>NC_046288.1:49423861-49732611 GCF_004115265.2 Rhinolophus ferrumequinum | reverse complement strand
ACATTTATTCTGAGAAAGAATGCTCAGACTATGCCTTGGAACTAGGGATTGTAAACTAGAAAATTAAATTTTCAGTGCTGCTACATCATTTTTTTTTCCTTCCTTCAAATAGAATATTTAAATGTCTATGTATTTAGACGTATGTTCTCTTTTAAATGCGGATGTTTAGGAGTCCTCATTCAGTTCACTGTGGATATGTGTAAAAGATTTCTGATATGTTTCCCTCTGGCCAGATTTTTCCCTCACAAACTTAGAGGAAGATATGGGGCTATCCTTTCAGAATATGGATTAGTAGATTACCATTTAGAATATAGAGCTACCCTGGAGTAAAACTGAGTCCAAAGATCAATGTAAGGACATACCCGGATTCCTATCTTTGGGACTGGATCTTTATCTCTATGACAAAGACTTTCCCACATAAAGTGTTTAGAAACAGATAGTTTCTTGTAAAGTTAATTTTTAATTGTGGTAGTACATACATAGCATACAATTTATCATCGTAACCACTTTGAAACGTACAAGTCTATAGTGTTAAGTACACTCACGTTGTTGTGTAACCAGAACGCTCCATGTTGCAAAACTAAAACTTTATGCCCATTAAGTGACAACTCATCATTTCCCCTCCCCTCAGCCCCTGGCGACCACCACGGTACTTTCTGTCACTATGAATGTGAATACTCAAGTTACCCAATATAAGGGAAATGTTATAGTACTTGTCTTTTTGTGACTGGCGTATTCATCTTGCATAGTAGTCTCAAGTTTTGTCCATCTTGCAGCATGTGTCATGATTTCCTTCCTTTTTAAGGCTGAATAATATTACGTTGTATACATATAACACATTTTGTTTGTCCATTCATCCATCAATGAACACTTGGCTTGCATTCATCTTTTGTCTATTGTGAATAAAGCTATGGGTCTCTTCAAGATTTTGCTTCCAGTTCTTTTGGGGGTATATCCAAAAGTGGAATTGCTGGATCATATGGTAATTCTATTTTTAATTTTTTGGGGAGTGCTATACTGTTTGTTCTCCATAGTGGTTACACCATCCTATATTTCTACCAACACTGGTATTCCAGTTGCTCCACATCCTTGTGGACACTTATTTTCTGATTTTTAATAGTAGCCATCCTTTGGGGTGTGATGTAGTATCTCATTATGGTTTTGATGTGTGTCTCCCTAATGACTAGTGATGTTGAGTACCTTTTCATGTGCTTGTTGGTCATTTGTATGTCTTTTTCGGATACATGTCTATTCAAGTTCTTTACCCATTTTTAAATTGGATTGTTACTTTTTTGCTGTTGTTGAGGGATGAAAATTAGATTTATAGGATTACCTTATAATTCCAAATACTTATCTCTTACCAGATATATGATTTGCAAATATTTTTTCCCGTTCAATAGATTGTTTTCGTTTGGAACGACTAATTTTTAGAGCAGTTTTAAGTTCACAGCAATATTAAGCAGAAAATGCTGAGATTTCCCATATGTCCCCTGACCCCACAAATGCATAACCTCCCCCATTGTCGCCATACCCCACCAAAGTGGTACATTTGTTACCAAGAGTGAACCTACATGGACATATCGTGACTACTACCTAAAGTCCATTGTTTAGCTTAGGGTTCACTCTTAGTGTTGTACATTGTATGGGTTTGGACAAGTGATGATGACATACATCCAACATTATAATATCATATAGAGTATTTTTATTGCCCTAAAATTCCTCTGTGCTCCATCTATTCATCCCTTCCCCTCCTAGAACCCCTGGGGACCCCTGGAGATCTTTTTATTGTCTCCACAGTTTTGCATTTTCCAAAATTTCACGTAGTTGGGGTCATGCAGTATATAGCCCTTTCAGAGTGGCTTCATTCACTTAGTAATATGAATTTGTGATTCCTCCATGTGCTTTCATGGATTTATAGCTTATTTCTTTTCAGTGTTGAATCATATTCCAATGTCTAGACATGCCACAATTTCTCCATTCATCTATTTGGAGGACATCTTGGTTGTTTTCAAGTTTTAACAATAATGAATAAAGCTGCTGTAAACATCTATGTGGTTTTTTTTAAAAAAAACAACTGTTCGACTCCTTTGGGTAAATATCAAGGACTGTGATTAGTGGATCACATGGTAAAAATATGTTTAATTTTCTAAGGAACTGCCAAACTGTCTTCCAATGTGGCTGTACCATTTTACATTCCCACCAGCAATTAACAAAAAGAGTCCTTGTTGCTCTACATCCTGGCCAGCTTTTGGTATTGTCAGTTTGGAGCCATTCTAATAGGTGTGCACTGGCATCTCGTTGTTTTTATTTGCATTTGCCTGATAACATGATATGGAACATCTATTCCCTATGGATATTTGTCATCTGTATATATTTTTTAGTGAGGTGAATATTAAGGTTTCGGCCCAATTTTTATGTAAGTTGTTTATTTTCTTATTGTTGAGTTTTAAGGGTTCCTTTTATATTTTGGATAACATTCCTTTATCAGATGTGCCTTTTACAAATATTCTCTCCCAGTCTGTGGCTTGTTTTCTAATTCTCTTGGGAGTGTCTTTCACCGAGCAGTTGTTTTTAGTTTTTATGAAGTTCAGCGTATCAATTCTGTCTCTCAGGGATGTATCTTTGGTGTTGGATCTAAGAGTCATCACTTTACCCAAGGTCATCAAGGGTTTCTCCTGTATTATTTTCTAGGAGTTTTGTAATTTTGAGTTTTACATTCAGGTCTATGATTCATTTTGAGTTTATTTTTATGAAAGGCATAAAGTCTATGTCTAGATTAATTTTTTTTTACCTGTAGATGTCCAGTTGTTCCAGCACCATTTGTTGAAGAGACTATCTTTGCTGCATTGTATTGTATTGTCTTTGCTTCTTTATCAAAGAACAATTGATTATATTTATGGAGGTCTCTTTCTGGGCTCTCTATTCTCTTTCACAAAGATTGCTTTTTTGATTGTGTCCTTTGATGAATTCTTTAAGGTTAACATAAGATAAACTTTTGAACTCGATAGATAAATAAAATAATCAGAAATATAACAAAATTGTAATGTTGGTTATGTTTTGGTGACCATATTTTCTTTTTCTATTTCTATTTTCTTTTTGTCTTTATGATTTACATTTTCTAAAATATCAAAACCTTTTGCATTTTTTGCTTAATAGATCATAAACAATGTTCCATAACGTTACATAACTTTTTTGATTCTTTTCTTGTTGCTTTATCTGAGTCTTTATCATTTTAAAATATCATTCCTGGATTTCTGGTTGAAAATGGCAAATTGATCATTGAGCTTAACTTATCCTTATTGCGAAATTCCACTAAACAATAAAGGAATAAAAAAAAATCATTCCTGTAAGGACTAAGACAATGGAAAGTAGAAAATACATTAATGCAATTAATATGTTAACATCTAATGCAATTAATATGTTAACATTTAAAAGAAAAAAACAAAGGATGCAAAATAAAATAATAATGACAAAAGGTGTTCCCTGAACTCAGCACCCATTGTGAAATTGAGAAATCTATATTTGGTCTTTTACACTATAACTGGCACAGAGTTCCTAAAACCCTGGGGATTTCTTAATTGATGAGAGCCCAAAAGTGGTCTTCTGTTATGTTAATGACATAACTTTTGGAAAGCACCTCAAGGGTAGTGGCTGGGTGTCTGGGAACTTTCAGAGGAACTTTCAGTTTAACCCCTTGATCTGCCAGGAGAGGAGAGGGGCTAGAGATCGAATTCCATCACCAATGGCCAATGGTTTAATCAATCGTGTGTATGTAATGAAACTTCACCAAAACTCAAAAGCACAGGGTTCAGAGAGCTTCCAGGTTGGTGAACACTTGGAAATTTGGGGAGACTGGCACTCTAGGAGAGGGCCTGGAAGCTCTGTATCCTTTCCCCATATCTTTCATCTTGCTGTTCCTGAATTATATTCTTTTATAATAAATTAGTAATCTAGTAAGTAAAATATTTCTCTGAGTTCTGTGAGCCATTCTAGCAAATTAATTGAACTCAAAGAAGGAATTATTGGAACCTCCAATCTATAGCCAGTCAGTCAAAAGTGCAAGTGACAATCAGGACTTGCAATTGGCATATGAAGTATGTGAAGGATGCAGTCTTGTAGGGCTGGCCCTTAACCTGTGGGCGCTGACTCTATCTCCAGGTAGATAATGTCAGAGTTGAATTGAATTGCAGGACACCCAGCTGGTGTCAGAGAATTGTTTGGTGTGGGGGAAAAACCCGACACATTGCCATTGGGTACAGTCTTACCCATCCTCAACAAAAACTCCTAGGAAACTAGTAATAATAGAAATGTAATTAATCTAATTAGAGTATTTACTCAAAACATAAAGCATTGTATTCAATGCTATAATCTTAGAAGCATTTTATTCAAATTCAGGAGAAAAACAAGGCTGTCTCTTATTTCCACTCCTATTTCAATACAGAGTAATGTAGGCACTATCTTAAACAATAAGGTAAAGGAAGAAAGTGTGGATAAATTGGTATTATTGGATTCATAAAGATGGGAATAGGAGGATGGATGGAGTTTTAAAAGAACAAAATTATGTCTTATTTGGCTACCAGGTGCATTTCAGAATTTGAAAAAGTGAAACCAATAGGCATTGGATTTGATGGAACATGTGAGAGACATTAGTGATAGATACGTAGAAAATCAATAAAATGGAAAAACCGTGGAAAACTAGCAACATTTGAAGATGATATTTTTAACAGAAAAAAAGACAACTCTATAAGCCAATAAAGTTCATAAGAGATTTTGACAACTTCCAGTCATAACATCATTATACAAAAAGTGATTGCATTTCTATATACCAGAAGTGATTAGAAAATGTAAAATTATTTAAAAGTTACTATGTAAATAGCAATAAAATATGAGGTACATAAAAATAAATCTAACAAAAGAATTATAGGTAGAAGTATATGGAAAGACATTGCAATGACCTAAATAAATGGAGAAATCTATCATGTTCATGAATAGAAAGCTTCTCCAAGTTTGACTTCTTCAACTTGTTCTGCAAATGTAGTGACTTTTTAATAGGCTTTCTCAAGGAAGTTGACATGGTTGTTTAACATTTATTTGAATTAGTAAAGAAAATATAAGACAATCCTACGGAAAAACATTGCAGAGAAATTCCTGTACCACATAACAAGTTTTTAAACTGCAGTAGTAATTAAATTAGATGATATCGGTGTAGGGATAGACACACACACCAATAGAACCAGAATAAAATACTTCAAAATAGATTTGTGTATATATGGAAACTTAAAAGAGAGAGGTGGTCTTGAAGATCATTGGGGGAAATATCAACATTTTGAGACCTGTTGCAGAAAACAATTAAGCATCCATGTGGGAAAGAAAAATGGATGTTCATGACATGCCATATGCAAAACTCAGTTCTGGGTAGATTAAATATTTCTTTTAAAAAGCATAATTTAAATATTTTAGAAGACTATATAGAAGATCTCTTTATAAGAATTTTTACTTTTAAACATTTCACACAAAAGCACATAAGGAAATCTGGAAGACCGAATATCTATCTAACAGGAATTCCAGAAAGAGAAAACAGAGCAAATTAAGGTAAGAAATTTATCGAAGAATTAATATGAACATTTCTCCCAGATTTAACAACATGATCTCCAGATTGAAAAGGCCTACCAAGGCCCTGGGAAAATGAAAGGAAAAACAAAAATAAATGCACAAAGAAACAAAAGCACATTATTTTGAAGTATCCAGACCAACTGAAATAATGATAACAACCAAAACTTTAAAGTCAATTTTGGCTTTAAGAACTGCTGATTTAATTTGGGTTCTCAATAAGGTAATTTAAAAATTTTATCCATTTCTATGTTACTATTTAAGTGTTAATCATACTTATTCCAATGTTTTTTTTTATTGCCCTTTCTGATTACTATATCTTCTGAAGATGCAGTGCAACTTACTTATTACAAGAATGTATTTTAATGTATTTTCTTTTTATACAATTTACATGTTTGAGTTTAAACAATTTATTTAATCACAAAAAAATGATTTACAGACACTCAGATAATTCTCTAAATTTTTTATCAAAGGAATAGTACGCTTAGGGAATTATTTAAAAGCAATGGTATATATGTTAAAGATAAAAGCATATTTTAAAACATTTCTTATTACTTGCAACAAATAATATTCTGGAATTCTTAATGTATACCCTATAAGAAAAAAAAACCATCCTGACTGATGACATTCACGGGATTAATGAGAAGGTTAGTTTATGTCTTCTGAGAGAACCATGATTTGGATATTGATACAAGAAGAGAAAACCAATTTGGTTGCAGTGAACCATGGCAGACTAGGGTACAACACGTGCTTGAAAGAAATCAAAGAATTTTATCCCTTTATCTCTTATTTCACATCATTTTTCATCTTCAAGTGTGATGATCTGTGGAAGAATCGGGTTATCCCAAAAGTGTACCATTTATTTCTAACTACAAAATATTCCAAGCTGCTAAAACTTTTTCCTTTTGTTTCAAAAATCAAGTAAGTCAACTTATGGACTGGCTCACATGGGGATGATATATAACTTGGTCTTCCTTATTATGTAAACTAATTAATGGTAGAGAAAATAGAGCAGCAAATATTTATCCTTTTCTGAAATAGTTATACCCTTTCTTTATATATGCAACACTATTTTTTGCTTTAATTCCAAATACCAGGGTTTGTTAATAAAAATTGATTTGTAACATATAAATGTTACAATTTTTCTAAATTATTTTTAAATATTCTGGAAAATGGATGGATCTCTTTCTCTCTCTCTCTCTCTCTCTCTCTCTCTCTCTCTCTCTCTCGTTTTAGGTTTCTTTGAGGTCATAAAGTTATTCTGTAGTTGCATATTTATCACTTTATTAACTGAAATCAGTTTCTTCAGTCTTTGAGCTATTTTTAAGGCTGTTGGATGGACAGCTTGCAGGGTTATTCTGTATGTTTCTGATACTGAAGTATGCAGCTAAAATACGTTTTCCAAATACAGACTCAATATTGTGTAGTGTAGAATTTCCCCTCCTAGTTTTGATATGTAATGTCTTTTACTTATTGCAAAATAGCAATGGCCTATTTTGTTGATGTGTTTCAATGTAAATCCAGGCAGCAATTAATTTGCTTTCTTTATGCACAAACTAAGAATAAAGCTTCATCATGTTTTCTCCTTGAAACCCTTGTTGTTAAGTAATTTGTTTGGTATCAGTTAGGTATATAATCATTAATATTATTATTTTTTACATCACTTCATATTACATCTGAATTTCTTATGCTTGAGTCAGGAATAACCTCTTAGTTGGTTCTTTCACTCTGTGTATGTGTATGTGTGAGTGTCCACATACAATAGGTATACATGAATTATATGCATATATACTTATTATAACTATACATATTCATGGTAGTGTAGGTGAAGGACACCTGTTTGCAAACTGCAGTCCATGGGCCAAATCAGGTCTAATGCCTATTCTTGTAAATAAAGTTTTATTGAAACACAGCCATAGTGATTTTTCATATGCATTGTTTGTTGTATGTTTGCAGTACAAAGGCAGAGTTGAGTATTTGTGACCAATACCTTATGATCCCCAAAACCTAACATATTTTCTATCTAGCATTTTCAGAAAAAGTTTGTCAACTCTTGACTTAGAAAATTATTTATATGTTGAAGTGCTTAATATTTGTTTAATGAATGAACAATTAATTTTATATGTGAATGAATGAATTTAATGATTGTTAGGTTAAAAACTACTGATTTGTGGATAATTAGTAGCATTGCTTTCATTACTTTAAAATATAACATTTATGTGTTTTTACTACACATGACTACAAGGAGGTTAACAAAACAGGTCATAATTTTCTTGCCTATATAATTGCAGTTGATGTTTCTGAAAAAAAATAAGTACACATACATAATCCAAAGTTATTATTAATTATTAAATTATTTTGCAATTCTTTTCAGAAAATAAAATCCATATATAATTACACAGACATACACTAACACACGTGAGATCATACCCTTCATCTCTTTTACAAATTTTTCTCTTGGAGATTTTTTTTCACATTAACTCATGCATAACTATAACTACCTTCTATTCTAAACTGTATGGTGTCCTTAAGAATAGGTACTTTGTAATCATACTACAAGGGTTTACATCTCACTTCTACCACTTCCTAGTTGCGGAACCTTGGGCAAGAGTTCTTTCTGTTTGTGTTTTTGTGAAAAATAAAATAGGCATGATCCCAATATTTTTGTGTGCTTTAGGTAAAATTATACAAATTAAGTGCTAAGAAGAGTGAGTAGCATTGAAAACAGTGGGTAGCAAGTGTTAGTTTTTGTTTTTGCTTTTATTGTTGGACACTTTAGTTCTTCATATTTCTGCTATTACAGTTTTGCAAAAGATATAGTTTTCATAATATCTTGGAAAACTTTGATAATTATATCTGTAAGGTATATTCCAAGTTGTGGGTTTTCCGGGTCAAAAGTGATGTCTGTTTAAATTTTTAAAATATACTGCCAAATTATTCTTCAGAAATGATGCTCCAATTTATGGTGCCCTCTGACGATGTGAACTCTTTCCACCACACTTTTGCCTGAAGTGTGGTTCTCATCGTACTTTTTAAATTTGTCAGTTGGATTGATGACAGTGATACCTTTTATATTTCCTTATTATGTTGAAGATGGAGTACATTTTTTCTTATATTCATTGTCGGTTTATACTGAATATATACTCATTTATATCCTATACCCAGATTCCACTAGGGTAGTTTATCTCCTTCTTAGTGGGTATATGAGCCCTCATAAATTAACCAAAATACTCATATGGCTCCCATAATGTTAGATAAATAAGCTTTCCTGGAATAATGTAACTTTTGCAATTGTATTTGTGATATTTTTTTTCTATACTGGAGTATTGAATTTTTTTTTCAAATCTGTCAAGCTTTTGGAGAAACTGGTCTTGGTTTATTTCTTACAAACATTACTTTTATGTCATATTACTATTTGTAATATCATACATTTTATTACCTGATTTGGAGAAAGGGGATGTCAGGAACATCTCCTCTTAGTATCACAACCATGATTAAAACTTCTAAAGATGAATAGGATTATGAAATTCATTTTTATCTAAGTTTAAGTATTTCTATAAATTTACTGATGCACACATCCATCAGGAATTCATTCAACAGTAAGAAGAATCAGACTAAGTCCTTAGATGTAATGCCTCAAAATTCTAAAGAGAGTCTTTTAGAAAATGAACACTATAACATTTCATCTTCCAGAATGTTTTGAGACTAGAGAATATAGGAATATAGGTGGGGGCTTAGGTTGGATGTGGGAAGTATGAGACAGAAACTTAGGACATTTTAGTGCTGCAAAGACTATTTCAGAAGATGCCTCCAATCTTCTCCAGATCTGAGAATGGAAACTTGGGCAACTGACCGCCATCAAAAATACCATAACTTAAAAAATAAGACCACAGAACTTGTATACTATATCATCTTACGCACATTAATTCCTAATGTTGTTTATATTATTGAGCTTGGCTATGGAAGAAGGGTTCTTGTACAATAAAATGAAGGTTCTTAGTACAGTATTTTGAAAAATTGGATTTTTTTGTAATTTCTTTAATATATACTCTGTACTTCCTCAATTGCCAAGAAGTTATAAAGCCATATATCTATGGAATGTTGTTGAATGTTGTCCTAAAAATAGCATAACACCAAGAAACATGTTGGTTAAAAATAATGTGACCAATTAGGCACATAATTATAGATGGCAGTATTTCTTAGCAAATGGCCTTTTCTAAATGCTTTTCATAATAATCATTTTAATATTTGAGGTATTTAGAAGAAGAGAGAGTGTGATGATAAGTATAAATTTTATTCTTCATTTCATTCATCCACTTAATAAATATTTATTGAATAATACTATGTGCTAATAATTCTGAAATATACTATGATGATATTATGATGAATGAACTATGAACCCAGTTCTCTAAAGGCTGTGTTTTATTAGTGAGGAGAAAACAAACATTTTCTATATGGCCACATTAATAAGTGCCATATATAAGAGAGGTGTAAAATCTCTATACTATCTCATATTTTTGTGTATTTTAATTATCAAATATAATTTATAAAACTCAAGAAGAAAAGGATAGTCTCTTGTATACACCCATATTTCTGCTTTTTCTGTAGTTTTTCCTTCCTTGCTGATGCTCCATAATCTTTCCTTTTATTGCAGAACATTTTTTACCCAATGCTTAAGGTAAGTTGGCCAGCAACAAATTCTTTTAGTTTTTCTCCATCTGAGAATGTCTTTATTTCCCTGTCATTCCTGAAGGACAGTATTGCCAGGTATAGAATTCATGTTGACAGTTCAATTCTTTCAGCACTTGAAAAATACTGTGCCACTATTTTCTGGCCTTCATGATTTTATATGAAAAATCTGCAGTCAGTTAAATTGATGTCCTCCTGTAGATGTCATTTCTCTCTAGCTGCTTTCAAGATTTTTTCTTTTTCTTTAGTTTTCAGGTTAATTATGATGTGCCTTGGCACAATTTCTTTCAGTTTATAAGTTTTGGAGTGTACTCAGCTTCCTAAATATGTAGGCTTGTGTCTTTCATCAAGAAGTTTTAGCTATTATTTCTTGGAGTATACTTTTCTTCTTTCCTTATGGGACTCAGATTACATAAATGTTGGGTATTTTCATATTGTCCCCCGATTCCATTATGCCCCTCAGGCTGTGTTCATGTTTTTCAGTATATTTTCCTTGTTTCTTGAATTAGATGAATTCTATCGATAGGTCCTCAGTCTCACTAAACCTATCCTATGTCTACTGTACTATTAAGTCCATCCAGTAAGTGGTCTGTTACTGAATTTTTTAGTAGTATAACTTCTACTTATTCTTTTTTGGTAGTTTTATTTGCAGATATTTTCTATGTTTTATTTCTTTTAAGGGAATTAGTAATTGATTGTTGTATAATGTTTATGATGGCTTCCTTAAAATCCTTGTCAAATAAATTCAGCATCTAATTTATCACAGTTTGGCATCAGTCTTTTCTCTTTCAGTTTGTAATTATCTTAGTTTCTGACATGACAGATGATTTTTGATTGAATCCTAGACATTGTTTTTCTTTTCATATTTTGTCTGGGTCCTATTTAAATCTTTTATTTTAGCAGGCAGTCACTGTTTAGGTTGAACCCACAGTTACTGACCTACTTTGAGGGTTATGGTTCTAAAGAGAATTTAATTTTTAGAGACTTTGCAGTGTTATAGTGATATGTTTGCGTTTATCTGGTACCCACTGGTGCTCCTACTAGTCTCTTCTGATGCTACCTGAGGAGGCAGAAGATGTTTCATAGACTGCACCATAGTTTTCTCTCAGCAGGAGGGGTTGTCAAACATGTGGAAATAAAGAGCCTCCCTTGTTGTGGCAGAGTTGCCCTGTCTATGAGAGATCTATTACACTTCTCAGTTGTAACAAGATCTTTCCTACCAATGCCCCTTGGCCACATTCATATTTTTAGGTGTGCTAGGAAGGGGAGTTTCAGACCCACAGGGTCATAAAGGCTTTCTCTGCTGGACTGCTTGTAGTGCTTAAATCCCTCTCACCAGTGCTACCCCAGCAACCTTGGTATTTCTCTCCGGGTAAGATGAATCTCAGTCCTGCTGGTAAAAGAGCCCTTCACCCGATCACTTAATATTAGTGGAGCTCTTGTCTGATCCCCTTGATGATATTCACTGGCTAGCCTGTGTCACTTAGAGGGAGAGAGGAATTTCAGCCTGTTGACAGCAAAAAGGCTTGTAAGTCTGGTCTGCATGTTCTGGTTGGCTCCTTCTACCTGACTCTGCCTACCCACTCTAGTGTCAATGGATAGGAAAGGAGAATCTCAGACCCACAGGGACAAAGAGATTTCTGCTATTGAGTTTTGAGGGTTCTTTATCTGTTCCGAATAGGAGTACTTTATCATATATTTTTTGTGATTTTTTTTTTTAACAGTGTGTGGCTTGTGTTTTAATTTCTTTCTTTCTTTTTTTTTTTTTTGTTTTTAAAGATTTTATTGGGGAAGGGGAACAGGACTTTATTGGGGAACAGTGTGTGCTTCCATTTCTTAAGAATACCATTCAAAAAGAAGAAGTTCTTAATTATGTACATGTCTAATATACATCGTGTTTCTCTTCTTTTTCCCCAACCAAATACTAAAAGGTCTATTTCACTGGGGATAATTATTCCCACATTCTAAAGTTGGCTATAAGAGCTAGTGATTCTTCTAAGATGGTTTCCTGTCAGTTAATTCACATGAAAGCAGGAACTCTTGGTTAAGCAAAGATACTTCTTATTTCAAATATTTGCCCTTTTTTTTGAATTGACGTTTTTGTTTTACTTAATCAAAACATTCCCCAAATTTGTAAAATGTAGGTTCAATGTCATTATTTTTTTAAGAGATTCTTTCAACTTAGTCTCTCTTAATACCTGCATTATGACTAGACTAGTTCTGCACTTTACAACAGCATTGTAAAGGGCCCACCAACTGACCAATAATTTACATTTGCTATTCCTTCAATTTGTTATGAATGACTCTAGATAGACCTCTTTCTATTGCTTCTCTAAAAGTTTTTATAGCTAATAATAGGGTGAAGCTGGTAGCTGGCCACTGTGAAACTGGTTTTCAGGACATTAAATCTCTCTTTTTTTTTTTTAAACTACAACATTGTTATTGTTTTATTGAGGTATCATTGATTTATAACATAAATTTCAGGAGTATAACTCGACATCAGTGTATGCTGCATCATGTTAAATCTCTTTTAGTGGGAGAAATTCCCTATAAGTCTGTTTGTAGTTTTGGCAAGAAGCATGACAGCCTAGATCATCAAATCTATATTTGTTTGTAATTTGAGGGCTTTAAAAGTAACATCACAGTAATAATTTAAGGGAATTTTTATCAGTAATATCAAAAATTGTATGTTTATGCAAAAGAATATGTCCCCAGGGATGTTTCACTGATAAGCATACTATAGTGTCTCAAAAACATCAGGAAATTGTCACATTTTTTATAATATTTGTCCAAAAGACCTTCTTTTCTCCCTGTTTGTAACAGCAATTCATATAGCACTTACCTCATTCATCTCCGTGTTGTAGTGTAAATAATACAGAGCTTGCTGGTGAACCAGTTAACCTAAAATTTATATTTGGATAGATTTTAGGGTTATTATTAGCATTTGGATGCATTCAGTAAATACAACTGTTAAAGGTATCATTGTGCCACCAATCAATTTATCATTCTAGGCTATATCTTGTACTCTGTTATAAATGTTTGTTGATTTAGGCTTTTTCTTTCCTATTTCATATCAAAAACATTCTTTTCTGAGAAATCACGAGTGATTTTAATTTTTGTTAGAGAAGTAGATTTATTGATGCTTGATGAGAACACAAATTAATGACAGAGAAAAAGATAATGATGAGTATAATTAGCAGATGGAAGAGAAACATTAAATGGTACAAGCAAACGCCTTTATTATAATAGTAAAACAATACCTTCTATTACTTGATTGGCTCACTTTTGTTTTCATTCATTATCATTTCCCATGAAATTTGTAACTAAACCCAAATTTTTTCATGTTGCATTCTCTCTGATATTGACTATTTTTCAAGCTTATCTATTTACTAAATTGATTTTTCTAGTCCACTAAACTAATTCAACTTGCAATTTGGCAAATGCACTGAGTAGGTGCTTGCACATTCTATAGGTCTCAGTAATTTGTGGTGTAGAAAACTTAGAGAAAGAATTGGTTGTATGGTAAATGTCTAACTTCTTACATAAAGAGGGAGAATCTGGAACAGGAATAAGAGGTGACGTTGGGGCAGAGGCTATGGTTCCGGGAGCCACTGTTGATTGCAGCTAGAGATGGTAGGCAAAAAGAAAACTGCAGCCTAAAATCATAGTGAAAGCAGTTATTTAAAATATAATAAGGCCCAAAAATAAGTAATCACAATTGGGAACAGAACAAATGGATACAATTATCTTCCCATTATTTTATCTGGAAAGATTCCTAGAGTACCATTAGAAGATCTAGGGAATGAGCACTCATAGCTGGGCTGGAGAGATAATGTGAATTCTGAATCATATCAACCACAATACAATTACAATTCTTTTTAACTTGGGCTCCTTTAAAATATTTCCATTTTAGAAAATAATCCCATTTTCTGAATATTTTTTCTAAGCACAATAGAGCTATTTTAAAAGAATTACAAAGATCTGGTTGCAGGGCAGACAGTGGACCTTTCCTGCTATAGACAATGTTTGTATCCTCACAAAATCCGCAATTTGAAGCCCTAATCCCCAATTGGATGGTATTTAGAGGTAGGGATTGTAAGAGGTAATTAAGTCATGGGAGTAGAACCCTTATGAATGGGAATGATGCCATTTTAAGAAGAGAACATGAGGACACAGTAAGATGGTATCCCTGTTCAAACCAGGAAAAGGACTCTCACCAAGAACCAAAGGCCTTGATTTTAGACTTCCTAGCCTCCAGCGCTATGAGAAATCAATGTTTGTTGTTGAAGACAGCCAATTTATGATGTTTTTGTTATAGCAGCTTGAACTAAGATATCTTTCATTTGTCTTTGACCATAATATTATAATAATCATTTCCACTTAGTGAACTGCAAAATTAAATTTAATAAACCAATCAGTGAGTTAAATTTCAGTGTTTTGATAAGGTGTTCGGTATTTAGACTTTAGAGTATAATTAATTCCAAATTATATTTGAAAGTAGGCTGAGATTGAACTTACATGAACCTATCATCTTTATTAATTAAGTGTTAATTGATCTATGTTTGTATTGCCCTATTTGCTTTTAAAATACTTTTTCAGTGTCCTCTATAGCTAGTGAGTTGGGCCAAATATAATTTGTGTATAACTGTTTATCACTACTATACATTCATAAATTGTGCTGAAACTGTATTATCAACCAGAGTATCTTTGGCTAATGAGAACTATTGGTTGCCAAATGCCTAGTGCAGTGGGAAAAGCAGAGACTAAAGATAGACCTGGGTCCAAATATTGGCTGAGTTACAGCTCAGATTGCCCAACATCACAATCTTTTCACTCTTTGTGGGACTCCTAGAGCATCACCGCTCAAAAGAACTTCCTGAAATAATGGAAACGTTCCATATTATCTGTCAATTGAGCAACTAAAGTGTGGTTAGTACAAGCAAGGCGATGAACTTCTAATTTTATTCACTTTTAATTAAATTTAAATAGCTGCATGTGGCTGGTATCTACTTTATTGGATAGCACAGCTCTAGAGTAAAGAATTAATCACCATTACAATCACACCCAAAGTAAACAAATAAAATGAAGAATGTGAATAGCTTAACTTTTAATCATTAATAGTTTTTATCAAAACTGTTTATGATTTAATTTCTTCTGATTTGAAAAATAATAATGATATTTACTCATAGGAAATGCTAAGGAAAGCATGTCTTTACAATGTAGGCAGGAAAATGATCTTTCATGCTTATTTGAAATAACCATATTTTCATGAAAATTCAAGTGTATTTTAAATAATGAATCAGATGCTCCATTAGCATATCTGAAGAAATCATGAGAATAAAGTATTTATTAACTGACCCATTCCATTTCAAATTTTGATTTTCCTACACTTAAATATTTGCTTAATATAGAGTAGAATTACATTCATAGATTTCCTTTTATCATAACAGTTTAGAGTTGTCTGGAAGCTACAAGCACTTATTCCTGATTAGTAATTAAAATAGAATTTCTTAGAGAATTAATGACTCTGTGTTTTTGTGCGTGTGTGTGTGTGTGTGTGTGTGTGTGTGTATGAGAAAGAGAGAGAGATACAGAGAGAGAGAGAGAGAGAGAAAGAGAGAAACAGAGACATACACAGAGAAAGAGAGAGACAGAGAAATTTTTATCTTGACTTCTATTAATAATTATCAATGTAGGGAACCATCAGTGATTGGTTGTTCTTAAATTATCAAGTGTATAGGTAGAAGAATATTGTAAATTTCATTTATAGATAAGTGTACAATATCTATTCTTAGTAACTGTCAGATAATCTTTATAGTGCTTTGTTCTGTATTTTTGATTACACAAATTATATGTAAATGATTATATTAGATAACCATTACAGCTTGTACTATATAAATTACATGTGTGTGTCAGTTGGAGATTCTGGTACGATGTCCTCTAAATTGAATGAGTGAATATCATTTTGTGATTTTATTACAGATTAGATACAAGTAATGGGTATCTTCATTTGACAGCTGCTGAGCAGTTACATAATTCTTGTATTATTTTATGGGGTAATAATTTGTTATGTGGAACAGCATTATTTTGACTTTAGTTATTCGTGTAGTTTATTGCATTCCAGTGTAATAAATATCCATTGAAAAGTTAGTATACTGATTGGAGTGATATAGGTCATAAATATGCAATCAGTCTAAACTTTCTTTCACTATCTCCATTTGCCAAATCTAATTGACAAGACATTTATAATTGATGATAAAGTATCCATATAGAATTCTCAATTTTGATTGCTGCATATGTGTAAATTTACAATGACTTATGGAGAAAAGTGGTTTCAATAAAAGATTTGGTCATTGTAAAATATAATTGTTATTGTTTTTTTTTTTTTAAGTTAGGCAGTTTACCCCAATTAGTCTGCAGAATTGTGTAAATGAGAGAAAAATCAAGCTCCATTATTCAAGAACAAAGCATGAGCTTAATGACCATAGATCTCTTTAGTGCGGTGCACTGAAAACCACAGCCAGAGTGTGATCTATACAAGTAAATAGATGAGTTAAAGTAAAGTAATAGCTTGTTTCTTTTATAAAGGTGGCAGCAGTTAATTTCCAGCTTCCACGTAGGAGATGAAAGGCCATGATTTAGACATTTTCCCAGAAATATTCAACTTTAATTCCTTTCTAAACTTGTAATTACTTTCAAATAGAGTTTAGATAAAAGTGGAACTTATAAAGTCAGGTAATAAAATTAGCATTACAAAAATCTTTTCAAAGAAAAGAGAGGGATACATATTTTATCTACTCCCAAACTACTATTTAGACATATTTCAAATCCTAGGATTAAATCTTTTCTAAAATGTTAGGTCTAACTCCCAATTATAACATTTACTTTGAATTTTCCAGAGCCAATATATTGGTACCTGAAAGAAATGTATTAGTTGGTATTTCTTCCTTCCGTTTTCCTGAAGATACTTAGTAAAAATAGTTAATATTTTAACTTACATAGGCAGTGATTTGTATTTTCTGAGTGTGTGTATTGTGTGTGTAGTTATGTATGTAATGTGAAACTCTTCAGTATCTTAATATGTACTTTTCTATTAGTAGGAAATCAATGTTGGACACGTTCAAATATCATTTAATAGTCATATGTTCATTTTAACCCAGTGAGACCTATGTTGGACTTTGGACCTACTGAACTAT
Source organism: Rhinolophus ferrumequinum (assembly GCF_004115265.2). Lineage (NCBI taxonomy): Eukaryota > Metazoa > Chordata > Mammalia > Chiroptera > Rhinolophidae > Rhinolophus > Rhinolophus ferrumequinum. The sequence continues at coordinate 49,715,116 of NC_046288.1, read as the reverse complement.
AAAATCAAGTGTGTTCTTTTCAGCCACTAAATTTGTAGTAATTTGGGAAATGCTGCTTTAACTTTAACCCCTTTATTGATGAGAAAAATGAGGCCTACTGATATTAAAGATGTTTGGCAAGCTCAAAAAAGTGTTTACTTTTGTAGGGATGGCAAAATTTTCCTTTATCTTCTTTGGGTCTTCCACAAGGCCTGATAATTAAGCTAATATAAGACAGATTAACAGGAGAAAATCATATGAATTTTATTTATTTAATGTTTTTACATGTACGTAGGAGCCTTCACAGAAAAATGAAGATCCGGAAAATAGTTATGTCTAAGTGCTTACACTGTGTTGAACAAAGAGTAGTAATATTGGAAATTAACTGAAATATATGGGGAAGACTAAAGGAAGATAAGGGTTTTTTTAACAAAGTTTATCTGCCCAGCTCTCTCAGGCTTAACTTCCCATATTTTGTAGTAAGAGTGTTCTTTTCCTCCTGGTTTAGGGAGGACAACTTTCACATGGGAGTTTTATTTCTTGCTTTTTGGAAGAATAAAAGCAGTCAGAGTATGCTTCCTGTATCTTTTGTTTTCCAAGTAACTTTAGCTCAAAATAGTCCTTATGCCAAAGTGGCATATTTTGGGATCCCATATTCTGCTATTTTCACTTGTTAGTGTTGAAACTAAACATAGTTGACTTAGCTCGTAATGCCATGCAGTTTCCATTTAAGCCATACTTCTGGTAGATGAAAAAAATGATAATGAAAATGTATGGACACAGGATATTGAGGTCATTTAAAAAAAATTATGTATGTATATATGTAGCTAAGTTTTGAGTACGGATATGTTTTAAATTGCCTTTTTCTCATAATAGTAAAGTGCAGAAAATTTTCAGTTAATTGAAAGTTCAGAACTTTTAGTTTTGTTTGCATTTAAATCTTTTTATTTAAATTATAATTTTAAAACAACTATGATGATATTAATAAATACATAGTAAAACCTTGTTTCTGCCTTGTAGCCTTTACAACTAGCACTGTGACATTTTCATTCTTTCCTTTTCAGATTCCCCACGTCCTGATTTTAAGCTAGCTCATGTTTTATTTTACTTCAGGCATCTGATGGAATTACCAATATTGGTCTAATGATTACTTGTGCAAATGGGTTAATGACTATGCTAATGAGTTGTAGACATATTTTAAATGTTATATTTTTATTTAAAAATATGTAAAACAATTTTATTTCATCAAAATAATTTTTATATAATGTGTATGAGTTTGTTCCAATTATAAAAACAATTTGCTATAGAAATTAGGAAGAATTATAGAAATATAAGGAATTCAGAAACTCAAAGTGAAGAAGGAAATTAAAAATCAACCACATAGAAGACTGAAATTTCACCATGTATTAAGGCCTAGGAAATATCTGAGGCATTTTTATTGAACCACTACAGAGGGGAGAAAATGAACTAGGCTTCTGTCTTAACAACTACAAGTTACTATGAGGATTTTTATAGTGTTAAAGATCAAATTCTTAACTCTAAGTGGGATTAAGCTTGTTAAAAGCCCACTGAATTTATTTAAAATTCATTTACATATGAAATTGATTAATAGTAGTGACGTTTTATGAACAATTACTATCACTAACAACTAGCCATGATTTCTCATTTCCCACATTTGTTTTAAAGCACGTTTCCCAAAACTTTGACAACCATATAAACTAGAGATGAATGGAAGTTTGGTTTTGGTTTGATATTCAGCCATAATGTGCTATTCAGCTTCCACTTCAGGTCTTAAAATTTAAAAAATAGAATGGGCAAATATTTGTTTCAAAATTGTTTCTAACATCCTTGAACTTGGAGTAGTTGTCATAGGATCATGCAGGTTTCCAAAGCTTACTATCGTGACCACCGCCACCAAAGCATGGCATTTGCCTCAATGTTAATATCCCAAGATTCATTTTTAAAGAAAGATGAACATATAAGATGTAATTCAGAATACGCTTCATATTTTGAAGTTCTGTCATTACTTAAAAGATTTTGGAAACTGTTCTTACATGAGATGTTCAAACAAGATATAATAACAGCTATTACATATAAAAAATTTTTTCCTAGATATTGCTTGAAAAAAATCTTATCAAATTCCAGATAATAGGAATGACCAACAAGCAATGGTTACTATTACTAATGGTTACTATTACTAATAAGTAATGTATAATTGAGGACAACAGTCTGATGATATCCTTGAAAATGTTCAGAAAGCATTTGATTCAAGCAGTGCACAAAACTTCAGTTTGAGGGATTACTTGACTTAATTTCTCTCACTGTTGTAGAGTAAATGGTCAAGTCCAGAAGACAAGAAGAACATAGGTATACACCTTGATTGGTTACTAACCAAGCGATAACTTGATGACAACATCATACATATACCTGCAGAACAAGCCAAAAGATACTTATTCGTCCACCAGCTTCATTTAAAAGCTATCATTTATTAAGTTTCATGTATGTACATTAAGAAAACTAACAGCTGATATTAGTAAGAAATAAATCTCCCAGTAACATTATGTCAAAATTTTAATAAACACTAATGCAATTTTGGTAATACCATTATTAAAATAATTAAAATTGTTTTAATTATTTAAATATATTCTATCATCCCAGAAGTTCATTTTGTGTGGTTGATATGTGATTTGGGCCTCAGCTTTTACTTCAACTTTAATGTTATGTTGAAATCTTTAACCTTTTATTTTGAAATATTTTTACACTTACAGTATAATTGCAACAATAGTTTTCTGAACCATTTGAGAATAGGGGCATACATCATGCTGCCCTTGAGGACTTAAAATTTTATTGTGTATTCCCAAATAATAAGAAAATAAGGATATTATATATACAGCCCAGCACAGCTATCAAATTTAGAAATTTAAATAATATAAAGTAACTTTAATTAGTAATCCACATCTTATTTTTGTCAGTTATCCCATTAATGCCCTTTGTAGCATTTTTTGGGAGATACAGAATCCGATCCAGGATAGATTATGTTTGGCATTTAGTTGTCATGTGTCTTTAGTCTTCTCTAATCTGGAATAGGCTTTGTCTTTCATGATGCTGATATTCTTGAAGAAATTGAGCAGTTTTTCTCAGCTGAGACTTTTCTCGTGTTTCCTCATGATTAGGATCAGATTATTCATTTATGGTTGGTTTGTATATGTGATATGTATACTTTTCAGTGTATCATATTTTAGAGGCACAGAGTGATTATTTGCCCCTTAGTCGTAAGGTCATTTGATTAAGGTTTTTTCCATTTTCTCCACTATATAGATACTATGGGGTGTTTTTTGTAATTAATATTTTACAGGGAGATACTTCGCGACTATGTAAATATTCAGTTTCTCATCATCCTTTCTCTACCTGTATTTAACATCAATTGATGATTTTTGCCTAAACCAATCTTTATAATAGTTACCAAACAGATTTTTTTCCAACTCTGCCACTCATTCCAAATTCATCAGCTGGCTGTGAATGTAAAGAAGAGACCTCCTTTCCTCTTTATGTGTTAATCCATCTACCTATATACTTACTAGCTGTATGTACTAATACAGTTTTATTATATTCAATTGATTCTAATCCATTACTGCAAAGAAATATTTTTGATGCTAGCTCTTTCAAACAGCTCCTAGAATCTTTTGGCATGCCGTTCCCCATCATTTTTTAGCCTTTTTTTGGTACTTACTTCATTTGTGGTATGAGACCATGTTTCAGAATCATTTTGCACCTTCCCTGCTCAAGTCCTGGACTCAGCTGTTTTCCCAAGAAGGCTTGGTTTCTTCTAGTAGGCAATAGTATTTAGAAACAAAGATCTGGGTGCTAGATGTGCTCATTGCTACTGGCATATGGTTGTTTCTAGCCACTTCAGGAGAGAGAGAGAGAAACAATGTGTGTGTGTGTGTGTGTGTGTGTGTGTGTGTGTGTGTGTGTGTGTAAATTACAAGTCCATCCTTGCCTCTAATTTCAATCACCTGTCACACACTGCTTCCTTACCTTTCTCCAGTCCATAGTCATAGCATACTTCTTTCATTCTTAGTGGCCCCATGAATACATTTACTTATTTGCTTAATTTTGTCCTAATATCAACTCATTTGCTCAATTGTATCATGTACATAAAGAGTTTCAGAACTGCTGTCTTCTACTAAACAAACCTACTAAAATGAGCTCAATATTCGTGTGTATTTTTTCTTGTACTAAATTTAAAAACTCTGATCAAACAATATGGATTAGTTTTTGTTTTGTTTTTTCTCTTTCACTGTGGTTATGTTATTCATTTTAAATGGAGTTGGGTTCATTGTTTCTATTTTCGTTCTATATCTTTTTGATATGTAGAACATTAATATGCTTCTAAAAGTCAAAACTATGCAACAACATATACTCAGTGAAATATCACTCCCCTCCAATCTTTTCCACCCCATTTAGCAATACCCACCCTTTGTAGGCAAATACTTTCATTGATTTCTGGTTTTTCATTCTTCAGTGTCTTTTTGCAAAACAATTACGTGAATCTTTTCTTACACAAAGGTCACATAATATACACTCTTATGTCCTTTGCTTTTTATACTTAATGAAGATTCCTTCACATCAGTTCAGAGAAACGTTCCTCATTTTTTCACAGCTCTGTGAAACTTTAATGTGTAGATCTAGCATACTTTTTTCAACCAATCTCATATTTGGACATTTCAATGTTGTGCAATTATAAAGGATGCTGAAATGAGTAATCTTGTACAGTACAAATGTCTTTTCTTCCTGTTGGCCTAATATCTTCAGGATAAATTTTTAGATGTCAGATTGCTGGGGGGGAAAAGGCAAATGTATATACAGTTTTGTTCACCATTGATAAATTCCCCGATTTTGGGGTTACTAGAATTTGCATTTGCACCTACAATTTGTGGTGCAAATTTGCCTGTTTCTCCAAAGGCTCACCAACAGGGTGTACTGTCCAGCCTCCTCCCAATAGCCAGGGAGACCTCGTTCCAACAGCCATTGCAGAAGTGAACTCCATCAACAAGAAGTGGCATCCTTCACCAGTTGAGACACCTGGATGCAGCCTTGCAAAATACCCCAAGCGAGAACACCTAAGCCACCCAGATTCCGAAACCAAAGAAACTGTGAGCTAATCAATGTTGTTTTAAACTGTTAAATGTTGGTATCATCTATTAAGCAACAAGATAACTAATGCAATATCACTGTTTAAAGAATTTTGTCTTAGCAAGATTTATATCTTTGTGTTTGTGTCACATAGTCACTAAAGTCTAAGCAAATGCCGGGACAAGTAAAAATGTATGATTATTACTGCTGGATTTGGAAAAAAAAATATATATAAAAAGTTACTGAGCAATGAGCACTGACCTCCATAAAGGCTTTATTTTATTTTGTGTTTTTTTGCCGTAAATTTGTCTCACATTACCAGTAGTCATTTTACCAATGAGATTTTCTTTATTTTTTTCTCTTGGGATAACTACTTAATGAGAAAAGAGGGGGAATCGTGGACTTTAAAGATAAAGAAGATCTAGAACTTCAAACTAATATCTATTATTTAAGCATTACCCAAGACTAAGTTTTTGTAAAATTAGAAATTAATTATATAAAGTGAAATAATATGTTTAAAACAATAGAGCCTGGCTTTATATTATTCCATGCAAAATTTAATTAAATGTTTTAAGAATATAATAATAAAAAATGTACTGTATATTTTTAAAAATCCAATACTTCAATTTTTTCTTCGAGTAGGAATGTTGTGCACTTATTTACTTGCAATAGCTTATTGCCTATGTCCACACACATAAGCAGAAAGCATAAAATGAGTGTAGGTCAGAAATTCCTATCTTAGTAGAATGAGGCTCACTTCATGTTTCTATTTAATGATGAAACTGTTTCAAGCCCCCTGCTCTTCCACAATCCTGTTTTGTACTTTATTTGTCCTCTGAAACCTGCAGGAGATGTTCAGCTTCAACTGACTTCTGGCTTCTTTGACTGTGTTAAAGTGTGACCTTGCTGAAAGCTGTCCTGACTTTCTGGTTTCCAGAACTGTAGTTATCTGTGTTGATTTCTGCAGTGTATTTGACCTTCACTCCTTTGTCTCTAGTTTGGAGTTTTTACTGATTCAGTTCCAACTCCTGTCTGAGTTACCTTACCAGTGTGTATCTTATGCCACCTTCCGTTCCTATTGCCCTTTTGACAAAAGAGAAAAATATTTTAATCAGCACGTTATTGCTCAGCAACAAATATTTAATAAATATATAGTAAGTGTGTGCCTTTTGCAAAGCATTTTCAGTTCCTATTCCAATTTCCTTGCCTCTTCCTTCTGCGGTATCCCTCAGTTAATCCAAATGATTTTTTGTCCTCAATTCTCAGTCCTTCCTGCTCACCAGAGAAATCTGAATGGTAGAGGGATAATATTTAAACGGTGTCAGCTCTCGTTGACTCCGTCTTAACATCTGACATTGTCCCAGGTGGCAGATTCCAACACTGACCCCTAGGAAACTTACTCTGCAAAGCAGTGTGATACAGTGGAAGTTGCTCTGAAGGCAGATGAGTCTGAGTTAAAATTCTAACTCTAATTATAAGATCTTGGGAAAATCATTCAGTTTCCCAATTATGAAACTGCTGAGATATTCCTTCCTCTGCTGAGATATTATTAAGAAAATGGGCCCCAATACAAAATGTAATGTGCTCTCGTCAACCACATTGTAAAAATTTGTGTACAGCCAAAAAAAGACATACCTCCTTTCCTTCCTGGAGTACTAAAAGTGTTTAGGCAAGGAAAAACAAATCTGTGACAGAGGACATAATTTTTTTGATGAGTGAGGCTCTATGCCCTTTGAGAGAGGGAAAGAATTAGGAACACTTTGGAGATGTAAGGGAATATTTAAGAGAAGACCTCAAAGACACTTGAGCTGTGGCAAGTCTGCCCCTAACACCTGATTGAGGGATGATTGTATATTGTTGGAGCCATAACTCTAAATTCCCCTTTTGTCAGTCTGCAAGAGAAGATGCAAGTTGACGTAGACCAAAGAACAAAACAAAACAAAACAAAACAAAACAAAACAAAACAAAACAAGGGAGCTTGAATTGAATCCAGAGAGTAACATCAGGTAGCCTGGAATATTGGTTTTAAAAGAGCTCCTAGCAGATAGGAAAGAAGGTTAGAGAGCCCTATTGAAGACCGGGACTTAGAGAAGGTAACAACCTGAGTGAAAAAAATTGGGAAGAGGGGGGAAATTTAAGAGAATATTGAAATTTGAAAACATTAATTTCATAACTTTAATTAAAATTCTATAAAATTAAGTCAATCTTATGTAGTTTATCAGGTTAGAGTTCACACTGTTTTTATAGCCCCCAATTCCAAGTTTCTCCCTGGCTGTTGACCAGAGGCTGGCTTTAGTTCTTTGTCATAGACGTCTATAGCACGGTTCACGCAAGGACAGGTGGCTTCCCTCAGGGGAAAGAAGCCAGAGATAGAGTGTGAACAAGATGGAAGTCACAGGCTCTTATAACATCTTTTCAGAAGTGATAGCCCATCATCTTTTTCATTAGAAGCAAGTCACTAGGTCTTGCCCACACTCAACTGAAGGGACGACTCACGGTTGTGAATACAGGTAGTCGGGGATCAGTAGGGCCACCTTAGAAGGCTGTCTACTGTTCCCCGCCTTTAACCTCCACTCTGCATTCTGGGATTTTGACTACTTATCAGGTAGGATTTACATGATCCACAGATCTGTGAGTAACATTTCCCAGACTGGCATGTTAATTCTCAACTATATTAATGAATAGACTATAATTATCTGTTGAGAAACCAGAACCCATACCAGGGAATAACAGTGTATATGACCCTGCATGGATTTATCATATGGCTACTTTAGGCACAAGTACAGGCTTCCCCACCACCAGAGCCTTCCTAAGAAAAACTTTGTAAGCGGAAATGGTGAAGTGGAAGAAGCAATTACAATTAATTTGTATGGACAAGTTTTTTGAGCATTCCTGGACCCAAAACTCAATACATTCACACTGTCTTTGTTTCACTCACCATGATTGAAACACTTAATAACGTCCAGTTTTATGCTAAGCATAACACCCTTACAAGGTCTCTTAGGCTTTTCTAATACCTTAGGACACATCTTGCTAACTAATGCGCGAATAAATGAAGATGGAGCACAGATGCTCACAGACACAGTTCAGAGCTATGGTACTTGATGCTGAGATGCTGAGTGTGGTTCCTGGGGAAGGAGCTCGGCGGTGCTACTGTTGCCTCTGGGTGCTGCTGTCTCCATATCAGCTGCTGCGAAACAAATGCTGAATGCGATTTTCACTTTTCATCATTTTTCATAAAAGCAAAAATCCTCCTCAGATTTCTTTCAGTTAGCAAAAACAGGTACTAATGTGGGTATTTTGTAAAAGCAAAGTGGCGTAATACAAACTTTTGAAAACTGGGTATACCTGTATATATAGCCACTCTAAAAGATATACTATAGGGTTCTAATGTAAAGTGCACTGAATTACCTCTTTCTAAGAAAATGTAAACGCTTAGTTTGGCTTAAGAAGTAGACTGTATTCTGCTTTTAGCTAGATTCCTCCCTTGCGTGTGTCACGTTGCTCTTGTTTCTATGTCTTTCTTCCTTGGTGTTGATACCTCTTATTTCAGGATCTGTATTCTTTTTGCAAGAAAATCTCAGTCCTTGCTAATGCAATTGTTCAAAGGTCACTTTAAGTACAGTCTTTATAAATTGATTTCTATAGAGTCTTTGCTTCCTTTGCTCCAAGATGACCTGCAAAATGCTTGCTGCCTGCATTAATTGTTAACCTCAGGAATGACTTTTATCTATTTGGTTGGCCCTGCAACCCCTTCTTTTGCCAGAGAAATCTGTGTCTGCCCTTGTGTCTTTTCTGCCATCTTATTTCTGTTTCTGAAGCTGAGATAAGGTGGTGTTTTATATTCTATTCCCTTTGGCAAGATGAGTCAGTTTTGGGGTGTCTGAGTTGAAGCATGACCCTGCCACATTTGTAGTACCATGGCACCAGAAGGATCTCAGGAGTAATTCTCTTTAGAGCGTTTTATTGTCATGTTTTATGTGCCGCATCATGATCAGATAGAAACGATAGCCACTTTGTTCATCTCATTTGACAAAGTCTGAAAAACTTGTACTGTTTATCATAATAGCAAATATCAACTGCTTCATTTATTTTGACTCCCTCTGTCTCTCTGATAGCTGACTAGGGAATTACAGATCAAGAGACCCTTCTTACAAGATTAATTTTCTAACTGAAAAATTTTATCCAGTTTATATAATTTAGTTTTATACTGGCACAAACCTCCTAACAAAGTACGAGTATTTTTTATAAAAGGAAATTAAGGTACTCTGTTGATATATGTCTCCTCTTTTTGGTTCTTTTATGCAATAACTTTTGATTCAATAGAGTAGGACCATTAATAAAATACACACATATATTTTTTTAGTCCATGTTTTAACCTTTTTATTCCTTCAGTCTTTCCAAAAAAATAATTGTAGAGACAGGAGAGACTTATCATTGTATTCCAAAAGTGGGAGAGAAATGATCATGATGTTTTTATAGTTTATAGTTATAGTTTGTTTCTCAAATAGAGCTAGATGTCTCATCTTTCTGTTGTAGTTTAATGCAGTAAAATCTTTAAGTTAGTGTTCTGGCTTATTAAAGACTTGGGTTTTTGTTGAGGGAACTGCATAAAAATATGTAGATTGTGTGAATTCAGGTGTGTGATGTTTTCAACAGCCTACAAATCATAAAATGCAATTTTCTCCTTTTAGTGCCAAGTTCATGATACTAAATGGCTTAGAAAATTGCATTAGGTAATTTTCTCTAGTGCATTTGATGCAAATTGCACTAATATTGTGAAGTGCCTTTGTTTAACACATTTTCTTATAAGTTAGATAAATTAAAATTTCTGAAGGATGGAATTGAATCAAGATGATTATGATTAGGGAGATGGCTTATACCTCTCCAACAACATTAAATATCATTAATCCCATGCATTGCTGATGTAAACCTAAGTAACTTCACCATTTACTCTAATGACCACTCTCTTGCTTATCTTTTAGTAGATGAAGAGTGCTTTGTCTAATAGTTGTACAATAAAATTTCTTTATTTCTGCAGATGTGTGTAGGAGGCATTACCAGTTTTCATTAAATTATTTTTACCACTTAAAGTAGCTATTTTCAGAGATACCTAATAATTACTCAATTTATTTTAGGGGTTTAAAAAAGCATACTGGAATCTGAAGGAAGATAAGACTCTATCATGCCTTATAATGCTCAGAAAAAAAGACATACGTTATGTTTTAAAAATAGAGACCTTTGTAGAATGCTTAATATATATAGCTGATGGTGTGATACAGGCAGATAAGAATGACGTACTCAGAGCAAGAGTTTGTCTTTGTTGTCTCCCATCTTTAATGTTAGGTTTCTATTTTACCTACCTATTCCTCGGAGACTATTTTTTTCATGCTGATATCAATCCTGTGTTTTTTGTCTTGTATTATTTGTTTCAGGGCATCTAGTCAGGCAGGATCTAGCATATATTGAGTCTTTGTCATATAGTGAACACCCAATTAATAAATGTTGATTTTGTAAATTAATTAACCTCTGGAACTATCATTTCTCTTTACTCTTATGACAGCATAACCACAAATAATGGTTCTTAGTTACATTAATATATTAATGGCAGATAATGTCCTTCTTACCATCATTATTTCTTCAGTACATTTACTTTTACAGGGACAAAAACCTAACATGCTAATTAATCTTATAGGAAAGGAGATCCTACCTGCTGTTACCTCGGCATCACATTACCTAGCCAGTGTCTTCTATTGAGATAAAATGAGATGAAAGACAGTTTGTAACCAAGCCATTTTAAAGGAAAAGTGATGCAATTCTTAGGAATAGATGTTATTTGAGTACTCAAGTTGAGATAGCCTATCTCACATAAGCAGATAAGCATATCTTATGTAGTATTATCATTAAAGTCTTAAATACTTCCTATTTTCTATTCCTGAAATTCTGGGACACATAGGTTTACATCTGAATAGTTCCCTTAGCTCAAAATTTTCTGTACTCATTAAACTTTGTTAAGAGAAAAGTAGAAGATAAGACAGGAAAAAAACCTTAGATATAAGAATAGAAAAATAACAAAAGCAGTTAGAAGCAGAGTCAGTAGAAGTTATTTATGTGGACATTTTAGGAGAGATAAAGCTAATGATAAGAAATTATATACAGACCTTAGAACTGTTAGAAAGTAGGGAGTTGAAATTGGAAATAGAATGTGTGAAGTGTCTCCTACCACAAGATTCTCCATAACCTAAGCCTTAAAGTTCAGATAATAAGATTGACCCGGTACTCAGAAAAATGCAGATTATTCTCATTCTCATGAGGTGTGGTTTACAAGTGCTGTTGAATAGACTAGACCAAAAAGAGAATAGGCCAGACCCAAGAGAGGGGCCTATGCCCAGAGTTGATCAAAGCTGCTGTCCATTGACCAGGAGGACTTGAGGCTAAGACAGAATGGTCTTACAGCCATGGGAGATTCAAGAGAGATGGAGGGATTGTCCAAAGATATAGATATTGAATAGCAAAGTAAATTGAACCCAATTATTTGGTACCCATTACACTGTTCTTTTAAATATACCCAGAATCTTTATTTATTTATTTTTTTTTACCAAAAATATAAGTAAATACTGAGGATTTATAATTGAAGAGACTTAGTAATGGTGTTTAAAATAACAGTGGCTCTAAAATGTACTGACAATTTGAATAGTTTAGAGCATATATTTATAAAACTGTATAGACTCTATCTCAATGTCACATGAAGAAATTCAGTAGTACTTGATAATGATGAAAAATAGATGACTGGTCCTCACTGCCTCTCCCAATAGTGTGGTGATTCTTTCCCTAAACATTTGCAGTAATGTATTATTTTGTAACAAAAACAAAATGGCCACGGAATACAACGGAAAGTAGAAAAAAAAAACAATTTAATTTTCTGTCATGATTTGGAATGTTTCCAACAAAACCACTCATTTAGGATTTTGTTCCTTATCTCACAACCCATGCTATTAACATTCATGTCATAAAGAAAGCGAATATAAGCCATTAACTGCTTTCACAATAGAGAAAATTAAAGATGTACTTGGGAACTATAAGAGGAACACTACCATCTACTTCTATAATGGAGGTGGATTATTCAGAAAAGGGCTCTGTGGAAAAGAGCGTTATCATCACAAGTAATTTCTCTAATGGAAAGTGATTAAGAGTTAGGAGTATCAGTCTGGTTTTACTTGCTATAAAAGATAGCTCATAACATGGCATGACCTTTTTCAAGATTCAGGGTTCAGTATTACTAGTACCTAATAAAATTATTTCACGATCATGGGAAGCAACTACTAACATGCTTTTGGGAACTTGAAAAAAAATGTGTTCTCATATTTGTTCCAATGTTAGTTTTTTTTAATATTTGAAAACACAATACATTTCATTTTTCTTCTTTACGTTAGAATTTGTCTACAAAAGTATAATATTTCTCTGTATGGTTTTCTGGGTTTTAAAAATCTAAATTCTAAAATTATTACAAATTGTAACAGATATATTTTGTTTCCTCTAGTCTATATCTTAAATTCATTTTATAAGATTACTTCTTCTAAAAAGAACTCAGTGGCAGAAAAATCACATTTTGATAACTTAGAACTGGTCTTTCCTTTGATATGATATCCAGTCACAAAAAGGCAGGATTACTTGGAAATGAGAATTAGAGCTGGCGGAAATGTGACAAGGGAAGAGCAGAAGTGAGTACCAGTTGGCTAGGAAAATTATTCACTGTTCCAGCAAGTTCTAGACTCACTATGGTTCTAATTGTTAATATATTTCTTTACCTTATAAACAACTGTTTAAGCACTTATTCTATGCAAGAACTATTGTATTAATAAATGATTCTTATGTGTCTGTCTACTTCTCATAACAACTGTATGTGGTAAGTTCTTTTATTACACATATTGTACAGATAAAGAAACTGAGATCAAGAGAGGTGAGGAAACTTGCCCATGTTTGCCCTGACATATACAAATAAAATGGAATGTATATCAGTCTTGATTTTAATAGTGGCTGTTTAGTGTTTTTTCTATTTTTGTAGACAGACTCAGATTAAATACTTTCCTTGCCAGTTCAGTACATTCTTGGCACCAGCATGGCTGTAGACACTCTTCAGATCTTTTTAATACAAACTGAACTAATTTAGATATTTATTCTATTTGTATTTTTAAATACACGTCTTTCTATTTATCCCTATTGAATTTCACATTGTATTATCTCATCATCCTGGTTTATTAATATGTTAAGAATGTAGATAATGTTATGTTATGTTGATTAGACCTTTAAGCTTTTGGTAATCTCTTAAATGCCTTTAATGAGCACACGGTAAGAGGTGCCTACCTCATCTCTAACTCGTAATGACGGTGTCCATAAGCAAGTAACTATGATATGAAGGACCTACCAATCCTAGGGAAGCCTGAGTGCTTCCCTGAACCTATATCTACATGCTTGACAACTGTCAAAGACAGCTAGAAAAAGAATTTTTTGTAGTTAAGTGTTATTTTTTCCATGTACATTAGTGGGAGCCCCTCATTTTGAAATTATAATTTACATAATAACAATTATAGTCACACAACTATTAATGAGAGAGCAGAGACTAGATTTTGGTCTCCCATGGAGATATTCAATAGCAATTGAAATTTGTTTTGTTCTAATGCAAACTGAAAAAGATCAACAGCAGATGTTGATCAAAGAAGTAAGTGAAAAACCCTCAGAAATGTCATAGTGTTGTGTTTAGTCTGTGGATAGTTACATTCTCAGGTTCTGGGTGGACATATCATTTTGTGGGGGGAGGTTGGAGTGCGGGGTCACAATTAAATCCACTACGTCTACATATACTAGTATGACACACGCTAGGATTTTAACCTATATATTCAATCTCCAAATCCAATACTATTTGTTTATATCCAGGCTTCAAAAGCTATGTCTGACAAGGTAAAATAGGATATTTTAAATTAATTTCATCCTTTTTGATATAGTGACATTAAATTTGAGCAGGTCAGTGAAAAATTGCATTGCTATTCTCATTATCATTTAGGGTTTGCTAGGTCTAGGCGTTGTGCTAGTAAATTGAATGTATGTAATAAATATATTATTTCACTTAATTCTCACAATGGCATAATGTACACTGTATCCTAAGTTTATAGATAAAGACATTGAAATTCAGCTGGGCTAAGTAATATGCCAAGGCCACAAATTGGTAAATAGAGTGATAAAATGGGTACTCTGATTGGTTCATTACAAAAGTCCTTCATGATACCATAACTGAACTCATTTTATTCTACTTCATATGTTGAGTATAGTCATACGTGTATATTAGATGTCTCATAAACTCTTACAGTTAGTTTGTCCAGAGTGACAATTCTTTTTAAACCAACTCATTGTCTTCTAGTGATTCCTAGCTCACCTTCCCTTCATCCTCCTGTTTTCTGCAATCCATTCGCATAAGCACTCTTTCAGTTCCTTTAAACACTTCATGCTCCCTCTTTCACATGCTTGTTAGTCTACCTGACTCTCTTTTGTATCCTTTTTCTAATAGAAGCACAGGTTCCTCAGAATCGGATAACATAAGTAGGGTACCGTATTAGTGCTTCATTCTATATAGCACAACTATAATAGAAACTTGACAAGTTTTAAATTGGGATACTTTTTATAATCTGGTATAGTAGGGCAATTTTAATATATGGATATTTTTCAATAAAATTATCAATACTTAAGTACAGCACCATTTCAGAGAATGTAAATAAAAATATAATTTTGAAATTATGTCTAATATATCTTTTTTCTTTCAATATCATCAGAATTTGTGAAATGTTTTTTTTTCTATTTAGAAACAAAAAGTGTCCTTAAATTCCAGACAGTGCATAAATCATTTCCTTTGTAAAAGCTTCACTGCTACGATAGTAAGGATTCAAGGCAAAAATTAATAATATAAATTTAAGTATGGCCTCCAAATGAACTAAAGACCATAAAATAATAATGTGAAGTTTATTCTTTAATCATAAGTAAATGCTTCCATCCCTGGTTCAGTCCTAGGCATTTTGGATGTAGTGGTGAATAAAACAGACCAGATAACTTAACTGTCCCATGGACCTTGTGTTCTAGTGGAGAGACATTAATTTAGCTGTCTATAACTTAGGCAATGTTGGTTCTATCTCTCTCTCTCATTCCCCACTCCTCCCCTCTTGTTTTTTGTTGTTTTTTTCCCCCTGCTTCTATGATATCAACATCATGCTTTGCTAATTTTCCTCCTATCTATCTGGCTGTTTTTTCTTAGTCATCTTTTCCATCCCATGCTGTAAAGAGAAAAAAATTCTCAGAGCTATCTTGTCATTTCACCCATTTTCCCAAAGGTAGTCTATTCAGACTCACATTGTAGGGGAAGAAAAAATAATTTTCCCTCTACCTTTCTTAGTTCTTGGCAAAAGACATATTAACAACAGAAAAACAAATAGAAGTTGATGCATATCTAATGTATACATGGGAGGTAACCAGGGAAAAATGAGCTAACTTGAAGCAGTGTCTTAGAACTCAGGTTTATATACTATTGCCAACAAAGAATGATAAATTTGTAGAGAAATGGCAAGACAAAGGAAGGCAGTTTTAGGCTTCCGAAGATGGGCTAGTATGTGAAGGTAAATATATGGGAGAAAACTAATGGTAGATAAAGGATAGTTAGTAAAGTTTGTTAAGTAAATTCCTCTGGTATTACTATCTCTAGACTGATGTGGTCTAAGGTTGTCTCCTAGGATTAACTTTTGTCCTTTCTGGTAGAGAGGGAAATGGAGACACTGTAAAAATATATGTCGGGCTTTTAGGCAAATAGGGAGAGTGCAGGAAGACTTTCTTGTATCTGCTCTTTCTCACTTGCCTTTAGCTTAAAATAATCCTTATACCAAGATGGCATATTTAGAGTGCGTATACTACCATGCTTCATTATATAGCTAAATATTTATATTGAAGAAGCTTCTGGACCTTACTTCTAGCATTGCATATTTAACTGCTTCCTGCCATCTCACTTGGGATACTTGTAGGTAAATCTCAGTAAATCTCAGCACCTTTTCCTACCCCCAGTTTATTCTCCATTTTCCTATTTGAGCAAATGGTACCAAGACTTGAACCTGGGTGTTATGTGTCCTTTTTCCTCACTAACAAACCCCCATTCAATCAAGTAGAAACTTATTGATTTTACCTACTAAACATTTTTCTAAATTGTCTGCTTTTATTCATTCTCAATATCAGAAACCTAGCCATAATTATCAATGCTCTGGAAACTGTATAAACTCCCAGCTTTCAGTCTTTCTCCCTACTCCCCACCACAATCTGTGTTCCACATTGCAGCCAGAATACTTCCTAAAGTGAAAATTCAGTTGTATATTTCTACTGCTTTAAAATCATTTAAGAGTTTTTCATCTCTCTCAGGCAAAAGCCCAAACCCTCGTGGCATGTGTGACACGGCATAGGTTTTTCTCCCTAGCCTCTTTTCCCGTCTCATTTTTAGTTTGGAGATGCTGAACTCCTCTCATCTGCAAGAATATATAATATAATTGAGTTTGCTGAACAAATTAGCCTTGCTGCTCTTTACTTGAGTAATATTTGTTAAGCTCCATTTTAGGAATCAGGTATTCCAGAAAACTGTACCTGGTGCCCTACATTTGGATTACATTTGGATTGGTGTGTCTTCTATATGTTCCTATATCATCATAAACTCATATACTGCCTGCTACACAACTTCTCACACTGCAATATAACTGCCTGTGGGGTTGGCCTGCTGAAGTCAGGGACAATGTCCTTCTTGTTCATCAGTTTCTTTCCAGCATCTAGCACAATTACTGACACATAGTAGGTATTACTTAAGGAAATAATGATTATAATCTTTGATTGAGCCTTTTAAAATGACATTATTTAATTTTAAATCTATTTCTTTATAAGAAGTAGCAATGAATTTTAAAAAGTTGTGGTTTTTTTAGAAACACTAGAGGGGACTAATTAGATCTACCTTGCTTATCATGTTGAATACGGCAACCTTTTTTTGCCGTTTTCTTTTCCTTCTCTATGCTGCAAAGTATAGAAATAGTCAAAGGAAAAATTATCTTCCTACTTTTAACTTATATTATATAATACACTGCTCTTCGTCTTCAGATATAGCTATATGCTATTATTTTAGACAGTGTCTGCTAATCTATTCTGTCATTTTATTTACCTAGATAGTACAATGCCCTTTACAATAGATTTTTCATAGAAGGACATTGTGAAGAATACATATACTCTTTAGTTGTAATATTTGTCTACCTTCTAATGCTCATATAATTAGATTCTATTTTTTTCTATTACTAGCAAATGGTCTTTAGAAATATAGGTAAATTAGAGTGCCCAATCGGTCTTGCCATTAGGGCTCGTTATTTTATACACTATTACATATCATTTTAATCTTCCCTTTCTCAATTAAATATATCATTTACTCTTTTACCATAAAACAGTTCCTCATTTTCCTTGTAAATGTAATAGTCTCTCATTGCTTTCTGGTTCTGTAGTTGTTTTTTTTTTTTTTTTTTTTTCATATCGCCTCCTAAAGACGATATGACTAAGGTGATTACTGTAGTACTATCGTTAAGATAAAGAGTTATTCTTGATTCATAAATTGAGGTATGATAATACATGTGTCCTATTTCTGGCCTCTTTTAATATAGTTTAATACCTCATTCCATTTTTATTGCCTCTAGGTAGTGAACAAATGTCTTCATTGAATTGCACAAAGAGATACATACATCTTATTCCTGCGAAAATTACATTTAGTACAGAGCTCATCAATGTGTACGAGTAATTTGAATTTATTTTTCAAATGTGCTTTGCCTTTACATATTTTAAATGGATTTTACCAACCTTTGTGTTTCTTAATTATCTTATATTGTTAGGTCTTTTGGAATTCAACCAATTTACCTAATCTCTAGAAAATTAAAAAAATATTTTTTTTCTGCAAATTTTACTGCAAATTTTAAACTTCACCTTCTTTTCCAGGTCATTGACAAAAGTATTGAATAGGAGACACAGTTCTGGATCCTAGACTAACCCTGTTAATTAACCTCTTTGCCTCCTGAGGATTTGGAACTCATTTCCACTCAATTCTACCACTTAACTTGTTTTTAATGGTTTAGGGCTATCCCTGGGGTGGTAGAGGGTCCCTAGCAAATCATTTTGCAATTCCATTGCTTAACGTTCTTATTCAAATGAACTCCTAAGAAAGTTAACCTTAGAGACATGCTTAAATTCTAAAATTCCTGGGAGCTCTGTGTAAAGAAGGCAATTGTTTTCAGGTAGGAAATCCATTCCCATACCCTTACCAGCTCTTTTTTATGAGCCAGGGCTTCACACATTTTAGAATTCATAGAGAATCACTTGGAGGAGAATGTTAAAAATGCAGATTCCTATGCCTCCACTTGGAGCTGCTGAATCAGAATCTGGCATAGTTTGGTTGACTCACTTTACCCTTTTCAGAAAAAGCCTAGATGAATTGCAGCTGTCTAAACTGTGTTTCTCAAAGTCTTGTCCAAGAATTAGAAGAATCAGCATCACCTGAAAGTTTATTAGAAATGCAGAACCTTAGACCTCTTTCTACGGCACTGAATCAAAATCTGAACTCTGAACAATAGTCTTATGTTGTTTGCCCATTAAAATATGGAAAGCACCCTGTGGACCACACTGAGAAGTAGTGTAGTGTAAGAAAATAATCACTTGCCATTTATAATATCAGCTATAGATTTCATTTCCTCAATTCCCTTCTCTCCTCTAGCATTTACCGTTTTACCCAGATCTAAGTGGATACTGAACTATATACTGTATGTAAATGATTGTTGAATGAAAAAAACTTGCTATCTAGTACATAATTTAACTTCCAATTTTAATTTTTAGAAAGATTTAAGTAGAGATTAGGCCATGGGAACTAAAACACTTAGTACTTTTCCTCCCACCTTCTAAGTTCTACCTGGACTAATAATCAAATTCACAGAGACAGATTAACAGGAGAAAATCAAATTTTTAACACATGTACATGGGGAATTTACATATGAATGAAAATTCCAAAAACAGTGAGGCAATACTGGGTATATAAGACATTTTTGGACAAAGGAGAAAGGAGGGGTGGGGTATCAGATTTCAGAAGTGAGAACACAATTTACAGGGAGTTGAGGAAGAGTGGAACATACATGGCAGGAAAGTTCTTGCTGGGCAACTCAGAAACAGCGGGACACGGGGTATCTAGCTAACTGGCTTTTGGACTCTTCCAGACTAATGCTAGGGTGAAGATTCTTAAGGTGATCAAGCCAAAGCTCCCTTCCTAAAGCAGGGTTTTTTGTCTTAATCTCTTGGGCAGGAAAGTTGGGTGGGGGGCAAAGGTTCTTTCTGAGTCTTTTGTTTCTTAATATATAGCTTAAAATCAATAGCCCCCAAAACAGCTTCATGGTGGCAAAATTTTGGTTCCCTTCAAGACACTATGTACGCTACATCCTGGTGTGTTAAAGAAAAAATTATTACTCTTATTAAAGACAGTAAAGACTATTCAAGAGGGACTAATGCAATGGGGTTCCGCAGTAGTGGAGAGAAATTGAGCTCATTTCCCGATACAATAAGGACAAGTGGAGGTGTATAGCAATGGAGCAAGATAGGGGTCAGTAGATGGAAAATTACTAGGATGAACCATCAAGGTTAGGGGGACTTTTCCTAGACCAACTCAACAGGATTCTTACTGAAAGCAGGCCAGAATGACAATATATTGAGGGTGGTAGATGAAGAATTTGATCAGATAGCCATATCAACATTATACCAAGAGTAGGGGATTTAACTAAATTGAGCAGATTTCTTGATTAAAACTGTACTAACGGAGCCAAGGACAGAGCCCAAGATTGGGGCCTAGTCAAAAAGAGGAGAAGCCTGATTCTAGTTTGGTCAAGGAGAGAGTCTTGCATGTGTTCTATAGCCTTTAATACATTGGGGGAATTTTAAAAGCCGTGTTAATTTCCGGCTTTTATAATAGTCTGGCTTCTTGGAAATGGCTAGTCTTCATTTCTTCTCTTATTAAAAAAATTTAGAACAGCTTAGTTTAAACTTTTTTGTGAAAAACTCAGATAAAAAAGTATTATATGTATAATTAACAGATTTTAAGTAGAGATTGTGATTCCATGATACCTAAGACCACCATTTTCCCCTCTATAAAAATACCGTAAGCAAGCATGTGTTTTTAATCATATTCTATGCATTTAATTTAACAAATTTATTAACCATTCCACTATTTAACTAAATCCCAAGGGAACTGGGATTTAGTTAAATGGTTCAGCACTGAAACCGAAAAAATATATATACAGGTTAAGTAGGTGGAGGGAGAGGGAATCAAGCCTGAGACATTTTTAGAAGCTGCTGGCAAGGACAGGTAGAATATGCATGGAAACTGGGAGTAAAGAGGGAGTCTAATATATGGCGACGGAAGGAGACTAGAGTTTGGGTGGTGAGTACACGATGGAGTATACAGACGCTGTATTATAAACTTGTACACCTGAAATTTATATAATGTTACTAACCAATGCTACCCCAATAAATTTAATTTAAAAGTTAAATAAACAAATAATAAAACATTAAAAAAAAAAAGAGGGATTCTGTTTTTGTTTTTTTCGATAGGAAAGAAATACCATTAATTATCATTAAGTTGTTTGCTCTGTACTAGGTCTTATACCTTTTCTTTTATAACTACCAAAATATTCATTGAAAATTACATTGCTTCCTCTTAAAGCTTTGTAAAGAAAATTTGTATTTTGGAGTTGGGACGAAGTGTTGAGTTCTGTTTTAAGATATATGTTTGTGAAGATATAATAGGCCTTTATTAGATATCCTTCCTTCCATAAGCTCTTGTGGGTTTATGCTCATATGAGTTTTTAAAAATATGGCTATAAAATTTCATTCTTCTTTAATGTAAAGGGTATGCCTAATATATTTGTATTACTACTTTGCAGAGAATTCTACCCTATTTTTGCTGTACTTATTCTTTCATCTTTTTGGACTGGAAATCATCATAAAATCATTGCTTTGAAAGGGAAAATGAGGGTCAGGTATAACACATTGCCTAGATCAGGAATTCTCCTAACAACTTGGACTCCCCCTCTGTTTAATTCCTGTTAATTCATTGAGCAGCTCTAATCACTGCAGACTGTTTATATTAAATAATTTCCTCCTTACAACTTTCTTCAGTTTTTCTAGTTCTCTACAGCAGTTTATGTGGCTCCTGCATTTCCTTTATGAATGTTCTTTGAATATTTGTAGGTAGCTCTACTATTCCCATTGTCCTTTTAAAAATTACTTAATCCATTTGTCCTGACTTTCTTTCAACCTATGAATCTCATAATGAAGAAAATAGTATATAGATATAATCTGAAAAGCTCTACTTCGTGGTACTGTTATCGGAATCTGAACTGTATGCTTTTATGGATATCTCTGTATTCCATTACCTTTGGGATCATGCATTCTGAGACACTGACTTGTAATACAACAAATTACAATTGTATTTTTATAATTTTAGATGCAAAGAACTGTTTTTTCATTATTTTCTGATGAAGTATATTTGCTTAGGTAAATTTGTTAGAAGCTGTTTTACAGCTATGTTTAATTTTAAATTAAGCTTCCTGTGACCTCTTTGCAGAGTTTCCTTTTAGATAAATGAAATTATGCTGTGATTGGGGGAAAAAAGGCTTTTCAGTTCTTGTCTCTTTTGAAAGTGTTTCTCATTGTAATATGCTAATGTGTGGGCAGTAGATCACATATATCAAGAGCACTAGTAATCACGGAAATATCTGAGTCCTATCAAGATGTACTGGTGCCAATCAGCTATGTGTTTAGTAAGTTTCCAGGTAATTTTTACTAAAATATGATAACCGTCAAAAGAGTTTACTTATGATTTCAAGAAGCTTGGATCATGACTAAAGGTCACATAGTCAATTTATTATGGTACAAAATAAAATTATGTAAATCTTGTGTTTCTGAAGTCATAAAAGAATGGTAGCTTTAGTAAATCATTTATAATTTTAATTATCACATAAATCTAGGCAGGACATTTTCTCTCATTAGAATTTTGCCATCCAATAGAGTAATCTAAAAAGACAAAAAATATCAGGCAAAATGAAGGCTTGTACAATTACCTGGCAGTAATAAATTATACATTTATTATTAATTAGGATTGTATGGTTTCTAAAAATTTTTTAATCGTTATTTTATTACTGCATTAAAATTGTATTCTCAGAGTTGAGAATTGGTAGGAAAATTGACACTGTAGATTTACATGCTGTTCTCTTTTCACAAATGCATTGCTAAATTATAAGCAATCTGTCTCTTTAATAAGTCAGAAAAAATGATTTATTTCCACATATCTCTGCCAAATGGAGTTTCTTCTTTACACCCTAAATTTCTTTTCCAGACAACTATATCACAAGTGGTATAAGAAAGCCCCACAATTGAGGTGGGATTTCTAAGTGTCTGTTAATGAAGAGTTCTAAATCTGACTACTTGTTTGCCAGAGGGAATTTCTAGTAAATATATTTGCATGAGAACTCAATGAGCCTCATAGAAAAACAAAGGATAGAAACTGAGGACCATGTACAAAACACTACAACTAATGCCTTCAGAAGAGACGATGAAAAAGGACGACACCCTCTATCTTTTCCATGGGTATTCTGGGTGGGCAGATAATTTATATAAAATATGTCTACATATACACAGTTTAAATATGTCCAAACTGATAGATGGAGAAAGTGAGTCACTCATTGAACTATACTTTGCTCTTTACTCCTTCAATATTTGGATAAGAATTTATAAAAATCTAACAATAATGCATAGAATTCATATTCATTAAGAAATATTATTTGGGTATTTCCTAATAATTTCATATGTAAGTTTTGACATGGAAATTCTAGCACTGTGGTTAAATAGATTTTTATATTATTTTAATCACATAGTAATAATACAATTACTTTTTCTAATAGAAGTATATTTAGTGATTTTAGTGAGTTGAAATGACAGTTTGAAATATTTTTTTTATACATTGTCAGGTTTCTTAAATATTTAGTATATCTATATTTGCAGTTAAATGTTTCGTATAACCTGTAAAATAATTTGGAATACATCAGTTTACTTGAATTATTTTACTACCAACAAAATCAGCATTTTATTCCCTTTGGTTTTAAAGAAATTATTTTTCTTGCATTTTTAAATGTCAGGACTATATTCTTTCAAGGAAAATAAAGCAGAATTCCCCCCCCCATTTGATGATTTAAAGTAGTATACAAAAGAAAATGAAATAAACTATTCTGTTACAAGACGTATAATTAAAAGTTGCTTTCCTCAAATTAAGAAAAGTACATGGAAAGAGGGCTTCTTGAAAGACATGTTGAAATATAATATAGATTAATTGTACTCATAACAGTGCAGGACAGAAATGGAACATACCTTAAAGAAGTGTTAGATATGATTTGTTACACAAAAATGTGCTCATTCTAGGTTAGATTGGATGGAATATGCTTGTACTACTATAACAATGGACAAGAAAAGAAGTTTAATTTTTATAGAGTATATTACATTTAAATACACATAATAGTAAAAACAAACGTACATTTGGCAAAGTACAAGAATTGTTTGAACTTTTTTTTTTACTACTCATCTTACTGAGCATGTTGTCTTATAGAATTTAAATACATAGAATAATAATCATGTGGAAAGGAAGAACAGTGCATATTAGAGGCTCAAAAATACTACTCATACTATAAACAATAACATAAACAGAAGCACTTTAAAATGGACCTAGAGCTATCATGCCAGAGGAACTGTCTTGCATGTCTTATGCCTCAAATCTTTGGCATGTTAAAACAGGACAAAATAACCTTTGGATTGGGCCTAAGAAACCCATTTCCCGAGGAACTGTTGACAAAGATAACAAGAAAGTAGTTATGACTACTGGACTGGAAATTAAAAACATTGGTTAGAATTAATATCACTATATTATCTTTCCCAATACAAATGCCTTCCTTCTATTGATACAATTGTTCCCCTTCCCCTTCTTAAAAATACCCACTGTCTTTGTCTCCTAGGCAGAACATTTTTTTGGACTTTGGCCTGAAGCAATAATTCCCAAATAACTCTTCTTGTTGATCTTAATAACTGCTTGTTGTCTCTGACTTTGAAAGGGCTTTTTATTTTTAGGTTAGCTATAGGATGAATAAATGTAATAATTAGTGGGAGAATAAACTCAGATATTTATATTCTCGTAGAATATCAAATTTTTTATTGACTGGAAATATATTTCTTAATTTATCAAATTACAGTTTTCCATGTTATCTTTGTTACTTTTAATTTATATATGTGGATGTATAATGAAAAGCATTTTAAATATACAACTTGGTATACAACTTGGTATGTTTTAACCAATGTAAACACCCATGTAACCACCATTCTAATCAAAATATACATTCCCTTCTTACCAAATATTCCCTAATGTTCCTTTGCAATCTGTTTCCCTTACTTGCCCCAAAGTTATTCTTATTCTGATGTACATGATGTTCTGATGTACATGGTGTACATATTTTTCTCTGATTGATTTGCTCTTCTCTTTTATATCATTTGCAGTTATTATTATGAACTTTGGTGGTATCTTATGTTCGTTTTGCTTCAGGTTTGTTAAATTCCTTTGGTCTTGATATTTACATTTTATGAAAATTGGAAAATTTAGGTATTATTTATTTAAATATTTTTATTCTCCCCCATTCTGCTTTTCCATATGAGACTACAGTTGCACATATGTTCGACTGTTAGGTATTGCTCTACATGTCACTGGAATTGTTGTTTTTTCTATCTTAATTTTTTCTCTTTGGGCTTCATTTGAATAAATTATGGCTGTGTCTTCAATGTCACTAATATTTCCTTTTGCAGTATATTTGTGTTTAACTTGATTATGATTTCTTGAGTTATTTTATCTGTGAGTTTATATTTTATATTTTAAAATCAAAATTAGCAAAAAAAAAGGCCATTATTCAAATATTGTCTCACTTTTTTTTTTCTGGACTCCTCGTGATACGCACATTTAAAAAAAAAAATCCTTAAATATACTTATGATAGCTCTTTAAAAGTCCTTGTGTGCCAAATTCAGCAGCTTAGACATTTCTGAGTTCATTTCTAGGGCTGATATTTTCTCCATGTCATGAATCACATTTTCTTGCTAATTCTTATGTGTAGTAATTTTTGCTTGAATACTGAGCATTGTGAGTATTATGTTGTTTAACACTTTGATGATGTTTTTCTGCAAAGAGTGTTGAGGTTTATTCTAGCAAGAAACTAATGTATTTTTGCTACCACTGGATTTTTAAAAATAATTTTTAAAGCCTTTTTTAGAGTAGAATAGCCCTTACTCTGAGATTACTATTTTTACTACTGAGGCACAACCCTCTGCATTCTGCCAAATGCTCCAGGTATTCAATAAAATCTCTACAGTCTGACTTGTCCAAACTTAAACTTTTCTTCACCCTGTGTGACCTCTGGGAACTATTCAGGGTTTGGCTCCCCAGTAATTCCTCTTTCCTAGTAGTTATTTGTGCATATGGAATTCTATATGTGTACACAAATTACTATTTAGATAAAGACGCAGAAGACAATGCTCCAAAAGAGATGATTGCTACAGGCTGAGAGACATACTAGTATTTTCATTAAATAATAATAATAGTAATAATGGAGTAACTCCTTGGAATCCAATTAGAATAAGATGCTTAGGAAAAGAAGTATTGCTGATCTTTTGAGTTTCAACAAAACAGTGAAAAGCAAGGCAATGTTAATATGAACAGACGGCAATAATAAATTAAGGAGATAAAACAGAGAGCTGACTATAAGTTGAGAAAAAAAGATCACATCAGCTTAACACCAAATGGACCTTGATGATCAAAGATGTTTTGAAATTTGCTCTCCAGAAAATTAGCACTACAAAAATTTGCAGATTTGTTTACTCTGATTATAAAGTTGAGACCACCAACCAAAAAAGAACAAGTCTGGCATAGCTGTAGTGATAAACTTAGGGATTTATTGAAGTAATTTTACTGGAGAGAAATGATAATTGTATAATGGACAAATTAAACAGTTGGTAACCAAATTTAATCTTAATTTCCTTTGCTCTACATTTTGCTAGCTTTTATGTTGTAAAATAAATAGAACTCTTACAAATTTTGCTATAGTTCAACTTTTCTAGTGCACTGTGCTATTTACTTGGGGTCTCCATTGTCTACTCCTGTCACCAAAACTTTATTACATTTTTGGATGCATGATCAGCAAAGGCTTCTTCATTCAGAAAGTGTTTTCTTTCCCCTGAACCCAGTTCTGATTCCTCCTTTAGAGACTAAGATATCTTATCTGAGTTTTAATTATGCACTCATTATTGTGTATCTTCCCATTAAAGGTGAAATGATTTTTGACAATTCCATTTTTACTATATTATATGCTCCTTTTATTAAATGTATACATTTAATAGAACTACCAATAATTCATTGGGTTTTAATATGTGATTGGTATTATCATATCACAACTTTTAACCTTGTTTTATATATAAAAAAAATGAATACTTAAATGCACCTGCCATCATTTCAGACTTTCTTTTTTATTCCTAGTTTTGTTTCCTCTGACGACATTTTCATCAAAGTTCTTAACTCAGTGCTTTTATAGTTTTTAATTATTCACTGTCATTTTTAAATGAATGCTCTAGGAGTACTTGAATATTTACATAGTCTTTGTCACCTTGCTTAACTTGCATGTCTCATAGAAGGGTCTTGTTAATTATTATAATAGAAGTTGAGAGAAGTTATGTCAGCCTGCACATACCATTAGTGCATTAATGTGTCAAAATAGCAGTGAATGACACAGCTCTAGGCAGTCTTAAAAGCTACTAATGGCAGACCAACTCTAAGGAATTGATTTGTAAGCAATACTAAAGCTATAAAACGTTCTCCTTGATATATGGTCTCAGAAAGCCTCGTTCTATCATTCACCTTATTTTTAGTAAATGAGTAATAGCTATTTGAATGAGAGCAATCTATAAAGACAACATGGTTGATGTTCTTTTTGTTAAAGTAGCGATAGGAAACTTCAAATAAGAAAACTAACAAGGTAGCAGCATGCTGACATTAATTCAGTTGTTAACATTTAAACTGCAATTTAATCATGGGTCGAATCTTACAAGTTACTCTTTTGTGGTTAATAGAAATGGATGTGGTAATGTAGTTTGTCAAATTAATAGCTTTTGACACCTAGAAGAATTGAAGAGGAAATATTCAAAAAGTGAAATAAATGTCATAAATAGAAATTTGTGAGAAATAATGTAATAAATATAGTTGTGTATTGGTTTTAAAAAACTGAAAAAAACATATTTAAAACTTAGAAAACACAAAGTCTCACGGCTAAATGACCTGACACATTTTATGTTGAGTTTTACATATAAATGTGCTTCTATTGTTCTCCATACAGCAATCAGAGATCCTTATAAACTATATTGTTATTTTGGCCAATCTGTCTCTTTCCTAGGGAGCTCCATTAAAACAGGGATCACCCCCACTGTGCTTTTCATTGTGGCTTCCAGGACTAAGCCTAATATATAGCACAAATTAGAAGCCTGATTAATATTTTTATATAAAAGAATGTGTGCACCTTCAGGGAGAAGCGTATAATTTTAATATAAGGCAGTTTTTTATATGTGCCACAAGAATGGCACAGAGGAGAATTTAAGTAAGATGAACATATGTTTCAGATTTCCTAAACCTTGCTCCAAATGGACAGCTGTTGAAAGATAAAAAACAGTGTAGCATGGTATACTGTGTGTTGGGATTGACATTCAAATTTGCATATAAAACAAATGAGTTCAATTAGAGATTTGGAAATTTCCATTTGACCCTAAAATTTGTAACTCTGATTCAGGTCCAAGTTCATGGATAAACCGTTTAAGTGACTCCAAGTAATTGCTATTTTGAATGAATCCAGAAATACTTTTTTTTTAGTGTACAATGAGCTGAGCTTAGAAACAGGCAGCTTCATAGCTCATGGATTTTATTCCATATGAGTGACAAGGAAAAGGGAATATCAGGAAGACCCTAAAGCGCTTTGAAATTTTCCAAGGTGTACTTGGAGACAGAGCTGGGGAAAAAAGATGACTTGCTTATTTATTTTTTATTTCTTTCCTCCACTCCTCATTCCATCTTCATATTTCCATGGATTTTTTTAAGTAGTTGAAAATATAGTGACTTTTTGAAACAATTTCTTTATTCACGCTGAAAATACAGTATCATAATATCAGCACAAAATATAAGAATCTACATAAAATTTTAAAGTTACATTTAAACAAAAGTATATATAAACTTTTTATAAATGTATAAATTTTATATGTATATATTAATTTTGACTATATAAAACATATACAAATATTTTTTTCTAACATATAATTACAGGCTGAATTTCTAGGGAATTTTATACTCAGTATTACAGTACATTTTTTTCAAGTTGCAGAAAAACAATATGGCATAATTCCAAAATATTTTTCATACATTACAATTACTTTAAAATTCCTTACTTCAACTTTACAATATTTTAACTTTACAAACTGTGCATTGTATCCTAACTTCCTGTTTCAAATTTCTCCCTCAACTTATAATTTACTACTCTGGAGGCAGTGGTTGACTTTTTATGGGGTGATTATTTTCCAGTTGTTTCTTCTTTCAATTCCCTTTTCTGCTTTTCCCCTCTAAGCACCCACAAACACATGCATGTGTCTTTTCTCATTTACTTGATATGTGGTCTTTACAATGAGGCTGTCTTTCCGTGAAAATGAAATTTTATATCTTGTTAAAAATTCCAGAATGCTGCATCCCCAATTGGGTATACATTTCTGAATCCAAGACCCTAAATCTGAAAAGCCAGAAGGAAAAATGACTTGCTTGTAATATCCATAACTACTTATAATAATGCAACCTTATAGATTTACTAAGGCCATGATTTATAGTCATGCAAATTCCTATAAGTAAGGTTTTCATCTCTGAAAGTGTTCCACACCAAAAGAAAACAGATTTGTAGTTCACTTAATTACAGCTGTATATCTTCATAGCATTTATTAGTCATGCCTCACATTCACCTTAGGGAGATCATGTTCCAGATACATTTTTTTTATATTGTCAGAAAGTCTGATTATTTTGCATTTAGCTTGATTTTGCTGAGACCTTGATCTTAAAGTCCCAAGCATGTTTTAAAAGTCATTCTCAGTGTTTCTCCTCATATATTTTACAAACTTTCAGATAAGATATTCCAGTTAGTGACCACTTTTTTCAGCTTTGTTCCATCCCCAGTCATCCTAATGACACACATTAAGATGAATGTATGTAATTTTGTGTGTGTATATGTGTGTGGGTATATGTATATATATATAATCTGTTATGTGAGACCTCACAAGATAGTAATATATATTCAGGGCAAGGGAGCTACAACTAAAGAAATTCAGACTTGATTGTATATATGATTTTTGGTAGTAATGAGGAAGATAATAGCACAAGGTAATTGGCAGCTGGAAAAAAATTTGAGCTAACTGACAGAAAGAACTGGGAGTTTAACTTTTATTTAAATATCTACAAATAGTATTTTCGAGTATATGAAAGCCTGTACTCTTGAAGCTAACAAATTATAAGGAGAAATATGAATGATTTGGAGTTTTGTTTGCTCTTTAAGTTATACCAAATCATATGCTGTATGAAATATATTTTTACTGCTAATACAATTCAACTCACATTTTTCTCCTTCATAAGAAAGTTGAAGTTTCAGGAAGAACTTCTTCAATTCTTTCCTTTTTTAGGGCATCCACTTTTTTTTAAACGTGTTTTTTTTTTTAAATTAAATTTATTGAGGTAACATTGGTTAATAATATTATATAAATTTCAGGTGTGCAAAATTATAGTTTAATATCTATATACTTTATTGCATGCTCACCACCCAAAGTCTAGTTTTCTTCTGTTACTGTACATTCAAGCCCCTTACCTAGTTCACCCTCCCCCACTTTCATTTACCTCTATATAAAACAGGAAAGTCACAAATGAACTAACAAAATAAACTCATAAGTACAGACAACAGAATGGTGGCATTAACTTCCTCAGTGAAAAGAAATTTTCTCCTGGGATTTGAGGACAACTATAATCTCAGTCCTCCTGACACAATCTCCCAGGCTCTCACACTTTCTGTTCTTCCTTTTCTTTTTTCCTTTTTTTTAAAAATTAAATTTGTTGGGGTGACATTAGTTAGTAAAATTCTGTAGGTTTCATGTACACAGTTCTATAATACATCATCTGTGTATCACATTGTGTGTTCACCACCCAGAGTCAGTTCTCCTTCTGTCACCATATATTTGTCCCCCTTTGCCCTCTTCTACCACCTTCTTCCCCCCTTACCCTCTGGTAACCACTAAACTGTTGCATGTGTCTGAGTTTTTGTTTATCTGTTTGTCTTGTTCATTCGTTGCTTTCAGTTTTGTATCCCACATATGAGTGAAATCATATGGTTCCTCGACTTTTTCTGTCTGACTTACTTTACTTAGCATGATAATCTCCTGGAGTCCTGTTTCTTCAGACCGCTCCCTCATTCAGTTGCCTTCTTTCTGCTATTTCTTTAACATCTCCAGCTGCTTACACTCCCTTCTGCACACAATATATTCATGACTCTCAGATACGTGGGACAAAAACCATGGCACATTAGCTACTCTCAAGCTCCCTTTCTTCATATCCAGGCTCTAAAGAACAGCACAAATTTATGTTCTGTCTGTGTACCTTGTATGAATGCCTCCACTAATTGGATTCTATCTTCTACCACTAAGTCACAAGTGTTTTTGTTGACAGCAGCAGTGAACTCTTGAATGCAAAATCCAAAGAACATGTTTTTGAAGCCTTGTTTCTTGCTTATTATTTTTCATTTGTTTTAGTTTGTTTTTTCAGCATTGCCCACTGTGACCACTTCTACGGTATTTTATCATAGCTTTGTGACATAAGCTGGGCAGGCACCATAGCATAGTGTTTGATTTCATGGAATTTGTCAGAAATACCTGGATTTAGTGTCTCTATTTTGCTTTTTGCTATGTGGAATACTTTGGGCACATTACCTAATCTCTTCAAGCTCAGTTTTCTTTTATTTGAAGTAGAGATGGTAATCACATCAACCTAATAGGGTTGTAAGGATCATATTTTTAAAAAAAAGTTATTAAAGGACCTATGTTATATGTATTGCATGCTGAGCCCTCATAAGTGAGAGCTATTATTAATATTTTAAACTATGAAGATACAATTCCCTGTACCTTCCTTATTCTTTCTTCTCCATGTCAACTACTCTATCCTTTCCTTCTTTCTTCTTTCCATTCCCTTCCCTTTCCCTTCTCACCTTTTTCCTTTTCTTTTCTCCTGTCTTTCCTCTTCTTATCTTTCTCATCTCTTCTCAGTGTGTTTCTTTAGTGCCCTCAGGTGCTCCAATAACTATCATGGCTGTTGCTACTGGTAAATCCCAATTCATTTAACCAGTCCACTTATGTCTCAAGTGCTTCAAAACTACAGATTGAATTTCATGCTAAACACTTCCAGCTGGATATTTCCTAGGCTTGTCAAAGACAGCATTTCCAAACTGAAGTGAACCTATCTGACCACTTGCCTTAAATCTTCTGCATTGCCTACCTGTCTTCTCCTAGGTATTGATGCCCGTCATTTAGTCCTGGAAATTCTTTAATTTTATTATCACTTAAATCTGTATCATCTTTTCCTTATGCCCACCCTTACTTCTCTAGTTCATAATCTTATTTATTTTCACCTGGATTACTAAAATGGCCTACTATATATGGGCCTCTATTAAGTCTTGCACACTTCCAAGCCATTATTCAAACTGTTGTCAGTTTGAAACTTTGAAAGTGCAAATCTGATTTTCTTATGAAGCTTGTTGTTTTTTCAGTTGTTCCCTATACAATCTCAGAATTTTTTTAAAAAGCAAACAAACAAAAAAGGCCTTTAGACAAGGTTATGCTTATCAATTACATAATTGCTTTGTTTTCTATATATTTTTGTTTTGATGGTTACTGTCTATGGCAAGTGATCCTCTAATGATACATTTTGGTCAATGTTTATTGAAAATAATATCTATTCTGTAGGTATTGTGCATAATATTCTATATATGCCAATGAAGTCAAGTTGATTAATTATGTTGACATTTTCAACTATGTTATTGTTTTTGTTTGTTTTGGGTTTGTTTGGTCTGTTTATTCTACCAGTTACTGACACAGGTGTATTAAAATCTCCCCTACTATGACTGTGGATATATGAATTTCTCTACTCATCTGTTAATATTTTCTTCACGTATTTTGGATTTTTTTATAAGTTAAACAGAAAACTAGGGATTTTTATTGAAATTATTTTTATCATTATGAATTATACTTTTTTGATCCCTAGTAATTATTTTTATCTTAAAGTCTTCTTAGTAAAATATTAATATAGCCACACCGCTTTCTTTTAATAAGTATTTTGTGATATATCTTATTCCATTTCTTTACTTGCATTTTTCTATATTTGCATATTTTAAGCATGTTGTTTTGTAAGTAACATGTGGCTTTATCTTATTTTTCAAAACTATTCTGACCATCTCTGTCTTTTAATTGTGGATTAAGAACTTTTAAATTTTATGTAATTACTAATATGTTTGTGTTTAAATTTACCATCGTGCTATATATTTTCTATTTCTTCTTGTGCTTTCTTTTTTTATTTCTCCTTTCTCTCTTATTAAGAAAGAGCTTTATTTATAAGTATATTAATTGTATTTAATTAATGATATATTCTTGTTTCTTCCCTGTATTCCTGTTTAGTGCTTATCCTTGAGAATTCAACACACATTCTTGATTTATTAGTCTACCTATGCTAGTGGTATCATCAGCATTTCCTAAACAATGTTAAAAGCATGCAACACTTAGCTTCATTCAGTCCCCTTTTACCTTTTGTACTACTGTTGTTATACATTTTCTTTCTGTGTTATACCTCTACAAGACACAAATAATATTGTTGTTTTAAGAAGTCAGTATTTTTTCTATATAGTAACATAGTCACCTTTTCTAGTGTTCTTCATTCATTCCTTCAGTTTCATCTTTGCATCTGGGGTCATTTTTCTTTTAGCCTGAGAAAGTTACTGTTTTGTTTTGTTTTGTTTTATTGCAACCAATTATCTCAGCTGGTGACTAATTCATTTTCTTTTTCTGAAAACATTGTTATTACACCCTTACCTTATCTTTGAAGGATATTTTTACTGGTTTAGTACAGGAGAATTTTTTTTTTTTAATCTTCAGAGCTGAGCACATTATCTATTGACTTTCATATTTCAATTGATAAGTCTGCTATCCATTTTATTGTTACTTTTTAAAAATAATTTATTTTAGTCTTTGTATTTCAATAACTTGACCTTGATGTGGCTATTATGGTCTTCATTTTATTTATCATGCTTACGGTTTGCTGATCTTCTTCAATATGTGGGTTGCTACTTTTGATTGGTTTTGGAAAATTCTTGGTCATTGTCTGGTCAAAGATTACTTTTGCCATAATCTTTCTGTCATCTTCTTTCGGTAGTGTAATTACAAATATGTTAGACCTTTGCTGGTCCCTTCTGTCTGTTGTACTCTATTTTGTTCTTTCAATGCATTTTTCTATGTTTCAGTTTACAAATTTTTTTATTGACCTGTTTTTTTTCGTTCACTAATACTGTTTTCTTTTCTGTCCAGTTTACTGTTAACCTCATCCAATGAGCTTTAAATTTCAGATATTGCGCTTTTTCAATTTTTATGTGCCTTCTTGATATTTATAGATTCCATTTCCTGATAGAAAATGTTCATCTTCCCATCAAATTTGTCAATCTTTTCCCTAAGTTTTAATCACATAGTGATATCATAAAATAACATAGTTATTTTAATCTTCTTTTTGGACAACTCCAGTTTTTGGATCATTTGTTCCTATGCGTCCATCATTTACTTTTTGTCTTGATAAATGATCACAATTTCCTGCCTCTTTGTATGACAAATCATTTTTGAGTGTCAGTCAGACTTTGTGTGTAAAACAATTTTAAGTTTCAGCGCTATAATTTATTTGCCAACAAGTAATGATTCCCCATGGGAGGCTAATCAGTTCAATCCAATGTAGAACAGAGCAATATCAGATTTGGTTTGTAATTTTAGTTAAGACCCAATTCACTTTTGGTTCACTTTTCATTTATCCCTATTCCTTGGACATGGTCTTTATGAGCTTTTGATTAAAAGCCTGGTAGATTTTTGTCTCCTTATCCCTGAAAAACTATGGGAGATTTAGCTTTAGAGTTTTGCCCCAGAAAGCCTCAAAATAGGTCAGGTATACATATGTAATGGGACACCTCCTTTAGTAGTATTTGTCTCTCAAACACAACAAGATGGAAAAAATGTCACGCTTCCCTTCAGGCCTATCTCCATCCTGTCCATTTACCCACATAAATTTGGCTGATCTGGAAAACTGGCCACTTGCCTGTGGCTTCTCTAGTTTCCAGTCACATAGCTCCACATGCCCACCAAATATTCTGCTGGTGTCTCTTTATTTCAGTGAAGTCACTTTGTGGGATCCTACTGTGATCCTCAGATCATACCCAGAATCAAATGCCCTTAGAGAAGAAAATAGATAGTGATAATCAGATAGCCTAGGAAAGGCTCATCCCTCTGGTATTTTAGTTTATCTAATCCTTATTGTTTCCTCAAAACTCCAATATCTTAAAAAATGTGACTTTTTCAAATTATCTCTTTCACTAATTGTGACAAGGTGAGCATTGTCCTTCTGCAGTTTACTAGATCCTATTGAGAAGTGGAAGTTCCCCACACTTAACTGAAGCTTGTTTGTTCTTTCCTAGGATTCTCCTAACATTGTAAGACTCTGTGCTTCTCTTTGTCATACTTTTCTCATTTGATCATAATGATCCGTGTGTGTGTGTGTGTGTGTGTGTATGTATGAGTGTGCAGGAGATAAGGGGTCTGGGTTGTGTTTATTTGTCTCTGCCTCTAGACTGTAGGGTTTCTAGAGTCAGTGTTCCCAGCATTTTATCCGTGATGCATAGGAGGTGAAGAGTACACTTGGAATTAATCAGTGATCCTAGGACACAGATTAGTAGAAATTTAGAATCTTATGTTTCACAAGTTTATGGCCTTTCAGTCTCTATGGTCCCAATACAAGCCCTTATTAGCTGTTGCCTGAAATACTTAAATTAGCTTATCATAAAGGTTATCCACATTCTCTCCATACTGATATGTAATTGAGCTCCAAAGATGCAATTTTGACCACGACACAAGATTATCAGCTTAGCCTGGTAACTATAACACTTCCACTTTGTATCTTTCACAGAGTTTGTAGAGTGCTTTGTTCTTAGAAGGCACTTAATGTTATATTTAAGGTGATTGCTAAGGTTTCTATTTTCTACAATTTTTAAGGATTAATTCTAATAAACAATTGAGTAACATTTATTACCAGGAGTACACAGTTATGATGTCAGGTGTAA
Source organism: Rhinolophus ferrumequinum (assembly GCF_004115265.2). NCBI lineage: Eukaryota > Metazoa > Chordata > Mammalia > Chiroptera > Rhinolophidae > Rhinolophus > Rhinolophus ferrumequinum. Next base: position 49,679,365 of record NC_046288.1, on the reverse strand, counting down.
TTCTGAAGCACACATTACTGTTTTCCATCTTCAAAATGAATGCCCTTTTTCATCTCTCTAACATGTGGCAAAAGTGGGGGAAACAATTGCAGTTTTAAATATTTTATTTACTCTTATATAATGTTAAAAGTGCAGGTTTATCTTGATTTAAAATCAAATACTATAAATACCTTCCATTGTTAACACCAAAATAAGGTGTTTTTAGATTTTCTTTTCATATTATATGACACAATTCCTCATTAGTCTATTCTTTTTCACACTTTTCTTTTTCATTTGGAAATTCTCTATGATTGTCTGAACAGTATGCTAATGAAAATCAAACTTCACTGTTCTTTACAGTTTATTTTAAGGAAAGATATTATTACAATTTCTTGTAAGATTTTTCTGAACCTAATTAAAAATTAGTACATCAAGTCTAATTTTTATAGATTGGATGTCTAAACCTCACAAGGAGGAATAAAATTTCATCTTCAACTTAAATGAAAACTTTCGCTGTGTTATGTAAGTTTGCATCTGAAGCTTTTAAAAATTTTCTCATAAATTGGAATTAATTGGTGGATTATTTTTAGCTTCATATCCCACATAGAAGTCAAATTATACTTTTTTCTACTAGAACTGTTTTGTTAATTTAAATAAATGCATCACTAGTTATTTAGGAAAAGAAAGAAAATCATAAGGGTTTAGTGAGTTATCTGATTTGTTTTTAACATAATCTAAGAGGTATATATATCAAGAAAGACTGTGTTAACAAATAATTTTCATAATTATTGGCTTAAGAAAACACAGTTTATATCTTGTACATGTTAGATGTCCATATCGGTTTTCAGGGCTCTTCTCAATGTAACTGCTCAGAGACCCAGAATAAAAGGTCCCACCAACTCAAGCACTGCCAGTCACTCTGCCAGGGGTAAACTAATGTTCTGGAGGGTTCTACATTAGCCATTGCACGCTCAATAAACATCACTTCCACTTAAAACTCATTGGCAAGAAGGAATCGTATGACTCAACTAATCCAAGGTAGGAATGGAAGAGCCAGGTAATGAAATCCTACTCTGTGTTTGGGAGGCAGAGAACTAGAAGTATTAGAATAGTTACATAAATGTTTTCTAGAGAAGATCTCTGTTTTTATTAGAAAATGTAGCTTATTCATGTTGGTGGTGATTAATGACATTATTTATGGCACTGTTCCTGTAGCCTTGTTTATTCAGCATATTTTCTTATACTTTGTTTTTACCATTCTACCTATTTGATTGATTAAATTGGGGTTGGTGATAATAGTGATGCTGATAACTACTGGCAAATTAGGTTGAGAATTTTAGAATTAAAAAAAAATATTCTGTAATCCAATAGCACATCTCATTTAGCTTAGAAAATACCTACATATAAGAAATCTTCTTCCATCAAGTACTATCAACTTCTGTTTTCATCTTCTGGGTTAGATAAGTTAAGTGTCTTGAAGATTGCGTATTTGCTGATACTGTTCATTGTAGGGGTGATAGTGAGCAAAGATCGGGGGTATTCATTATTAAAATGAGAAGAATGTTGCTTGGGGGAGGTGGGTCATTTAAAATGCCCCCAAGGGTTTTCCAAAATGTGAAAAAAAACAAGAGAAAAAGAAAAGAAAAAAGAAAAGAAAGGAAAGAAAACATTAGGCTCCTTCTATGTCTTTGGGTTCATCCTGAGTAAATGCTTTGATTTCTGATTGGATTGGTACTGGAGTGCAGTCTTATTTTGTTAGTTACTTGTAGGCTAAAGATCCAGCTCAGATTATCTAAATGAAGAAATCCTCTGGAAGGTACCACTATTTGTGGCTGTACTTTGTGTTTGGGCTTCAGACTTCCATTTTTAGTTTTGTTACTTTGGGCAAGCCTAATTTCTATGAATGTTGGGCTTGCCTTGTCATTAACATGGTGACAATAATAACTTCCTTTCAGAATTATAAACAGCAAAACACATTATATTAGAGTTATACTGAATAGTCCCTGGGACATAATACATCTTTCATTTGGCATTCAACTACTTGTAAAGCTAAAAGTTTTCTCTTTACCTTAAACATCAAGAACGTTTCTCTTTCTTGCTTTATGTACATTTTAACAATCCCAGAGGAAATTCCAAAAAGCTCTTTGTACTAACCTGCTGCATTGTATGTAGTTTTGGCTCTTGTTTTCCTATTTTTCAAACAGCACTATAGATTGATAAAAGAGAACATTCAGAATTTAAGATCCTAGAGAGAAGCAAGTTTAACAAAACAATATATATTTTTTTCCTACTGAATGTAATAATTGGTTATATGGAACATAGCTTAGAATTTAAAAATGATGAGAGATATTATTTTTCTCACATTATTTCCCATAGGTCCTTTTTTCAATTTTTCTTATTATTTTTCAATGATGTTCTTCTTCCCCCACATTCTTCCCCCTCTCCAAGTTCTATGAAGCTTATCTAAATACAGAAGTGTCATTTTGATGTCAAAACCAGAATCCATTTAGTATAAACTATAGACAGGTTTTAGTTATATTTTATAAGAATCTTAAAGAAGTTGATATTCTTTTCCTGTGTAATTCAAATTCTAGGATACATTTTAAGGAAGTAACCAGAAAAAAGGAGGGAAAAATGCTCAAAACTTTTTTCATATAATTTTGTATGTTGTGAAAACTTTGAAAACATGTAAATATTCAACAAATTCAGGACAATTTTGTACACTATTAATTCCACATAGTGGATTAGTTTATTAAAATATTGCTTATAGGTAGATATGTATGTTGCAATGTAAAGTATGAAAACATAATTATAAACTTGCACTACAATTTTTAAAGACATATATTCTTAAAGGTTATAAAGAAATACACAAGACTATTGAGCACATTTATGATTAGATAGGTGGTACATTTGAAATATATTTTCTTTTCTTCTGTTATTATAATTGTTTTCACATGACCATTCGTTGTAAGTGAGCATGTTTGAAAAATATGGAGTCTCCTCATTGGAAACAAATCTAAATTATTAATAAATACATATGTCTTATTCATAGCATCTGACTATTCCTGTGGTGTAAATACTTCTACCATGGCTGATTTTAAACAACTAAATGATGGAAATTCTGGAAGTTTAACAACAGTTGTGTGAGCTGGTATGAGCCATTGTATAATGATGCATGGATCTAATTAATCATCCTGAAAACTAGGTATATAAAAGGAAAGAATCAAATGTTTATAACCCTTTTACAATGGAATTGTCTCCTGGATAACCAAATAGTATATAAGAAGTATCTTCTTATAAATAATAATGTCAGCTATAAATGAATATAAAATGATATAATTAACTATTATAACTTTTCTATCTTCAATAAATTCACGAATCTGGACTTTGTGCATCATTTGGAGGGGGGAGGTAGGTGGGGGAGATGGTCTAAACTGCAGAGTAAAATAGACATGGTCCCTTTTATTGACTGTTTAATAGGGGAGAAAGAAATTAAAGAGATGTTTTTAGTTATGTGCTCTAATTTAATCTGCATATAATGACTCCCAGATTCACAAATTAGTTATATGTTTTATCAGTCCTCCCACTTTCTAATTCTGTTGCTAATACTATTTTTCTTCGTTAGGGTTTATATTGTAGACTCTCCTAAAACCCTAATTTTTCTGGATGGTTTGCCCTAGTTCCCTAAATGAATTCAATGTTTACTATTATCCCTTTAATAACCATACCTACATCATTAATTTTTTTTTTAATTCTCAATTTTTGAATCATGTTTTTGGTTGTGCAGATTTCAATACTAAGTAGTTAATTTTTTAGCCATCCATGAACTCATGGATACTCTGATGTGTTGTCTCATGTATGTGGATGTTTGCCATTTGCTCATATATCCAAAGGCAACTTGCTGGAGAATAATAATCTTCACTCACACATACTTTTGAACACAGTATTTCACTATTTTCTGGTATTAAATGATGCTTGATGAAATTTGAGGTGAGCTTGAATGTTTTTTTCTTTGAAATTGATTTTTATTTTCTACCTGTATACCTGAGGGATTCTTTATCATGGAAACACGATAGTTTAACCAGAATTTGTGTCATTTCTGAATGTTATGTTAAATTTCTTTCTGGTATATGATGTAACATTCAGATTCAGTTCTTTCTTCATGTCAGAGAAATTTGATTGTATTACATTTCTTAAATTTGTTATTTCATTTACCAGGTTTCTAATAAGTAGTTATCCATATATTGGATCATCTTAGTGTGTCTTCTTACTATCATCTCTCAATGAAAATCTTTAATATCTATTTCTATTTTCTCTTAATTTCTTATGATTGCCTGAAATATTTTTGTCATTTATTTGACTTTTTATTGTATTCATTCTGAGTCTTGCTATTTTTAATCTATACATTCTACTTGAATATTTTGACTCGCTCTCCTCTGTGAAATCTTATGTTTTAACTCATTTTGCTGTCTTTCATCTTATCTTTGTGATCCATTTTATTGACTCATAATTTCTCTTATTAAATTTTCCTGTATTTCAAAATGTTCTTGAGAATATACTTTTAGTCCTTGGATTTTATTTCATGTAAAGTCTTTGTTTTATCTTGCATGTGATGTTTCATTTTTTGTTTTCTTTTGCGCTCTCCCATCTCTAAACTTACCCTTCTTTTCTTTTTTTCCGAATACAGTATGTTTGCATAGTTTCCATATACTGTTTTCTTTCATTTTAAAAAATTCTTAAAATGGGCAGCTTTGAGGCAGATCTTGTATTTGCTCTGCCATATGTGATTGAATTATCCTTGACATATTTTCTACTTTTTAAAGACTGTTGTTTGTTACTCTATTTAAAGGCTAAATATTCTGACCTACGTGCACATTTGCATATTCAGCAGTATTCATGAATGTCTCCTGCACCTATTTGAGACCTCCTCTCTCATCCTGCACTAGATCAGGTGCCCTCTCACTCAAAGACATCTACTCAGCAATTCTCTAACCTCATTATTAGGTTGACCCAAAAGCAATTCTATCTCTTCCACTATGTGGAATTAAAAGTGTGCAAAAATGTAATTGCAATTTAAAAATTGCAAAAACTGCAGTTACATTTGCACCAACCTAATAGATCATCTCAGCAGCAGACAAACTCCTGTGCTTGACATCCAGGACACCATCCTACCTCACTGACCACACATTTTCAGTTTTCTCTGCTGGTTCCTTCTAATCTCCCTAACTTATTAAACTTGAGTGCTTTTAGGCTCTGCTTTTCATTTCCTCTTCTCTTTCTCTTACAACCTTGGTTACAGCTAAATGCTATCTTTATGTTGACAAGATCCCATGTTTTACCTCCAGTCAGGATTTCTTCACTGAAGTCCAAACATCAAATCTCCATTTAGATATTTCATGGACATTTCAAATTTATCCAAACCCAAACTTCTGGCTTGACTCGTTTCTTTCACACCTTCATCTAGTCAGAAAGTCCTATTGACCCTACTTTCCAAATATATTCAAATTTCAACGTTATTTTATAATCTCCGCTGCTACCACTGTCATCATCTATTCTCTGAATTATTGATATAGCTTCCTAATGGATCTCCTTACTTCTATGTTTGCTCCACCTCTTATCTACATAGAATGTGCCAATTAAAATATAAATTAGATTAAGTCTCCCCTCTGTTCAAAACACTCCATGACTTCACTTCTCATTCTGTGTTAAAGCCAAACTACTTACAATGGGATAAGGCCCTATACAATACACCTGCTCCCATCTCCAATACAGTAACTCTTTTAGCTCATCTCCTGCTAACTTTCACGTAGCTCACTCCATCTACTCTGCAGTGTCTAGCTGGCTGTTTCTCACACTTGCCTTTTCTCTCACACCTGCTGTTTCTGCTGCCTGGTATCTTACCTTCACCTGTTCACATGGTTTATTCCCTCACTTCCTTCCAGTCTTTGCTTATTTGTCACCTTTCCACAGAGAATTTTCCTGACAACTATATTAAAAACTGGAACTCCTCTGCCCCAAGGATTGTTCTATTCTCTTCTCTTCTTTAATTTTTTCCATACCACTTATCATAGTCTCATAAGCTGTAGAGTTACTTGGGTTTTGTTCATTTTTAGTACTGTGTCCTTATAAAACTAGATATTTTGTCTGATTTGTTTACTACCATTTCTTTAGAGCCTATAACAGTGCCAGATACATAATAGATTCTCAGTAAAGAATGGTCAAATGAATGAATACAAGAATAAACAAATGTACCTAGGAAGGGCTAGGCCTAAGATGCAGCTCAGTGTAATCCATGCTGTGTGACCTGGGTTCTTTTTCTTACTGTTTTATTAATTGCCATATCACGGCCCACTTATCCCAGCCACAAGTGTGGCACACCCATAGTTTTTAGATCCTTTACGTAACTCAGTATAACATCCTCAAATATAGAAATTCCTGGTGACAATTTTGCTCTCTGCTGATGTTTCCCTGCATCATCGAAGTCATTTTACTTTCTTGAGTTAATGCTGATTTTCCCAGGGAATCACTGCCGTTAGCTTTGCTCAAAATTACAAAGTGTTGATGAGAATTTGCAGGATTTTCTTGACCTATTGCTTCCCAAGATTGCTTTTTTGGGGGAGTAGGGGGCGGAAGGAGATGGGGCAAGGAATGATACTTTCTTTTTACTGAGATCGTCTTGTTCTTTCATTGGCTACTACTTTTTTAGTTTGGGCTTTTCATTGTATCCCTTTCATAGTTGGGTCCTGCTGGTGAATTTTGTTATTTTTATTATTTTTCTTCATTTTGTTAAATTTTGATTGAAGGAGAATTTTCAGTACTGATTTAATCCTCTGTCTTTGCAGGAGGTCTATGAATTATACTTTATGTTTTTTAAATGGAGCAATAATTAAAAATAAAACAGCAATCTGTGCTATTGGCATGTTTTTGTTTCTTTGTTTCTTATTTTAGTTAAAATGTGCAGTCAATTGGTTGCAAGTTTCAAGACCATTATGATGTTTTTATTCAGGCTGCTTTTTATTTTTACAACTGGAGATTTTACTGTGAGAATTTCTAAGTAGCATTTTCCTAAATTGTATATTATGCATTTTTTTCTTCTGTTTTTATACATGAAAACACTTGTTTTGTGATTTATAAGTCTTCATAATTAAACAACAGCAACATTCAGCAGCATTACATACATACAATCAAGAACAAAATGTCTTCTGAAATGTTAAGGCAGATCTTTATGAGGTTTTTCTTAATCTTAAACTTCATAATTCAAAAAATTGAAACACGTGAACTTTTAATTAAAATTCTTTTAATACCTTACTTGAAAAATGACATGTACCTTCAAACGTACTTCACCCACTTGCAATATTACTCTTCATGAAAATGTTATTTGCTAAAGTCCACCATTTAAAATTGGGCAGCATGGTTTGCTTCTGAAATGAAAACTGAATCATTATTTGAGAGTGCCTAATGCATGGTGGACCCACAAACACTAAATTGCATATTTCTTTCTTAAAATTCCTTCATTTAATAAACATATTGCCTTAATTACATACCCCATTTTCAGGAAAGAAAAACGGTCTGTGAACGTCTGATTTTCCCCAGAGTTCATTTAGTAAGGGATGTCTGTAACTGCTTCTTCCTGCTCCCCTTGCTGCAGATGGTCAGAAGAATTGGTCCCCATGCTGTTACTATTAAAATCTGTTAGGCTTCAGCATCAATACGTTACTTTAAGGCAGCAAAGGAAATGGAATAAGTAACAGAAATCATGGGGATAATGAAAAAATATAGGAACCAGGAAAACAAGTACATGAACATAGAAAAAATAGAAAAATTCATTGTGATAGTTTGCGAATTTGTGTTTTCCTTATTGATGTTTCGAAATCATATTCATTTCTCTGACAGACATACCATACCATAGCTCTTTAGGAGCGTAGCAAAAAGAAGGCACAATAATGTGGCATGGGTACGTGGGTATTTCCGTTTGCATTGCTAAAATTTTTAAAGTCCTTACTCTGTATAACAACCTTTAAATTATAGTTTCCAAATACTGATTTTATACTGAGTATATAATAATTCATATTAATTTAATTAGCTAATAGAAACTAGCAGAAATCTGTTTATTTAAAGACTTTAAATAGAAGAAGTATATCTTTTTCTATTAATTAGAAGATTTCTTTTGGTAGATGATTCCTCAAAATTGGAAAAATAATTTGGAAAACATATGATAGGACAGAAAAAATATTGCCTTTTCCTGTTATATCAGAACTTAACTGGAGCATTTATATTAAGGTTATATATTTTGTTTATGTGACCTGATCAATAATGTTAAATAATTGACATTCATTAAGTTGCTAGTTTCCTTAGATACTATACTGAAATTATTGTAATTCAATATGTAGTAAAGGTTGTATTTATCAATAGTTTTTGTGTAATTAATTTCTACCTTTTTTTTAGATTGAATTTACAAGTAGTCAGAATCATGTATGCTGCCGGCGTATATAGTTTTCTGTTTGGATTATCCCTAGTAGCACTTGGAAAGTAATGGAAATAAGTAATAGTTCCAAACTATTTCATCATTTTTATTTTAAATAGTACTTATTTTTTCTGTGTAACTCATCTTGAATAATGCTTCTTTTGTCCTATGTAAAACAGTAACCACAACTCCTGCTTTCTTTTTTAAAAAAGATGGAATTAAAAATGAGAAATTTATTTTTCTTAGCATTTTTATATGAATGTTGCTTTCTCTTCTTTCATGGAATCATGAACTTCTATCTAAAGTATAAGAGCAGAAAAACAACCTCTGGAAAAATATTTGGCAGACGAAGTGAATGCCTCATGTTGAGTCTCACCTTTTAGGAAAGTCAAAGTACAACCAAAGGTATATTTGTAAGAGATTATTAGACAAGAGAAATGATTCACATACTGCTGGGATATACACATTGCTCTGTGGGAACTTCTTTCAGAGTTAGGATGTTTCTGAGACAACGCGTAAAACTGTACGGGTATCTATCTGCACGAGCATCAAAGACATGTGTATGACTTTCCAACGGAAAAATCGTTTTATTTTCAAATCTAATACTTTCTTGCTACCTTCTAGATTATGCAGTGTATTTCACTGGGTAACCATGGCAGTGCAGTGATTCTCAGGTTAAAGCTTTTTCATGAAACAAAGCTTACATTTTTTTTTTTTTTCTAGCAGCAGGAAACATTTGACTGAAAAGCAAATCACAATCTTTTGAGACTAGATACATGCTGTGTAATTCTGAGTTCAGCATGTATCTTCGGGGGTGTTTTATATATATATATATATATATATATATATATATATATATATATATATATTTTTTTTTTTTTTTTTTTTTTTTTTTTTTTCCTGTGGCAGTTCTATTTTTGTCTGCTTAGGGATACAAAGACATTTTATTCAAGTAGTACTTGAATAAACTCTGTATTGATATGGATAAGAAGATATAATTGTTAAAATCAAGTGAAAAATTGCAAATTGTATTTTGCTTTCTCTGTATATTCTGATAGAAAACACTGCTTTTTCTGTTTGGGAATATAAGCAGGTTCTTTGAAGATATTGTCATGTTTAGAGCAATAGAATTATAAAATGAAAATCCTACAGAAATTTGCCTCTATTAATGATAGTCATGTATAATTTATAAAACACATTTGCTATTTCTCTCTCTGTCTGATTTTTCAACAATTGTATGTGTATAAATCGTTTTTTGATTCTTTATTTCATATATCCATGAAATCTTACAGAAAACATAACAAAACAGTTCTCTCCTCTCATAAGAGTAAAACTTTAGATGAAAAAGCCTCCAAATATTTAGGCTCATGTGGACAATAGCTATTTATTGATATATATAGATGTTAATAAGCTCAATAAAGTAAATTACTTCATCTGTTTTTTTCCTGAACCAAGCTCTTTGGATAGAATTCATGGAAACTTGAAATTTTGTTTACTTGATAGTTCCCTTGGTTGTTTATTTTTGTGTAAACATCCCTTTTTCAAACATTTAATATATAATTTTTGGCAAAAAAAAAAAAGAGATAGTTTTACCTCTGAGAGACTGAGTTTATCTTGAACATTGTAAATACAATTAATTAAGATAGTTTTTACCTGCATTTACATAGTTTTGAAATCTAAATTATTTTATTCAAACTCATAGTATTTCACTCCCAAAGAATGAGACGGGATATTGCCTCGTGGAATTTAAACATTAAATTCAATACTAGAAAGAAACTCCAAAAAGAGTAGCTTGTCCAATATCAAAGAATAGAGACCAAAAAAATTGTGTGGGTTGTTTTAAGGCTATTATTTTGTTTCAAATATGTATTATGTATTTTGAAATATTAGTGTTAGAAAGTGATGTTTTGTGTTTGTGTTTCAGATTTTATACCATCTCTTAGTATAGAATAATGAAAAAACATGGAAATAAGATGTTAGGAAAAAAATACATAAATAAAATTTGGTGATTTTTATAAGGAAGTAGGAATAAACAAGCAGGAATAATAGAATAAAGAAAAGGAATCATTGAAAATAGAATAAGAAATATTCTACATACAAAATAAAAATACTCAACCAGAAAGAGCATGTAGTTTGCCACAATTCTTTTGCTTTTTAAAATGTTTATTATATATTCATTATACATATCTGTAAGTACTCAGTTATACTCTGAAAGAAACACTAGAAATGTGGGTGCTAACAATTTATGTTACAGAGATTAACTGTTATTCCTTAATTATATCAAAAACATTTATTTTGATATTTGTTTTATATCATCTTTATTTCTCATTTTTATTATCATCAATGTGTGTAGTTTAATTTAGGATTATTATGATGGAACAATGTTAATATCAAATTGCAGAGAAGCTTGTGGGATGAGAGATTGTTTTAACTATCTTTGAAATTGCAGTCTACAACTATCTGCTCTCTGGCCATAAATATTCAAACACTTCCTGCATGAAAAAATCCTTACTTCTCCCCCAAGAAGTCTCATATCATTACTCATTGGCTTGAAGTCCATTATCTCATCATCTATATTGTCAACTTGGGGATAGTGCTTCTCAAGGCTGGTACCTAACGTGTAGCTCCTTGGATGTAGTTTTTTTTCATCCAAATCTTCACAAACTAGAAAGACAATTTGACCTTTCTTCATCCAACATACGTTGGGGAGAACAAAATAGGAGGACCTCAATAGACATATATAATGGGAAGAGAGAAAGATAGCGTACACATAGAAACCATTGGTCCATAGCAATTCTCACTCCAGCTAGGCAGATTTTCTGAGTTTCTTGGGAATGCTTATTTGTAGTTCTTCACTCTGCCAACTGAATTAAGTCTTCCTTTTCTGTAAGAAAGGCTTTTGTCTGCAGCTGAAAAGTTTTCTCAGCATGCCACCTGTTTGAAGGAATTTGGAGGCAAAGAGGTAACTATTTTAAAATATCTGTATATTTCAGCCCATGAATGTATAGGTTCTTTTAAACCTTGTTGATTTCCTACATATAATTATAAACTTACTGCATTTGACAAATCCATACCCACAAATCTCTTTGAGGTAATCCTCTCCCTGCTTTGATTTAAGATGTTGTGGGACAATATTCTTAAAAGATTTGGGTCTATGTGAGTGACTGAGATATTGCCTTCGGATGCTTAGGAGCCCATTTGTTTAGCAACAGGGTTCTAAAAGTCACCGCCTGAAATTATTTGACAGCGCAACGAAGGGTTTCACAGACCTTTGGCTTGATTGTTATCCTTGCAGCACTGTGAATTTAATCTTTGCATTGAAACAGTTTTTCACTTTGATAGTTCTGGTTGGAGGAGATGGCAAATGAGAAACAATTTCATGTTTGATCCCAGTTCATGGTTCTTTTATATTTTCACTAAATCCTATTTGAAAATAGAACAGTTCCTCCTTTGATGCATCTTAATATGGGCAGCTAAAATAAGACAATTGCCACTTTGAACATTTTGTATGAAGACCTTAGCAAGAGATTAGAAATGGGAGATTTTATTGTGACATCTTGGAAATAATCTTCTAAAATATATGGTATAATACATTAGTATTTTAGATCTTTTGAACTTTTAGTCATCAGATATTATAATTTTTATGGTGTCTTCCAAGCTATACAATTTAGTGTTCTATACAAGAAGGACTCCCTTGTTGGGGAAATATAATTAAAAATAAAATCTGCTAACTCAGAAATTTCTGTCCACAAAATATGGGAAAGGAAGAAAACATTTTTATGATTAAATGAGCTGTAAACCAGTCTGTGACGCACATCATAGGCAATCCCTAAAGAGATTACAAGAAAAAAAGAATCTTTTATATAACTAGGCAGATACAATTCATTAAATACATGTTAAATGCCTTTATCTAAAGGAAAACAGAAACTTCTTGCTTGTTTGAAACAAGTAGGAAGTTACATTACATCTTAGTCAAATGCGTAGGCTTAAGACAGGGAGAAAGGGATTCACTTTCCTTGATGTTCATATTTCAAAAAAGATGGCTCCAAAGTCGACATGAAAGACTTTCCTAGGATGCAAAACTGGAAATAAGCTTATTGTGCTTTTAAAAGATTACATATATCTCAAGGCGACAAAGAAAACATTTATAATTTCAAGTTTTTTAAAGGAAGGGAGGGAGTCCGCCAATCAGAAGAGGGAGGGAGAGTTCTTCCCTTTTCGCACCATGGAAAAATTTTAATGTAGTGTTTTTAGAATTGTGTTTACCCTTACATTCTACACTATTCTTACCAGATGATCATTTAGTCACATACTGAGTACATATCAAGAGAAGATTATATGGCATTGTAAATTGTACCATTATTGGATACTGTATTTTATTGGTCATGGCTCTCCAGAGAACAGAGAAACAGAGCAATAGGACACACACACACACACAAACATACACACGATAATGATGAGATTTATTTTAAGGAATTATAAGAGACTTATTGTATTTATTATAATGAAGAGATTTATTTTAAGTGATTATGAAGGCTGCCAAGTCCCAAGATCTGTAGTGGGCAAACTGGAGACACAGGAAAGTGAATGGTGTAGTTCCAGTCTGAATGCAGAAACTGCGAACCAAGAGAGCTACTGGTGCAAGTTCCAGTGTGAATCCAAAGGAAAGAGAGGACTTATATCCCAGCTCAAATGACAGTCAGGCAGAGAGAGTGAATTCTCCATTACTCTGCCTTTTGTTCTATTGAGGCCTTCAGTGGATTGCATAAGGCCCACCCACATTGGGGAGGGCAATCTGCTTTGCTCAGTCTCCACTTCAAATGTTAATTTCATCTAGAAACACCCTCACAGACATGCAAAGAATAGTATTTAACCAAATATCTGGACACCCTTGACCCAGTCAGGATGAGACTTAAAATTAACCATAAGTGATACTAATCATTAGAAAAGCATTCCTTACATTAATAGAAAAGTTGTACCAATTTTTACCCATTTACCCTACGGCATCATTTATTTCCTTCTCTACATTGCATATATGTGGGAAAGGTATACCAAATGAGGTGGGTTTGGAGTGATTTGTGAAATACTGTTGTCTACTAATACTTGAAATAGTGGACTTAGTGCTCAGCTAAGATGAGGTTAACATTCCGCCATAGATTTAGAAAGAATTAACAAAGACATTAACCTAAAGTATCAAAATTAGAAAAAAAAAAGTCTAAAATTGTTTAAGTTAGTGAATCAGAAAGAGAATCAAAAATTTACCAAGCCAATTGAGGTTATAGTAACTAAATTCCCTACTCTATAAATGGGATTTAGTTACATATTTACTTGCCTTTTAGTGAATTTATTTGTGTACCTTTTGCCAAAGACTAGTCAGTGAAATGTGGGCAGAAATGAAATGTCTGTTCACAGGCAATGTTTGAATAAATGATAGCAGTGTATGTGTACTAAGAATATGCTAAAAGAGTAAATAAATAAATTCATTAATAAATAGATTTATTAAGAGAGTGAATTAATGCTATATTGATTGACTTGTGGAGATATCCAAAATATGTCATTAAGTTAATAAGCAACTTAAAGAATTATATATATTATATAATGCCATGTATTTATGAAATAAATCTATGTATGTCTATCTGAACAAAGAGAAAAGTATAGATGGATCCACATGAAAAAATTATTAACTTTTATCTGCTAGGGAAATGGTGAGTGGTTTATTAACTTTTAAAAATACAACTCTTTAATTTATTCCAATGAGCACTCATTACTTTATAATTTTATAAAAATTCAATAAAATAAATGTGAAAATAATGATATTAATCGAGGCTTTTCTCTCTAAAAGTCAAAAAGGCATCTGGTTCAGCTTCTAGGCTTTCTCCTCTTCTCTAAACATCTTCCATGGTCCTGGTTTAACAAGGGATGGGGTAGTAGGAGCAGTTTGTCCTACGTTCATGCAATAAGGAAGTATACTGTAAAATATTTAAAAACGATAATCAAAAGTCAGCTGGACTTTTATTGTAACTATGTGCTAGCAATTCTAAACAATATCAATGGTGACATTCCCTTCTCGCCATAGTGTCCACCCTCATTACCACCACCACCACCACCACTTTTTCATGTTCTACTTTTAATCAAGAAACTAAACTAATATAATGTTATATGTCATTATATCTCAATAAAAAATGTTTGTCTGCATAACTAATTTACTAACCTGTAACTTCTTCTAACATGTCTCATATTTAGACAACTTTAGTTAATCCTTTGCTATCAATAAAGTGTGCATGCGTGCGCGTGCATATCTTTCATATATTTTGGAGGTGGCAATTAGTAATTAATATGAACTACATTTTTGTTTTGTAAATCTACGTTAGTCACAATAGAAATATACATTCATAAAAAAGGAAATGTCCTCAAGAAAGTTTGTACAATTTCTAATTCTATCTCAAAAGGACAACCAATGTTAGTTAACCTTTGGTGTATATTATTCCAATAAGCAGATATGTCTTCCTTCTAATTTTTGTATTTGTTTATTTATTTACCTTTTAATTGTTTTTATCACTCAAAAAATCTTCATTTTTTTTTTTAGTTTTCTGACTCTATGTTTGGGCCTTCAACACTTGTGCAACAATTTTCTGCATGCTTGATCCTGTCACAGATACATGTAGCACACATGGATCCACCATAGGCCCTGCTGACATTTTTTTTTCCATTTTAGACAACCTCATTAGAGCTTTAGGTCTCACAACACCAACTCTGTGAAGTTTTCCTGGGTACATGCTATATGCAGATTTTGGTGCTTTCCCAAACTTCTTTGTATAAAGGTAAACAATTCTATTACCAGGGGTTCAGACAGCCTGGTGTTGTGAGAAGCTGTATTGTAGAATAGTCTCCGACGGTATGTCAAATGCTGGACCATCCTAAATGCCTGCAGACACCGTCCCTGGAGGAGCCCTTCTGATCTTTTTAGACATAATCTAAACATAAACAAATTCAACCGTTTCAAAATTCAGTTACATATTTTTCTAAGTGTTCTTAAATATGTATTTTCCTCTGTTGTGCCATTTATCAAGTTAAGTAACAACTTCATATGTATTCCGAATAGCTTGAGTTAAAAAGTACTATCTGCACTCAGTGTACAAATAAATGTTCTCAAATAAATTAACCATTGTGAAATTTTGTATAATGTTTATTTTATGCATATGCAATTTGAGAATTCAAAACGAGGAAATAAATCGTTTTATGTACCATTTAGATCTACTTGCTTTATAAAAGTTGGTTTTGTGTTATATGTAACATTAAAGAAATAACAGTGCTTAGATACATCAATACAGTCAGAAAATGTTTACTTCAAATTTGAGTGGTATTGTATTTACAATTTAAACCTTAACTGACATGAACCTCTTCTTAGAATATTAATTTTTTGTTTTTTTTCAGTAAAACACTGTTTTAAAGTGATTTTTTTAATAAAAAGGAAAATAGGATCAACAGATACAATTACAGCTGTGGGGGAAGGTTGCGTAGCTACCTTAATGCTCCACCACTTTTCTCTTAAAACCCACGTCCAAGAAAGTCCCTGAGTCACCTTCTCAGGATCTCTGTGGGTCTGTAGAGCAGTATTTTAATATTTTATTGTGGATGAAATGTATGTCTTATGAAGGAATCACTTCAATGACTTATATCATTCTGAAGAACATTGGAAAAACATTGAAATGATAGAGATAGCATATTATTTTAATAATATGAATATTACTATTTCCTCCTACCGTGTTTCCCTGAAAATAAGACCTAGCCAGACCATCAGCTCTAATGCGTCTTTTGGAGCAAAAATTAATATAAGACCCGGTATTATATTATATTATATTATATTATATTATATTATACCTGATCTTATATTATACCTGATCTTATATTATACTCGATATTGTATTATATTATATTATATTACATTATATTATATTAAAGGCCTGGTCTTATATTACAATAAAATAAGACCAGGTCTTATATTAATTTTTGCTCCAAAAGACGCATTAGGGCTGATGGTCCGGCTAGGTCTTATTTTTGGGGAAACACGGTATTGTTCCAACTAGAGACTATGGTCAGAAGATATTTACTGAGATTAAATGAGACTGAAGTTTAATTATGTGATAATATATTCTACATGATATAATAGTATATAACAATTCTATAAAGATTAATTTTGTACCATAAATCAAATATATTAAGAATTACATGTTCCAAAATGTACACTGGAAAATACTATAATATATTAAAGGAAAGATATATAACATACCAAATACTCCTTTGCAAAATAATGACATTTTTTGCACATTATGTAAGTTACAGATACAATTTAGTGAAAAACTTTAACAAAGTAGCATAAATCAGCAAAGCAAAAGTGCCTCAGATCTCAATCAGCGGTGTTTTAAAATCATAGAGCTTTTATTAAAAGAATTCATCTACACTATTTCTCTAATTGCATTTCTTCCATATTGTATAGTATTGTATTGTATTGTATGGCATCATAATATACTGTATTATTTTATTTTATTGTTAATTATCAATCTCCTGAGACAGAAGACTTGCATCCACATCACAAAATAAGTGTCTCGAATCTTACTTTCATTTTATTTCATAAAATAAAACCTTGTATTTTATAAGCCTAAAGCTCTCATATTCATAGCTTATCATATATATAGTGGTTCAAATAGGATCCACTATTATAGAAAGGTATCTTTTACTCCCATGTTAATTTCTACTTCTTTATATAATCATAGCTTCTAAAAATGAGGCATACTCGAATAGAATCTCCTTAATTGTCTGTCATTTTGGTTATTCGTCCTTTCAATTCTGTCAGATCATTCCCTCACAATTCCTTGACCTGCACATAAAAGTAGGCCAGGGATAACAAAACCTTCCCTAGGCACTTATGCTCCCTCTTGCCTTCCTGACTTCCTGAGATAGAGATTTCTGCCTCAAAGTTTTAGCTTCTGTATCTTCTGTATCTGTGTCTTTATGTGGCATTTCTCCAGATTCCTTTTTTGGCTCTTTAAGCTTGATCTTTCTATTTGCTTTTGCTTGCATCTCTGGTTTTTTATCTTCTTTGTACTCATGGGTCAGAAACAACTAATTTTACCTCTACTACCTCGTGAGTTCTAGACTCAAAAGTACAACCGCTTACTGTTTTCATTATTCTAGCTCTACCTCAGATGTCTCAGGCTCAAAATGTCCAGAACTAAACCTAGTATCTTCCTCTCTGATTTTGCTCTCCAACTGCAGTCTCTGTGTTGGTGAATTATAGCAACATCCTACCAGTTATATTTGACTCCTTCGTCTAAATCGTTGCAGTATCTAATTGAACAACCCACCCAATGTTTCCAGGTAAATCTCCAATTTTTTCTTCCAAATGTTACAGAGTTCTTGATACATCATTTCAGGTTTGGGTTATTTTATTACAAAAAGTGAAAATGATCACAGTAATTCCAAATTCTTCAGAGTGCATTCAGTTCCTTATTATAACATATTAACATACATTTGTAAAGTTTTATAAATGTTACTGGGTTGTTATTATAGAAAACTGAGCTCTCTGTTAAGTCAACAAACAGGTGGATTTTTAATAATACTACCTGAATGTCATGATGATATATATTTGCTTAATTAAAAAAGAAATATATCTAGCTGTGTGGCAGTATTTACAACCTCTGTTTTTCTTGCCTATTATTCCTAGAAAAGTGGCAGCTAATTTAATTGCCTTACCAGAATACCAAAATATTTTAAAGATCTTAAACTTTGATTGTATGTAATTGTTGTTGGGGTTCTAGTATAGTGTTTTGTTTCTGTGTGGAAAGAAGCTAAATAGCAAAGAGAAGGGAGTTTGTGGGTTTTAGTATCTGTGAGAAATCTGAAAGCAGCCTGACTAAATAAAATACTTTTTTCAAGTATCTTTTTCTTCATTCCCCAGTTCCAATGCATACGCCAAATTACCACAAGTTTATTTGACACATGGAAGAACTTTCTTTGCCTAAGGGGAGGAAAATGGGATTCATCTGAACTAGGAGGGAGTTGATTTGCTGCTCTATAGTGTTTATAGGGCAAAGGCAAAACATTTAGTAGTCTAGGTTCAGGTTCATAATGATCACCTCCAGAGAAACTGTTTGAACTATTTATTACCACTGTCAAGTATCTTTTCTTCTAAAAGCTCAAAGGCTCCAGATGTAGAATTTTATATAGTAGTGCATGTTATATATTGAGGAATTTGAGAGAGAAAAATGGTGTAAAGCTCAGAAGGAGAGAAGACTGATTCTTCTAGGAGCTTCCATTCTAGATGACATCAATTACAGCAACTTATCCAATTAAATTCTCATTTCCAGAGACCAGAGGTCACTGGGGTTTTTCTTTTTCCTGATGGTCAATCAGAAGAGAAAAGAGAGCACTTACCCTTGATTAATTAAAATAAAACAAACCTGGTTGGATATAAATGAGAATTTTTAAAACCCAAAGAAATCACTTTTTAGTATTGCTTTCAAATATTCATAAAGCTAAATTCACAAGTTTGTCACTGTCATAAATTTGTAAAGAAATCATTAAGTGAAAGAAAGTTTGACAGAAATATTTAATGCGCTAATTTCTTAGAGTCTTATAAACATTTATCTAAAAGCAGAGGCCTTTCAGTTTTTCGTTGGTTATACAAAGTGGATGACAGGCTGTTAAAGTATAATTTAACCGCAGGATTAATCTTTAAGAGGACATGTAGGAAAATCATTTAAATATGCTTGTGCCCCTTTTCCTATCACCTTATTTTCTCGTTTTACAGATAATATAAGGCTTATTCTCTATAGTCTACAATATTCCAGATAAATGCCATACCAAGTAGAGAATCCATTTTTACTGCAGTATACAGTATTTCAATTTGTAAAAAGTGTAAAGCAGTTTCAATAACTTCATCAGCTATATTCTTATTTAAACCATGGTCTGACTTTTAATTAGTACAGAGTTCTGGCAGTGCTCCTTGATCACAATCTAATTATTCTGCATCTGTCTACTCAGTTTGCATTTACCTCCTGACCCAGTCACTGAAACAGTCTTAATTTTTTTAAACCTATTTATAGTTTTCTCATTATCCTTTTTTCTCCAATTACATTTTTAATATATTGGTTAACAGACTGGTCTCTTTTCAATAGGTTTTAAAAGTCACTTTATTATTAATATGCTTTGTGGTTCACATAACATGAATACTGTATGAATGTAAAATGAATTCTTGAACACATTATACATGTAATTTATTTTAAAGTTGAAAACTTCTTTTGGTGAATCATCATCTAGTGATTCTTTTCTACTTTGGCCATTCGTAAATGAACAATGATGCTTTTGGAATTATTTTTCTATATGAGTAAAGGAAGTACAGTATTTGATTATAGTAATATGTAACTAAGATTGTGTATGCTTTTATCCAAACTAAAATATTTAGTGTTCTTTTAATCACATACTTTTTAGCATTTTAACTTAAAAAATGAAAAATCTCTTTCATAGTTTCCATGAAAAACCAAATGGTTATTTTGGAAGATTTTGAATATATTCAGTGAAGCTGGCTTATATTTCCATCTGTAATAATGTCAAAGCATTGACTGGTTAAGGCTTCTCCATAAGATGGGGTTAAATTCAGTGGCTATGCAATTTTCATGACCTTTTTTAGATACTGGAGATAACTTAGTCATTTTCCATTTCTCAGCTATAATAATTCTTTTGAATGTTGTGAACTTTTAAAAAATGTCACTAAAATGTTAACTATTTTTTTTCTTCACACATTTGTGGGTTTTGACTATACTAGCATGGGTGCTAAAAAGTCTATTGCAAATATCTTTAACACACTGTGTAACTATTCTCAACTTATAGGTAATCCTATTTCACACTTGAATGCATGATTTATGGCATTGATTAATTTATGCTCTAGTCTTCTGAAAGGACATAGAAAAAGATCACCAGTGTCCTTTTTTATTCATGATTATTTATTTAAAGTAGCTCATTTTTTATTCTAACATTTTTACTATGTTGTTCAGATACTTTTTGGATGACTTTGTTAAACTCCAGCAGAGTGTGAATATATAACCATAAAAGCAGTGGTTAACACGAAAGACACAGTTGCCCCACGAAAGACAACTGTGATAGACTTATCCATCTAAAAAGTAGAAACTTTTGTATGAAAAATAAACATTTAAAATCCTCAGAAAGAAATGGAAAAATATTATTAGCAAATACCACAAATAACTAACAGATATGGATAATTGTTAGGTTGGTGCGAAAGTTATTGAGGTTTAAAAGGTTAAAAATAATAGCAAAAACCACAATTACTTTTGCACCAACCTACTGTTACGTGCCCAGCTCTCTTCTAAGAACGGCTCATTCTCATCAGTTGGAAAAGGAAACCTAGCTCTTGTCCCCATTCACAAAACTGCTAAGAGGCAATACGTGGTTCTAAATCTGGAAAGAACATAGCTCTTAACCTCTCCACTAAGAGTTAAAAGAAATATACAATTATTTCCATTACGAGTGAAGGAATTCAGAACATGCCACCCCAAAATAAGCCACTCTTAGCATATTGACTATTTTGAGTTAAAGGCACGTGAAACATAGCAAACACAAGAAAAACACTCTAACCTTTGTTCTCGTCTGTAAAAGCAGGAGATGAAATTCCCATGTGAAATATGTCCTCCCTATACCAGAGGGAAAGTGACATTCTTATCATCAAGGATGAGAAGTTGCAACTGAGAGAATTCTATACAAAGAGATTGTGTTAAAATAATTCTTATATTTCTTTAGCCTCCTCACTAGTTCAGTTGATTTTCCATAATTGCCCCTGTTTGTTCAACCTAATATAAAAGCCTGTAAGTTTCATCATTTCCTTGGGTCTTCACTCCTTATGAAGGATCCATGCCACGTAAAACTTGTATTAAATAAATTTATATGCTTGTCCCCTGTTGATCTGTCTCTAAATGGGTAGAGGCAAAATTTAGACTCCTCTAGACTAGTAATCAAAGCAAAATCATTAAAAGGACTAGATGATACTACATATCAATCAAGTTTGTAAAAATTTTTCTTCAAAAAGATACACAATGACAAGTATATGAGAAAAAAGACAGCAGTATGAATCAGACCTCTTAAAAAATTCAAAATATGATTCCCTCTGACTCAGTGATTCTATTTCTAATCATCTATCTTAAAAGGGAAAAAACTGAAAACAACATAAATTACAAATATTAAGTAAATGTTGAAATACTATATGACATAACCACACAGTGGTGTATTATGCAGCCCTAAAACAGGTTTTTGGAAGGTTTGAATAATTTTGGGGAAATCTTCGCATTGTATACACAGCGTATAAACCATTGCTGCATAACATAGAAACAAACAGGTGGCAGCAGCATCAACAACAAACAGATTCCATAAAGGAATGCAAGGAACAATAATTAGGAAAAATCTAGATATTTCAAAACTAAATGAACACAGATGAATCCCAACCTCTATCAATTACATACTCAGAATGACTATATGAACTTACAAAAATTTCAACCCCAGATATAAGTCTATCATCATTGGAGTTGGAGGTTGATTTTGGCTGGGTATTTAATAAGAAAAATCTAAATTATAGGCCTCCCATAAATCATAGGTGGGGGTCCAATTGTTATTACCTTTTGGAATGAAAATAAATAGATATAAAGAATTATTTTAAAACCCTAGAATCTTGTAAAAGCAAACACAAAACTCCTCTGTAGTAATTTTTCCAGCTTTGAACAGATTTTTCTTTCTTAACCCCTTAAAAGGAGCTAACAATAAAACATTACAAACTGAAACTGAAGTTGCAGGGACAACCATCACTTTGAAATCTAAAGAGACAAGCATATCCCGATATATACAGTGCCTGAGATCCACCTACCTGGAACAGAAGCCACTGGAGCCATACATAAACTGGAAGGAATACTTACATGATAAATGTGACAAATTGCTGGAGGCTGTATCTGGACTAGCCTGAACGTGAGAAAGTCCTGGGGGCTGCAGGCTTAAGGAGCCGCCACACTGTCCTGGACTTTCTCTCTAATTACTTCTCTACCAGATTCTAGAAAGATACCCTTTACACCCAGAGAGGAGAGTGACCATTGTGAGATGAGCCGAGAGCCTTCTCCATAATGAAGGTTTACTCTCCAGGAAAAAGGACTTTGCATGATGCAATTTTGAAACTTTATCCCAGCTGAAGAAACCCGAGGCACAGGAAGTATAGGTTACCTTTTCTTTTAAAGACTGCATGTATTAAGATGGCTATAATTATCTGAGTGGACATAAGTGGGACCTTTTATGAGTATTGATACACTCATATACCTATGTGATAATGCATTTAGATTCTTTGCAAATATTCTGTGAAATAATTTAGTCCACCTACAATTTATCACCACTATTATGAACAACAGACAATACAAATTCCTGGTGAGGATGTGGAGCAACAGGGACGGGAACAGAATTCATTCCTGGTGGGAATGCAAAATAGTACAGCTACTTTGGAAGATAATTTGACAGTTTCTTACAATGCTAAATATAGTCTTACTATATGAACCCTCAATCATGCTTCTAGGTATTTACCCAATGGATTTGAAGCTAATGTCCACACAAAAACCTGCACACAAATGTTTATAGAAGCTTTATACTTTATTGCCAAAGACTGGAAGAAACCAAGATGTAATTTAATAGATAAATGGAAAAACAAAGTGTGATACATCTATACAATAGAATAATATTTAGCAATAAAAAGGAATGAGCTATGAAGTCACACAAAAACATGACTACTAATGTAATGTGATATCCTACATGGGCTCCTGGAACAGAAAGTGGATATTAGGTAAAAACTAAGGACATCTGAATAAAATATGGGCCTGGTAAATAATAATACTCAATATCGGTTCATTAATTGTAACAAATATACCATATTAATGTAAGATAATCTCATTGGGAAAAGTAGGTGTGGTTTACATGGGAACTCTTTGTACTATTTTTACTAGTTTTGCAACTTTTCTGTAAACCTAAAACTATCCTTATATAAAATGTTTATTAAACCCTGTTAAAATTTCTGGAATTTATATATACACATATACATAAATTCATTTAAATAAAAAATTGTATTAGGTTGGTGCAAAAGTAATTGTGTTTTTTGCAATTATTTTTAACCTTTTAAACCACAATTGTTTTTGCACCAACCTAATAATAGCTGGACACAACTGAGGAGTGAAAGGCATAGTAGGTAAATATAAGGAATCAGAATACACTTCAAAGACATAAAGAGATGGGAAATTTTGTTTCAAAAGCTTCTTGACAACATGGAGCATAATTCAGGATAGCAAGGGTAAAAGAATAGAATATGAAAAATTGTAGTTTACCACATTTGCAAATAGAAAAAAGTTTAAAAAAATGAAAAGTGTGATCATCTCAATAGATTCAGAAAAAAAATGATAAAATTCATGGTCATTTATTGTAAAAACTCAGCAGATTAAAAGATAGAAATGAACTTCCATAATCAGATAAAGATATATTTTTTAAAAGCCATGCTTAATGATGAATTATTGAAAACTTGCCATCTATGATTGGGAATGACCCAAGGATGCTAATATAAGAGAGGAAAGACTTTTCCTATACTGTCTTATGTTCTTGCTGGGGTCCCTGAATTAAACTGACAAAAGACAGAATAACATGAGGAAAAAGCATACAAATTTTATTTGATGTTAATATTTTTATGTGATATGGGGAAATTCATGGGAAGAAGTGAGAAGCTCCAAAGAAATGGTTAGACCTGGGGGTCTTTTAAACCATTTTAACAAAGAGTGAAAAATTGTGAAGATGTGACAAGACAAAAGAAAAAGGGGTTTAGTCTAGGGGTAGTAAATTGTGGGAAAGTGACTAGGAAATATATGGGGGAAGTAATGGAAGATAAAGGTAAAACATTGTAGTAAGTGTTGTTTGTACAGAGTCATTTAGGTTTTGACTCCCTGTCACTGGGATAAGATGTTCTTCTCTTCCTGGTACAGGGAGGACACATTTATCATGGGAAAATTACACCCTGATTTTAGATAGAAAGGGGGAAGTGCAGAGAACACTTTCTGCATTGCTATTTCTCAACTGCCTTCAGCTTGAAATAATCAGTATGCCAACGTGGCATAGTTTGGGGTGATGTATTCTGATTTCCTATCCGTAACCACTGCTACTTAACCTAGTATTGGGAGTCTTAGTCAATACAATATGGGATAGCGGAGAGGATTCGGGGGATTAAAAGAATAAACAATAGAAAGAAAAAATAAAATTGCAATCATTTGCAAATAACATATTTTACATTTTAAAAGTTCAAAATAATCTAGTCACATGACTAAATAAACATAGCAAAAGTCAATGAACAAAAATGAATTATAAATATCAGCAACAGATGATTAGAAAACAAAACATTTAAATACCATTTCAGTGACATCAAAAAGCATATGATACCATTTTTAAAAATCAAATGAAAGGTGGGCAAGACCTCTAAAGTGAAAACTACAAAAAAAAAAATTCTGAGAAAAATTAGGAATGACTCAGATAAGTAATGGAGGAACATAAGTTTACATATTAGAAGTCTCAATATTTTAAATATGTCAGTTTGCTCAAATTGACCTTTAAAGGCAATGCAATCCCAGTTAAAAATCTCAGCAGTGTATGTGTGGAAATTGACATGGTGACTTTAAAATTTATATGGAAATTGATAGCCAAAGTAATTATCAATAAAAACACAGCTAGAGGATTTACATACAAGATTTACATACAAATATCAAGATTTATATAAAGCTACTGTAGGTAAAGTAGTATAGAATTGACATAAAATAAAGAGAGAAATGAAATAGTGTATATATCAGAAATACTCCTATTTTATGATAATGTAGTGTAGTGGAATATGTTGATCTCATCAGTAAACAAAACTCATTCAACTGGCTTATGGTAAAAAAGAATCTTGACTAGTATCTTACATCATGTACAAGTTCAATTTCAAATGTACTGTAGATCTAAGAATAAAAAGTAAAATAGTAAAAAGTCTAAGAAAAAAGCTATGGGAGAATATCATGAGCTTGAGCTAGTTAAATACTTCTTTAACAAGACATTGAAAAAACTGCTAACTGATCATGAAAAATGATAAATTAGGCGATATTAATATTAAGAACATATTGATTGAAAGATTTCACTAAAAGAATGAAAAGACAAGTCACAGAGAAGGGTAAAGATATTTGCAATATTCGTCTAGAAATAAACTTCTCCAAATTCACAAAGAGGAGGCAGACAACCCAATTTAAAAATGGACAAAAGCTTGAACAGGCATTAAAAAAGGTGAGGATATTCTCGAATGGTCATAAACATATGAAAATGTACTCAATTACATAAATGATAACAAGTTAAAATTATAGTATTCTACTGATTCATTCCCCTTAGTATGGATAAAGTACAAAATAAAAAAAAGGAAAAGACAACCTAGTATTGGAAATGATGTGGTAAAAAATGAAATTCAAATGTACTCTGAGAAACTATTTGGTAGATTTTGTAAAACTAAAAGTATAGATTGTTGTGACCCAACAGTTACTCTTCTAGGTATATAACCAACAGAAATGTGTGCTATGTGCATCAAAAGACAACCATAATGATGGATAGCAGCACTATTTACAATTTATAAAATCTGGAAACAATCTATAAATGGTCACCAGAAGTAGAATGGATAAAACACATTGTGGTATATTTATACAATGGTATACAAACGAGAATGGAGAATGAATGTTATACACACCACTTGGATCCATATCACAAGCATCGTGTTGAATGAATGAAACCAGACACAGAAGGAAACGCTCTTTGTGATTCCATTATGTAAAGTTCAAAATCAGGCAAAACTTAAACTAACGATGTTAGAAGTCAGGATACCTGTGACTGGTGCAGGCTGTGAAGTGGATAGAAAGTGTTGCCACTACTTGGGGGCATACAGGAACCTTCCAGAGGGTTGGTAATGTTTTATTTCTTGACCCGGGTGCTGTTGACACAGTAGTGTTCACTTTTTTGAAGATTTGTTATATTACACTTATTTGTTCATTTTTTTCTCTATGTATGTTAACTTTAATAAACATTTACTTAAATAAATGCATGGAAAATATTTAAGAAGATAGAACATATGTCTAATGCCAGTTCCAGAAAAAGGAATTAAAGAAAATGGAGAAGAGATGCACAAATAATCTTGGCTAAGAATTTTTCCAGAAATGAAGACTTAAAGTCCTTAAAATTTTAAAACAAACATAAAATCTCTCTGATCTCTGTGTCAGGCATAGTTGTAAGTACTACAGATCAAAACGGACAAAATAACTACTTCTAGCAAGCTAGATAAGAAAAAAAATGAAGATATAAAATGAAATATATTACATGCAAGTTAGTAATAAGTAGAAATAATATAGCAGAGAAAGAGGCTAGTAAATACTGGGTTTGGTGAGCAATGCTGAAATCTTAAATGGGGTTTTCAGGGATAGCCTTACTGAATGTCAAGAGACATAAAATACTCAGATGCAAGTTGGTGGGTAGATATGGTGGTGAGGGTTGAAAGAAGAAGAGAAAGTGAGACTTTCTTCTATAAATACTGTAACTAAATCACAATTCAGTTGCCTATTACCTGATTGTGAGGGATACACCATGGTGTTCTATATATATATTAACTATGGAGAAGGACAATATACATCAGTTGTTAACGTAATGTATTACATTCACTCTCTCGCTCTTTCTCATTGTCTCTCTCTCTTCTCCACTTCTTCCCCTGCCCATCCCTCTCCCTCCCCTCATCTCTTGCACACTTAGTAAATGAAGCATAGTGTTGCATTCAGCATCATTCTCTAGTTATTTGAAAGAGGTTACTATTAAAGGACCATACTATTTCACAAGACTTACAGAAAGACAATGAAAATAACTTACTTCTCTCCAATACTTGTATATGTGTTGGATAGACTTCATGCAAATAGAATTGACGATTAGAAGGACCCAATCAGCCCAATAATATAGGTTTTACAAATCTCTAGGAGAACAATGAAGCTGAGGCTGTCTAACATCGAAGCGGATACTTCAGAGGATACTCCTCTGAAGCACATGGTATTCTATGCAGTAGAGGACAGAGGACTTCCGCTTCTAGGGGAAGAGGAATTGTAACCAGAGTATGAGCTAAGGGGCAGTTAAACACTTGAAGTTGTGGTCAAGAGAGCATGTGTTGAGTTTAAATTTTATTTCAACATTTGTTTAGAAAAAATTCAAACTTCAATATACCAATTGTTAGCATAGTGTATCATTTGTGGTCTATCTCTCTGTCTTTTTATCTTCCTCTCTGTCTGTCATACACAACCTCACACATGTATACACACATATTTACACATTATTATTATTATTATTGTTATTATTAATAGAATACATTGTCGTGGAATTATATTGTGTAAACCATTTGGATCTACCAGGTACCATAATCTTTCACTATTAAATACCTCAGTATGTACCATCTGACAACAAAAATATTTTTGCATAACAACAAAACAGTGATCGAATCTGGGAAATTTTACATTGTTACAGTACTCTTGCCTGTAATATAATTCTCATTCTGATTTTTCTAATTGCTCTAATAATGTTCTACACCCAGGATAACTATTGCCTTTAATCACCATGTCCCTTTAGTCTCCTTTCATCTAGAACAGCTCCTCAGTCTTTTTTGGCTTTCAGGACATTGACATTTTTGAAGCTATTTGGTAAATTTAGTTTCAATATTTGTTTATTCTCTCTTCTAAATGCATACCTTTAATCATAGTACAAAAGTTATCAGGTCATTGTCCTTTCATCCTTCTCTGACAGGGAGCAATGTTTTTTGTTTTGTTTTGTTTTTTTAATATCCCACTGTGGCTTGAAAAGACATTCATCTCCCCAGGAAAAAGATAATAGTTGCTGTCCTACCAAACATGAATAAAAATACCCTAATGATTCCTATTAACTAAAATGTCTTAGGCAATGTGTTTCACTTCACATAATTAAATGTACAATATTATTTATAAATTCAATGAAAGCCAAAAACATGGCAAATTAGAATAGAGCCAGTTTAGCTTTTATTTCGTTATGAGTTTGAGAAAGAAAACATACAGCTTTTAACATTGTATTGATTTTATCTCAATTGTAATTCAAACTTCAAACACATTTATCATAATTTCAATGAAATGGCATATATAAATTGTTCTTTAGTTTAGATTAATTTTAAATCAGTTTTGCAAACCATAAAACACAGAATATAAAAAGCCTAAGGGGACATTAGGTGACTCTTTGCTCCAGACAAGTGGTTTCAGATACTTCTGTATTCTGAAAGCTACAAACTGAACATGGTTTCAGTGCAGATCAAATACACTTAAGAGCCATCTCATATTCATTCCAATTTCAGGTGGAAAATGCTTGGAATGCAAAATAACTGTTTTCATCCCTCTATACCAAGAATAGAAGTCTTTTTACTTCTCCCTCTTGTATATGATTTAAGAAAAAGCAAGTTGTTAATTAGAAGATGTTTTTGCATAGTTAAGAATTTATGATTATGTGCTGACATCCACATCACTTCACTTTTTTCACCCAACACTGTAATAATAGTTAAAGTTTAGTTCTTTGGTCATTGTCACCTCTTCATCACGGTTATTTGAGCCATTAAATTTTGTTTCTCTCCAATTTCCTGTGAATGTCACTCCATTTTTAAATGCCCTGTGGTTTAAAGTTAATGTTTAGTTTAGGTTTCACCTTTTTAATCTTTGCCAAACTTAAGCTGTCTTTTCATATATTCATTTATCACTCTCCTTTTGCAATTATTTGCAGTGTTAGTGATATTTAACCATTTATTTTACATTGCATACCATCCTTAGCCTCTAAGTTTGCATTTCAGTGATGAAATATATAAATGCATTGTTGAACCTTCCCCATGAATGTCTTATTTTAATTTTCCTTACATTAAAGAATATGAGATGAAATTACATTTAAAAAAATGGTCCAAGAGAATGAATTAATCATGCTTGGCAAGTAAGAGTTTGGGATGGAAATATATAGGGCATGGTAACATTTAAGTTTGACAAAAGTTGTCTCCATCCAAAAATGTGTCTGTCAAATAGCATACGAGTATATCTCTATTTTAATCATTATAGCTATTTAAATTATGTAATTTATAACAGGGCAAGCTTATTTTCACTATTCTTTTTTAAAATTTACTGATCTTCTAAAATTTATTGAATTTTTAAGATACATTTCAGAATCACTCCACATATTTATAATAGGTTATTTTTAGAGCAGTTCTATGTTCATAATAAAATGGAGTGGAAAATACAGAGAGTTCCCATATACTCTCTGCCCCGTCCCATCATCCCTTATCATCAGCTTCCCCCACCACAGTGAAATATTTATTACAACTGGTGAACCTCATTAACACATTATTATGACCCAAAGTTCATAGTTACACTAGGGTTCACTCTTGGTGTTGTACATTCTATGGATTTGGACAATTGTATAATAATATGTACCACGATTATAGCATCATACAGAATTGTTTTGATGCTCTAAAAATCTTTGTGTTCGACCTGATCATCCTTCCCTTTCCACTAAACCCTGGTAACCACTCATCTTTTTACTGTATCTATAGTTTTACCTTTCCAGAACGGCATATAGTGGGAATTGTACAATATATAGTCTTTAAAGCTTGGCATCTTTCACTTAGTAATATGCATCACTTAGTAATATCCATGGCTTTCCATGGCTTAATAGCTCATTTCTTTTTAGCACTGAATAATATTCCATTGTCTGTACCACAGTTTATTTATCCATTCACCTACTGAAGGATATCTTTGCTGCTTCCAAGTGTTGGCAATTATGAAAAGTTGCTGTAAACATCTGTACGCAGGTTTTTTCATCGACATAACTTTTCAACTCACTTGGGTAAATACCAAGGAGCAGGATTATGGAGTGTATGGTAAAAATATGTTCAGTTTTGTAGGAAACCACCAAACTCTCTTCCAAAGTGGCTGTACCATTTTACATTCTGGCCAGCAACAAATGAGTTTGCCCACATCCTCACCAGCATTTGGAGTTGTCAGTGTTTTGGATTTTGGCCATTTGAATAGACATGTAGTGTTATCTCATTGTTTTAATTTGCAATTCCCTAGTGACATATGGTGTTGAGCATCTTTTCATATGCCTATTTGCCATCTGTGTATGTTTTTTGCTGAAATGTCGGTTCACATCTTTTGCCCATTTTTAAATCAGATTGTTCAGTTTTAAGAGTTCATTGTATATTTTGGATAACAGTTCTTTATCAGATATATTTTTGCAAATATTTTCTCCCAGTCTGTGGCTTGTGTTCTCATTTTTTTTGACAGTGTCTTTGGCAGAACAGAAGTTTTTAATTTTAATGAAATCCATTTAATCATTTATATTTTTCATGGATGTGCCTTTGGTGTTGTATCTAAAAAGCCATTGCCAAACCCAAGGTCATCTAGATTTTCTCTTATGTTATCCTTTAGGAGTTTTATGTTTTTGCATTTTACATTTAGGTCTATGATTCATTTTTAGTTCATTTTTGTGAAGGGTATAAGATCTGTATTTAGATTGATTTTTTGTACATTTGGATGTACATTGGATGTTTCAGGATCATTTGTTGAAAAGATAATCTTTGCTCCATTATATCGTCTTTGCTTTTTTGTCAAAGATCAGTTGACTATATTTGTGTGGGTCTTTTTCTGAGTTCTTTATTCTGTTCCATTTACCTCTTTGTCTGTTCTTTCACCAATACCACATCATCTTGATTACTGTACTTTGATAGTAAGTCCTGAAGTTGTAGAGTGCACATATTTTTTGATAGTAAACAGTAGCCATGTTTTAGAATTATATAGCCAAATTTATAAAATGACTGGCAATATTCTAGTTTTTTCGATACTGGGACTAATTTATAAAGCATTATCAGAATTTCTTTCCAGAAAATTTGACTTTATTGATATTCTTATTATAAAAAAATACAATACATATCATCTCAGATACGAATTTGTGAAGACTCAGGATGATTTCCTAAAAATAAAATCCTAGACTTGAGATTCACTTGTCCTTTCTTCTATTTATTCTAATGTTCTATTAAAATAATTTTTTAAACATTTAATTTTATATGAGCTCATAATCTGAAGTTATGATGTATAGTCATTTGCTTTTTACAAATCTGATTATTCCAGTACAGATGACCTTTGAGTACATTCTTTTTCTGTTGGCTTGAAATGCCAATTTTACCATATGCTAAATGCCTATATTTATTTTAAGCCTAGTAAGCTACTTTCCACTGAATTTACCACTTGTTTTTGGACTTGAGCCACGTTGTTTTAAGCTTAATACATTTACATTATTTTATAATATTTGGTACCATCTCATTCCCCTAAATCTTTCTCAGATGGACCTTCAATTTCAGACCCTTTTAGATCCAGAAACCTTTGTGGAAAGATATAGAGAGAACTGGTGCAGGGAACAGCCACAGGAAGAGTTTCATTTCTTTCCTCTGCTTTAGATAGATAAAGCCTGATACTTCTACTCCACTTTTACTTCCTGATGCCCAAATTCAGATATGCTAATATGTTCGCTTTGTCTGACTCCTGTCAGCATTTCTAATTTTGTTCTGTGTGCTGTGCCAGGATTGAAACTTGGAGCTTCTCAAAACTGTACTGAATCCCAATACTTCAAATATATTTCACTCCCAATGATAGATACTATACCATTTCATCATTTCTAGATCAAGAATGACAAAATTTCAACTTCTTGAAGTTAAGATTTTTGGGGGGGAGTTGGTTGAGGATGGAAGATAGAAAGTCTGAATCAGCCCTCTAAATCTCCCTTTAGTTCATTCCCATCATTAATGTAACTAGCAGTAATTCTTTGAAAATTTTAACAGATAAATGTTCAATCCCTATTTTTCAACATTAACATAGGATTTTTCCTGATCATATATTTGCTTGGTCATTTACACAGGAGCCTGAGTAGGAGGAACACTTGATGCCAAATATCGAGAAACAAAACAAAACATCAGATGGAGATATCCTCAATTAATTGTATTTAATTCATAAATATATATACATCTAAATTTATCTCATAATCTTTTCCAACTGTTACCATAGATCACTCATTTTTTCTAACACCAAATATCTTATGCTATGAAATTTATTCCCTTTCTGTATTTTCTGAAATATTTCACTATCAGTTATCCCCTCTCAATCTCAACTGCAGAATGATTCCCATTGTCTTTTAAATAGTTTCAAATCTCTTCCACCTTCTAGTTTTGAAGCTAACATTTCAAAAAAGTTTCGCATTATTGCTGTACTTCCTTACTTCTCAATTTCCTCCAGTCGGGTTTATATTCACTTTAGTTTACCTCAACTAAATTCATTAATGTACTGCTTTTCTCTCCATATGATGAACATGTCTCAGTCCACTTATTAGATCTCTCAGCAGTGTTAAAATCTTTGTACACTCTCCTCTTTTGGCTTCCCTGACACACTACTCTCTGATATTCTTCCCATCTCTCAACCTCCTTCATTTTCATATCTTTTACAGTCTCCTCCCAATATATGGCTATGAATTTGGTAGTTCCTAAAGGCCTGGCCCTGGATCCTTTTTTCATGCTATTAATATTTTTCTCAGTAGTCTATTTGCATATAACCTGCAAATTTTTATCTTTACTCCATTCTTCTCTGAGTGTCAGACTCTAGAGTCTTCCCTGTTTCCAAATGGTAATTGTAACCAGAAAAAACTCTTAAGTGATTGTTATTTAAAATATAAACAAAAATAAATAATTCCCATTGAAATTAATGGTACACAGTTATTTCAGTAATAAGTATACATATGATATTCGATGTTTGCATAATACAAACATTTATGAAAAATACAGTAATGCATCATCTTTTCAAAAAGCAAATCAGAAAATCATCTCTCACCCCCTTTTTAATAAACTTCTATGGTCTCTCATTACTTTTATCATAAGACTGAAATCCTTAAGTCTTGAAATCTGGCCTACTCACCTCTACATCCCCTCACGATGCCTCCCTTTCTCCACGCCTCCAGGCCCACCGGTTCTCTTAGTGACTGGAACATACTCCAGGGTCTTGGCTTATGCTGGTCTCTGAGCCTGGAGTTAACTCCCTGCATCCCCTCCTCACCATTGCCTCACTAAATTCTATCCTCCCTTCAGATTTCAGTTCAATGATCACTTCCTTAATGAAGACTCTGACGGCCTTCAGATGATCAAATCTCCCTATTTGTCTCTCTGTACCTCTTCTTGAGAGTTACTATCACTGTTTGATTGTACATTTATTTTATGATTATCTGATTATTGGTAATAGGTTTCACAAGGCCTGGAATTTTCTTATTTGTTGATAGTTTTATCATTAGATGCTAGTATAGTGCCTGGCATGTTGTATGCACTTGATATTCTTTTGTGGAATGAATGAAAGGAAGCGGGGATAAATGGAATTTCCCAAGTTTTCCTTTTGTAAATCATGCAACATTTTGGATTAAGACTAAAGCTTTGAGGATAACTCTATGAATGTTGATTCATTGTTTTCTTTTCTTTTTTTTTTTGGTATTATCTTCTAAATAGTTGTAATTTTTAATTTAATAGTTATTTTAAATGCTCTCTTTAAATTTTTGAGTGATTGAGGGTTTACCCCTCAAGCTTTATTTATTTCTAATATTATTATATTTTTCCTGAATTTAATTTCTGGATTATGAGTGTCCTCAGCTATTTTTCTGAGTGTTTCATTCTGTACAGCATCTATACTCATCCAATTAGCCCATATTGTAGATTTCATTTTATGCGTCTTTTAAGCCTTTTCTTCTTCTTCGAACATAGTATTTTGCAAAATATTTCTGAAAATCTTTTCTGGTGTTGACAAAAGCACATCCTCTCTCAGTTCTAAGGACAAACACTTCTGTTTCAATGCAGCGGCAATGCAGGCCACTTCTGCCTAGGACTTGGCACGTTCTTTTCACATAGATTCAGGAATAGATATGAGGAACATCACCACCATCCTACTCTCTTAGGACTCCCCATCTTCAGCCAGAAGAATAGGAATTGCTCCTTGGGCTGTGATCCCCCAGGGCAGCTGCTTCCAGGTGCCAGTGGGGTGGAGATACCAAGGGGAAGTGAGTGTGGGCTGTAAGCAAAATGTGATTTCCAATATTTGCTCATGTTATAAATAAATATTAGAACTTTCCCCATCCTGTATTATTCAGATTAATGTTATTTTCCTTTAGGTTGCATTATATTCATTGGAATTATTTAAACATATTTCTGTTTGCTCATGCTTTCAAAAAAGGACATCTATGAAAAATCGGTATTTTCAGACAACAGGGTGTGTAGATTGTCCAGACTCTGCTTTCTGTCTTCTGATCATAGAAATAATCTTCCTGTTAATTTTATCCTGCCCAAGAAATATATCCCAATAAACTTTCAGTGTTTTTGCAGACCACTAGACTGAGGGCTAATTCCACCTGCCCTGCTTCACACTTCGCTAAATATAAGAATGAAAATTTATTTTTAAGTAATTTGATGCAAATATTTACTTTTGGGATGGGGTGAGATAATAGTACTTGATACATAATGGTTTTGATATGCCAGACTTGATATGCTTTAAATACATTAACTCATTTAAGCCTCAAAACAATACTACAAAATAGGTATTGTTTCATCATCCTCATTTTCCAAAAGTGAAAACCAAAGCACAGAGGGGTTAACTAAGTTGCTTAAGGACATGCAGGAAGTAGATAGAAAGAGTGGGGTTCTAACCAACGCTAAGTCCATGGTCTTAACCACTGAGTTATAGTGCCTCTCAAGAACAAAGACCACTTCACAATACTTTAATACAATTAGTATACCCAGAAAGTCTATATAAGATAGATAGCATTGCCCATTTGAACAATGAAGAAACTGACATTCGAAAAGGGGAGATATCCTTCTACAGGCCACAGACAGTGGAAGTACTCAGGTCCAAATTTGCACTGAGATATTAATTATCCTTCTACACGGAGCTAACTCTAAACCTGTAACTCTATCACCTGTAACTGTATCATATGCAGCCAATAAAAAACTATAAATCTAAGAATGCAGTATCCTCAACATTTGTATTTATTAAATACTCATCCCAATTTCCAACGTTTTTATATATCCTATTGTACAGTGTTCTTGAGGAGGAGAGCATGAAAATAAAAAGTGTTGACAGAGCTATATTAGGACTGGTACCTGTCACATAGAAAGCACTCAATAAATATTGGTTAAATGAATATTTTATTAATTTTGTTTTTCAGTCATCTTTTTGCAAGAGATTTAGTAGACATTACAGCAGTTGAAAATCAGAAACTGTTTTTTTTTTTTTCAGTTTTTAGAGTTGTTTAAATTTTTGTCTTTCTCAATATTTCCATTGGTGGGTGAATGGTGAATATAAATGACTTTGTTTTGTTACTGCATGTTTATAGCACTAAAGATATTTTGGGACAGATGAAATGCATTTACTCAATATTTGTTGGAAGGATAAATGTTGAGAGAAGGCACATCTGGGAAATCTGTATCTACCTTCATTGGAAGCAAAATTTATTTTAGAGTAAAGATGATTTGATATTAACATATGCAAAAAATTACGTATTTCTTTTTTAAACAATGGTTTAAGATTTCAACAAAGATTTTGGTCTCTCTCAAATATACATGCATTTTTGCAAAACTGTTAAGCATGCTTTAGTTAAGCTCATGACTAGTAACTTTTTACACTTGGAAGTATATCTATAGATATTAACCCTGGGAATCTAAATGTGAAAGATATTAATATATGGTGTTAAGTTGTAAGTTTATTTGCATCAATGAGTTCATTATTGATATATGTAAAATAATTTTTCAAAGTTTATGAATTAAATTAAAGACATGATTAAAATATACTATTATTTTGTTTGAATCTTCATAGCTCAGTCCATTTTTAAGACATTCTGTTCTGAAGAGGACATTTAATGTCACTCTACCAAATCGTTTCCTGATTAAGAGAGAAAATAATTCTACTGTAGGACAGAAAGCCAAACAAAAATGCCCAAGAAGAAAAGTAGAATCTTCTAAGTGGTAAGTGTGCTTGTCCTTACTGAAGTATACGTTTGCTAAATATTTACGATCCTTAAATTAACTGTCATTCAGAATCTGTGGGTCAGATCATTTTTTTCTGTCTTCAGAGCAATATATTTTCATTTCTGTTCTAGAAATTGATTATGTTTATGGCCCCAAAGAGTAATTAATGGATTACAGGAGAGGACAATCTGCATGCTTCTAGAAATAAGTGTTAATCTGGTCATGAAGAGCCATTACATTTTCCTTTTTATAATGTCTGCTTTTCATTTGACTTTCATGCTAAGACAGGAGAGTTACCTTAATGAGGTGAAGGTGACAGCCTTTCTTTTAATTAGCCTGTCTTTTTAAATATAAAGGTATGTAAACAATAATGTCATGGTTTAGTCAATGATTGTGAGGTTACATCTCATTGAAACATTTAGGCTTTTTGACAAAATTGTACAGTCTGGCAAGTTTGGACTAAGAATAGATACTCTCAGTAAATATTTAATATATATTAAACTATGGGTTGAACATTTGAGTATATAATAATGCCTGTGACAGTGGTTTAGACTTTAAGGTTTGTTTTTTGTTTTGTTTTGTAAGATGGGACTGGATTTGAATGATTTGATGTTACTGTATTCCAGACAAAGATTCCTTTTCACTTTAGTATCCACACTACCAAGTACCACCAAGTGGCATGATATTTCAGGAACCTACTGAGATTGTATTAATTGCTAGGGACCTAGATTCTAAACAACACATCATTTATTAAAGTAATAAAATATAAAGTTTAATATCTGATATATCATTACACTACTTATTGGAGTAGATCAAATTTATATAGATGCCATCAGAGTTTATTTTCACTACAGTCTAGCCTTCTGCTATCCATAATGGTAGACTCATGTGACCACTGAGCACTTAAAATGTGGCTATATCAAAATGAGATGGGCTGTAAGTCTAAAATGCATACCAGATTTTGAAGACTTCACTAGACAAAAAAGGAGTAAAATAGCTGATTAATAGTATTTTTATTCATTACATGTTGAAATAATATTTCAGATATCTTGGGTTAATAAAATATACATTATGATTATTATTATCTGTTTATTTTTACTTTTTAAATGTAGTCATAGGCTCATATTATATTTCTATTAAACACTGTTGGTCTAGAACTTCCATGTTTTGGAATAGTGAATTCATCAGTAAATTATGTTGGAAAACAATGTCTAGAATAATGTCTTATTTTTTATTCCGTTACACACATTATACTTTTGCTTCTATTATATATTTTATTATGGCAGGGAACAAAAGCCCATTAACTATAGACATACTCATTATTAATTAAAATATGCTGTATTTCCTTTAAAATGAAAAGATTTGAAAACTATTTCATTTCTTTTAAAATTATACCTTGCCTTTTATGCTACAATTGTCATAATTTTTAATACTATATCCATTTTGCCCCCTTAAGAGGTTATTATTATCAGTTCTTAAGTTATATTAATTTAGATTTACCCACATACTTGTCTGTTCCATTGTTCTTGATTCCTTCTTTCATTTCTCTGCTTCTCTTTGGGATCATATTATTTAAAGTACTCCTTTTAATGTGTATGTTCATTCAGGTTTACCGTTGATGAGTTCTCTCAGTTTTTGTTTGTTTGGAAACACTTTTATTTTCTCTTCATTTCTGAAGAATATTCGTCCTGGATAAAGAACTCCAGATTCACATATTTTCTTTCAGCATTTAAAGATGTCATTGCATTATCTTCTGCCTTCCATGGTTTCTGATGAAATATTTTTCTAAAGATAGTGTATTTTTTATTTATCTGGCTACTTTTTCATATTTTCTTTATGCGTTTTTAAAAATTAATTTTACACTAATGTGTCCTCCCAACCCCAAATCCTAAAGTTCTAGATTGTATGGGTCAATGTCTTTTTATCAATTATGGAAAATTGTCACCTTTCACCTCTTAAAATATTGCTTTTATAGCATTCTCTCTTTTTATTTTGAAAAGTCAATTATAGATATTAAGTGTTTTTACTGTCTCAAGTATCTTGGATGTTCTTTTGTATATTATAGATCCTCTTTTCTCTGTATTTCAGACTGTATTTTCTAACGATCTCTCTTCTAGTTCACTAATCCTCTCTTCAAATATAGATGCACACATCTACTGCACTTTTAATACCAATTATTATTTTTTTAAATCTATGATTTCCATTTGATTATTGTTTATAAATTCCAGTTATATGGTGAGATTCTCTATCTTATCAACAATTTTGTTAAACATTTGACTCTTCATTATTTTGAAGGCTATATAACTGACTCACCTTTGTATCTGCTTATAGTTTTTTGCTTATTCTCTTAGTTTCTGTCTTGATTCTATCTTCTGGCAGTCCTAGTAAGTTTGATCAAATGTTGGTCATAACCTATGAAAAATTATAGAGATAATTTGATGCTTTGTCTCATATTAACTTCTTCCAGACAGGATATCCTTTTGCTTTCTCTGGGGCACCTGAAATATGGGGCAAACTAACTTTTTCCAGGGTGGGATTTTGTTTGTTAGGACTGGGTTGCCCATTTTTTTTTAAATGTTGATCTAATTCCCGTCATCCATGTTCCCAGAGTGCAACATTTCTGTGATCCTAACAGGAAGTCAGTAAAAATCACTAGATTTCCTCCCTCCATTGAAACTGTTAAACACTGTACAGTTGTCCAGATCATTAGCTGTCACTTTTGATTCTAGATCTTAGTTTCTTTGTCCATCCATAAAATAAAATTTAACAAATTTCTTGATGGGTAAAAATGATATAATCCTAGACTTTTACCAATGTTCTTCCTTTTTCTTTTGGATTTTGTCCCTGCATATCCTGCTGTCTTGGACTTGAGCTATAAGGTTTGTTTCTATAGATCCCAAGAAAGCCAAAATCTCAGTTTAGATTCCTATCCAGTTTGTAGCCATCTTCTTAGCCTTTTTGCCTTGTGTTGCTTAGGAACTAAGAGTCCTTCAAAATGATGTAAGGCTCACCTCAATGTAGTTCCTGCCTTATCCTTCTTCCCAAGTTCCTGGCCTTACATGACCTGGTTGTCTGTGTAACTTTTCATTCTCTTAAATAGATATAAACAGAAATACATTCTCTGATTTTTCTCAGACACTTGATCTGCAAAAGAGTTACTCTGCCATATCTGAAATTCTTCCTGTACTATAGTTTGCCAAGCTCTTTCCCTTTTACCTCTGAAACAACTCCTGAAATCCTATATATATATCTTGGATTAACATTTATAACTAAAAAGAATATCTGCTAGACATGATATATCTGGACATGTAATGATTTACTCATTGTCCTACTCTAAAGCACATATTATTTTTAAGGAAGTATATTTATTTATTAAACTTATCTGAAGATGTAATTCTTTGAGGATTCTTATTGTCACATTATAAACTAAAAGAACGTGTTAATGTAACATGTTTAATTATTTAATTATTTTTACATAGAGTTACACAAAATAAGTCCTGAAAAATGTTTCAGTGCCCAGACACGCCCACTGACATCCCAATCCCTCTGTGAAATAAACCTTCAGAAGATAAAGCCAGACTAGCTCCTTGTTCAACATTACCATTACAGATGAACAAACAGATTCTACCTTTTCTGTTTATACACTCTCCTATCATACCACTAGAGAACCTCAAAAACGACATCAGATTTGCATTCAGAATTATTCTGCCTTTCAGTAAGTATAGTTTCATTTGGAGGCTCCCTCCAATTAACTTTCAGGAAAAACTATTCCATTTCACAATTAAAGAGATGTTTATGCTCAGTGAGTTACTACACTAACTCTCAAAGCAAACTGAGTTAACATGTTCAGATGGTTGCTGTCGAGCTCCACTCATGTTTGGGTAAAGGGGGAATGAGGTAGGTAACAGAATGTGTTGGCTGATTGAAAATGAGGAAACTATCACTATCTGAATGTCAAATACAAAGGTAATGTTACCAGAACAAATTCTCTGGACTTAACAGGTTTACCTTGGGTTAAGCTAGCCATATTTTGTTCAACTGTTCCTGATCATAATGG
Organism: Rhinolophus ferrumequinum; assembly: GCF_004115265.2. NCBI lineage: Eukaryota > Metazoa > Chordata > Mammalia > Chiroptera > Rhinolophidae > Rhinolophus > Rhinolophus ferrumequinum. Next base: position 49,638,655 of record NC_046288.1, on the reverse strand, counting down.
AAATAAACATAAAATAGTTTCGTCATGTGTAGTCTCACATGTATGAAACTTAAAGAAAAAAATATTTCTTCTAGTATAGACTCCTATGTGTTACAAGAACATATAGCTTAATTTCATTATAAAAGATCTTCATTCCCAGAATATTCCTCAGTGGATAAATCAGTACATTAAATTATATTTTGAAAGTTTTAACAGCTTATCTGATTCTTTTCTGTTCTGTCAGTTGGTACTTCATCTTATTAAATTCACTATTGTTATGATATAACACCCAAACTTTTCAGGTATAATATATATTGTAAAACACACTTTTGCTTGAGTCTCCAATAGAGTCATTAGGACAATCAGAAGCTAGGATTATTACATAATATGAATTACTTTATATCAATGATACTTAGTTAATTTGGTTAGAAAAATAAGTTGTTTCTTTTAATTTTTGTATTTTTTTTATTTGAAGTAATGTAATTAGAGAAACAATCTGAAAGGATGTTTTGGGTTAGGTGAGAAGTACAATAGAGACACCACTTACTAAAACAGCTTTTCTTTCCCAACAGATATATTCCAAAGGTTTTATCTATTAATATAAAGCTAAGCTGACGGTTCTCTCACAAAGAAGTAATTCCATTTTGATGATGTTCTCCATCAGCAGCTCTAAAGAACATAATTGCTCTTCTAACCTCGAGAGAGAGAAATCTGTTATTTTATGACATTTAGTTCTCTATTTTTACCTAAAAAATTCCTACTTCAAAAGCAATACACACACACACACACACGTTATCTGTTGCATTCTTTCTAAACATATTACTAGTGCTTCTATATAAAATATAATGCTGAATAAAGACATCTGATGAAAAGTATTTCTTTTTTACTTTGGAATCTCACTCTCTAACTAGAGAATACAATTACTTTCCAGATACTAGGCATGCTGAAACAAAGGAAACAATGTTATTACGTGTATGTGTTATCCATTTGACTTATTTTCTTACTCTTCATTTCTCTGCAATTATAAGAGTGGAGAATAAAAATCATAAAAGAAAAAATCAGTATGTTTTACTTTGTGTGAGTTTTATGTACACATAGGAGGGCAAGAAAAACAAAAGATTAAATTGTGGCAACACATTTAATTCTCTCCAGTAGCCTACACATTTGGAGAAGATAGATAAGCTTAAATATTAAATTCAAATATTTTGGGGATTAATGCTTTACCTGTAACATGGTCTTGCAAAACAAATCAGAGACAAGGATTTGGACCAACAGTCCTCAATTAGGGTGGGTAGCATAAGACCCTCTGAAATTTTGATAAAAGCTCTAGAAACTTCATTGATAAAAATATGCTTATGCAAATAACCTAAAATTAAGCATAATTTCAAAGGATTCAAGTACCCCTGAAATATTTCAATGTATTCTGCTTTAAGAAACTTTCATCTAAAACATTTCCATTATTGTACTTAAGTCATTCAAGATTGGGACCGTAAATCCCAGAATAAATGGTCAATAAATACTTGCTCTTCCATTGGACTGGATGAATTGAATTGAATTGATTTGAGAAAACAGCACAGAACTGATGGTTGATGGAAATCTTGAGCTCATATCCTAGCTATGTAATCCTAGGTACATTATTTAGTCACCGAGTTGTTTGTTCTATAGTTGTAAAATAAAGCCCTTGGTGTGCGAGATCAGTAGTTTCGAAACACAGATGCTGGTTCACAATAACCAAAACGTTGATAAAATAACTCAGCTTCCCAATGCCCAAAAACTGTCCAACTATTATGCACTGCATTGTGGGAAAGAGACCTGGAATCTATATTTTCCTTTAAGTGTTTATGTGATGAAGTAAAACTGTAGATACATAGTGGGGGAAAAGCCTTCCCCCACTACCAACTGATCCTTTCCAATAGTTGAACTCAACATGTCCCTTATTTGCTTTAGTTAGTTTTCATCTCTTTCTACTGAACTATCACTTAACATTAGGCTTTCTTGAGGAGACTCATCTTATTTGATAATTATAGAGATCATTTTAAGGAGATAGTTTTGTTGTTGTTTAGGAATATTTTTTAATCATCTCTTGTCCTTTAGTATTACTGAACAATTTAACCTTTGCTTAATATGTTAATGTTCAGAATATTAAATGTTACTGCATTTTGTTATTACAAAAGGGATTTCATAAGCAGGATGATCCATCATATGGGCACTCTCAAGATTTATGCCTTACTCTTACACTGTAGGTTTTCCCTATGTTGTCCAGGGTCATTGGTAACAAATAAATCCCTGCTACTCACAGTAGGGCTTGTTGGCTAGAGTGAGAAGCAGCTGTATTGCAAACAAGAACTATGATATAAATTATCTTCCCTATGACCTCTAATTCTGTGTCTAATTTAAAGACGTTAAATGTTTTCTTGTTCTCTGGCCTATTAATTACTATATTTCTCCCAATCAGCAGCTGTTTAAAAACTAGTGCTATACCTCAGTTTTAGCAGTTCTGGAAAATTATTATTTACCTCTTTATCTCCAAGATTGCTGAAATGTGTTTTCTGTACCTTATTTTCCTTTATTTTGAATCAGACCTTCCCAATGATTATCCCTACATTTGGAGAAAACGCATTGAGCATTTTTCATGGGAATTAGTTTTAAACACGCAAAAATTAAAAATGTACCTATACAGAGAAATTGTATGTGACAGTTAACATAGACTATTTATTTAGAAATTTACCATATATAGATATATCTCTCTAGATATACGTATAGATTAGACAGAGAGTTTAAAAGCTGAGTGAGCTTTACTTATATATCCAAATATAGATAGATAGGTAGGTAGATGATAGATAGATAGATAGATAGATAGATAGATAGATAGATAGATATAGAGATATAAAGTTTAAAAGCTGAGTTTTACCTATAAAACTCAAGATAAGATGTAATCTCTTCAATGATTTTTGTTGTTGTTGTTGTTGTTGTTATGGCATTCCCCAAGAATTTGCTATGATTTCTATGATAATAATATCATCTTCTTTGTTAATTTATTCTTTCTAATATCTGTCTTCTAGATTTAAATATAAATCCCTTAAAAACTGAAAAAAAGATAATGAAAACTTCTTTGATTTGTAATTTTGCACTCATAAATACTGAATATAATATTTATTTATGTAGGTTAAGGATGACCCCTAATATTAATTCGAATTCTAATAAATGTCAAGCATTAAGAAAAATCTTATCTAAGAAAAATCTTGTCTAAGATCAGTAGTTTGTCTAAGATCAGTCTAAAATCTTATCTAAAATCTTGTCTAAGATCAGTAATATATATTTACAGTAAGCACCTCTTCAATTATTTTAACCTATATCTTGAAAAGGTGAGGAGTGTGTTTTCTTTATGCCCTATTGAAAGTAAGGTACTGAGTATACAAGAGGGACATAAGATTTTGGGGAATGATTTTGAGCCAATGATGATTAGTCAGAGACAAAATTTTGAGTGTTGGTGATTAAAATAATGAGGAATATAATTTTCTGAATATAAGAAAACCACATAGAAGGTAACACTAATCCATGAGGTACCAATTAATTTTACACACGGCAGATTCTATAATGAGGCAACAGATAATTAAAAAATAAACTGACATCAAGAAAGAAAATTCAGGACCCATGTCTTGGTCAAGGCCTCCTGAGAACTAAATCTTTTCATTATACATCGGTGTCTAAAATCTTATTTTGCTATATTAAGTAACAATTATATAAAAATGACTAAGGTGTCAAGAAAAATTCATTTAACATCATTACTTAACATGACAGTGAAGTGAATGGTAAATTTAAGACATGTGTCTATTAAAAATAATTAAATGTTTTAATTGATAGTAGTTAAAAGATGACAGCTCAACTACCTAGATAATTCAGGTATCCAGATCACATATACTCTGATGATATGATTCTATCTTCATGTGAGGTAGATTTTACTGATGAACTATCTTTAGTTTACTTTGGCACCTATACATACTATTTTCTCTACAGTCAGATAATAAAAGATCTGATGTTGGATTTAGCATCATTCTTAGCAGATGATTTCATAGGAAAGGCATAAGTTTATTACTGAAGCTTATCTTCTCTATACATGGTTAAATATGTCTTAAATCTTGTTGCAAAATGATTTGTATAAAGAAAGACACTATTCCAAAAATGCAAATTGTCTCATTTTGAATTTAATCTTGTAAATTGTTTCAGAAGTGAATAGGGATCTCTATGTATTACACAGAGGTTATGTGGAACATGACACTTAACCCTGTCTCCTTAGAAAGTGCGTTTTACTTGCCTAAATTCTTATTCTTTTTTAGGTAATAGTGAGACGAGCAAACTTAATGTAGCATTAATCGTTCGTTTTTTATTTAAGAATGATAATGTATTGTCCTCTGTTTGCTAAGGGGTCATAGAGTAAAATTTCAACAAAGGACAGATTATTTTCCCAGATCCTGTGCCTAAAGCTATTCCTCCTCAACTAAAATCATGAAATTAATACCTACGGGTACTTTTTCATGAATGTCAAATAAATGTATCCTAGAACATTTGCAGGTCCTAGAACAAAATGTATCCTAGAACAAATGTTGATCGTAGAAAAACAAGGAGGTTAACTACGGTGTTTCCCGAAAATAAGACCTAGATGGACAATCAGTTCTAATGTGTCTTTTGGAGCAAAATTTAATATAAGGCCCGGTATTATTATTATATTATATTATATTATATTGTATTGTATTGTATTGTATTGTATTGTATTGTATTGTATTGTATTGTATTATATTACATTATGTTATGTTATATAAGATCCGGTCTTATAGTACAATAAGACCGGGTAAATATTAATTTTTGCTCCAAAAGATACATTAGAGCTGATTGTCCAGCTAGGTCTTCTTTTCAGGGAAACACGGTACGGTACCAACTGAATCTTTTCTGCAATAGATCATTGTTTTAGCATTAGGAACCCGGTGGCTCTGTGAAATGGGGTCCATCGTGGGAAGGCTGTGGTTGACCCACCAAGACTCTAGGAGGTACAGCCCACCCTAGGCAAGGTTCATGGACCAGCCGTTAGAACCTGTTCACCCCAAGGGATATGCCAGAGATTTCTAGGAGTGCCCACCAGCTCTCAGTGCGCAGGCGTCAGGTGCACGTTGCTTAGCTGTGGGGACAGAAGACCCCAAGTGCCCTGTGGTCTCAGGGCCTTACCCATTCAGGATAAGGAATACATACTACTCATGCATTTTAATTTTACTTTTAAAAATCAAAAGAAAATGGAGCCTTTGAAGATTTTGGAACAAGGAAGTAAGCCAAGGGACCTAAACTCTGTAGAAGTACACAAAATCCAGAAAAGCATGCCCTCTATGAAGACTGCAGAGAGAAAAGAACACTCAGGTAATAATCTGCCATAGGCCTCAAGTGCTTTGTTTATCAACTGGCAGTTGCAGATTTATGTCCTTATGGTCCATTTTGACCTTGAAGACCTTTAAGATATTAGTTATCTTTTCAGCCCAGCAACTGGATTCATCCCTGTGGGAGTGGCTGTCTGTGAACAATATTGAAAATAATAGCATTCAAGGAGGAGGAATGGCAACCATTGAAATCTGCTCAGAGGAAATGGTACAGGGATGTGGGGCTGAAGAACTATAACCTGACAACCTACTAATAGTAGGCTGTCAACTCACCAAACCAGATATCAATTTCAAGTTGGAGCAAGAAGAAGAGCCATGGGTTGTAGAGGAAGAAATGCTAGGAAGATATTCAGAAGATTGGGAAGTTGGTGAGCAGATGGAAACAGAACAGCAAAGACTTGTGAAAGGAGTTGCAACCATACTTCAGAAAACCTTGACTGAAGAGAAAGACAGTTGAAAAGAGTAGAAGAGGATGCCTTCCCATTCCTCATCCTTGTTGGGAGGGACTATACTGAGATTAATATAACTGGGTGACAAAGTGGATTGCTGACTGACTTCCTGGAGAAATCTAAACACCAAGAGAAGGTTTGACTAGAGCTGCTTTTCCATCAGCCAACAATTTCAGTGTATCCAGGAAAAGAATGTATGAGTGTTACCCAAGGACCAAGTCTGGCCCTAGGTCTAGTGAAGGAGGGACACTTGGAGAAGTGAATATATTTTACCATAGAGAATCTAGAGAGATTTCTAAATTCCTATAAGCTGAGGAATGGAGATACACTTGTCTGAGTCAAAGGGACAATAGCCTCCCAACTTCTGGGTGTTCTCCAAACAACCCACAAAAGCATTTCACGAGCTGGTCACCTTTAAACATCTGCCAAGTGTAGAGAATAGCAGTGTTGAATCACAATAGTATCAGCCAAATAAGAAATTAGCTGCACCCTTTTCTTTTTGTTATTTGCATTCCAATGTTGTGGAGGTCAGAAACTATTTAGCAAGCCAAGTGATGAGTAAAATTGCTACCTTTGTAAAGAGACAAGTTATTTCCATTACTCCCCTTCCCTGATGGTATACTTCTCACTTGCAACAGACTGAAATGTGATTAAAGAGAAGCCTCAATAAGTAAAATTTAAAATTCCCTTATACGGGCATACACTGGAGATATTTACAGTAAAGTACCAGACCACCACAATAAAGTGAGTTGTAATATTTTTGTTGGTGGAGGGTCTTGCCATCAATTTATAAAAAAAAAAAATGCAAAACCTGTGAAATACAATAGAGCAAAGCAATAAAGTGAGATATGCTTGTATCGGATTACCTAAGGAGTTACCAAAACACACAGGTGGCTTCCTACATTTTCATTCGGTGGAAGAACCATCCTTGATGAAGTCATTGAATCAACTTAAGTGGTCAAAGGCAATAAATAGAGTTGCCAAGGATTCAATCTAATAGTTGCCTACATACAGTCAAGAGGCAGTACAGAAAAGCGGTTATGGGTACAGACTTGAGCCAGACTACTCCCAGTTGAACTACGAGTATAAAAATTTCTGTTTTTCTCATATCCAGCAACACATTACCTCACCTGGACAATGTCACCAGCAACAGTGTGCTTCATTAGGAAAATAGGGAGACTCCTACCCTATGTGGTTGTCGTCCTCTTCATAAATATCTCTACTTTGGTTTGAGTCATGGCTATGCCACTGTAGCTCTGCAAACTTGGCCAAGTTATTTTACTTCCTTTTGCCTCCTTTCCTCAAAGTGGTAATGATAGTTTCCATGCATAGTGGTGTTGTGAGGATTCCATTCGTTTATATATATAAAGGGGAAGGAGAAATGTTCTAAGGCACATAGTAAGACATTCTATAAATGATAGCCATTCGTACAATTCAGAATCTCTTGTAGTAAGAATTCCCAACACGAGCTCTTTTTGGCCAAGCAGACTCTGCCTGAAACTTGAAGTCCAAATGTGCATTGTGCATCATAAGATTAGACTTATCAACATGGTGGCAAAGTCCTTGGTCCTAACTGTCTGCAGCCCTGCTGGAGATTGTAGTACCAGTTCTTAGAATCACAGGGACTGAATGGAAGGGGCAGTGACAGAGGCAGTTGTTTTTCCATCAGTCCAATGGTGTGTTCAATATTTCTCTTGATTTCACTGTCCTTGGACTTGTGCCCCCACCACTGAGTTTCTGAAATCTATGCACTATCCTTTAATAAGCCCATTTCTACTTAAACTAGCTACAATGATGTGCTAAAAGCTTTGACGGAAGAAATAAACTGTGATATATTCCTATAATGGAATACTAGTACATGCGTAGCAATAAAGGAAGTTTATGTGTATATTTCAGCATGGTGAGGTCCAAAAAAAATGAATAAAGAAATTTATGGAAAGATAATATCACTTGAGGAAATTAAAAACTGAAAAACAACATGTTTATAGACACACATACATGTATCTCTCATTATCTGAACATGCATTATCTAAATATTCACTGAAAGCCTTTACAAAAAAAATTTAACCCAAAATTCACCATCTGGATTAAAATTTCTCAATAATAAATCTCAATTCTCACACCATGTAAAAAATTTAAATTGAAGCAAGTCTGGGTGACAGGATGTAGAGGGTACCGTGGTCACATCTCAGCTAGCCTCCCCGTTTGTTTGAGCATCCCACTTCTAATGTTTAAACACTTCATGCCTTATCACTATCGTTTCTCTGATAATTTAGCCTCTCATGGATCCTAATCCCCTTCCTTCCCTAGGTGCTTAGGAGCACTACCAACCTTGTTTAATTTTTAACAGATTATTTCTCCATTTAGTTTCATTATAGAACATATCCTCTTTTATTATGAAAGGAAACCAATTTACTGAATTTCTTTTGCTAAAGAATTCTATAATGTTTAGATGCTATATGTTAAAGCAGAAGTCCTTAGTAGATGGATTAGTTTATGGATACTTAGAATGTTTTAGTTTCATTGAGGAAACTGGAGTTTGGGGATGAGTGAGATGCACAGGCTCCCACTATTTAAAAATTACCCATCCGAGGCAAAATTAACATTATTAAAATGTCCATACTACCCGAAGCAATGCTTATCAAAATATCAATGACATTTTTTCATAGAACTACAACAAGTAATCTTAAAATATATATGGCACCACAAAAGACCCTGAATAGCCACAGAAATCTTGAGAAAGAACAAAATTGGAGGTATCATGCTACCTGATATCAAATTATACTACAAGTCTATAGTAATCAAAACAGTATGGTACTGGCATTAAAAACAAACATGTAGATCAATGGTACAGAATAGAAATAAACACATGCCTATATGGTCATTTATGACAAAGGGAGCAAGAATATACAGTGGAGTAAAGACATTCTATTAAATAAATTGTGTTGGACAGATACATGAAAAAATGAAAATGGACCACCTTCTTAGACCATATATAAGATTAAACTTAAAATGGATTAAAGACTTAAATATAAGACCTGAAACCATAAAACTCCTAGAAGAAAACAGGCAGTAAACTCTCTGACATTGCTCTTAGTAATATTTTTTCTAATCTATCTCCTTAGGCAAGGAAAACAAAAGAAAAAATAAACAAATGGAACAACATCAAACTAAAAAATTTTTGCACAGCAAAGGAATCCACCAACAAAATAAAAAGAGCCTACTGAATGGGAAAAGACATTTGCCAATGATATGTCTGATAAGGGGCTAATATCCAAAATATATAAAGAACTCATACAACTCAACACTAAAATAAAAACAACAACAACAACAACAACAAAAACAATCCAATTTAAAAATGGACAAAGGATATGAATAGACATTTCTCCAAAGAGGACATACACATTACCAATAGACATATGAAAAGATGCTCAATGTCACTAATCACCAGAGAAATGCAAATTAAAACCACAATAAGATATGACCTCACACCTTTCACAATGGCTATCATCAATAAATCAGCAACAACAAATATTGGCGAGGATGTGGAGAAAAAGGGAACCCTTTTGCATGGTTGGTAGGATTGCAAAATTGGTGCAGCCGCGAAGGAAAATGGTTTGGAGGTTCTTCAAAAAATTAAAATTAGAACTACCTTATAACCCAGAAATTCTACTTCTGGATGCATATTCAAAGAAATCCAAAACACTAATTCGAAAAGATGTATGTATCCCTATGTTCATTGGAGCACTATTTACAATAGCCAAGATATGAAAGAAACCCAAGTGCTCATCAATAGATGGCTGGATGAAGAAGAAGCGGTACATATATACAGTGGAATATTACTTGGTCATAAAAAAGAATTAAATCTTACCATCTTCAACAACATGGATGGACCTCGAGGGTATTATGCTAAGTGAAAGAAGTCAAAGACAGAGAGAGACAAATACCATATGATCTCACTTACATGTAGAATCTAAACAAACTAAACAATAATACATTTATAGATACAGAGAACAAAATGATGGTTGCCAAAGGAGAGGGGAGTTGGGGAGCTGGGTGAAAAAGGTGAAGGGATTAAGAAATATAATACAAATTGGTAATTATAAAATAGTCACAAGATGTAAACTACAGCACAGATAATATAGTCAGTAATGTTGCAACAACTGTATAGTCCAGGTTGGTGCTAGATGAATGGGGGTGATCATTGCATAAATTATATAAATATCTAACTAGGATGCTGCACACCTAAAACTAATGTAAAATAATTATTGAATGTCAACTGTAGCTAATAAAAAGAAATAAATTATTTAAAAAAAATAAAAATTACTCATCTAACACACCTAGAGAACACATTAGATCTGAAAAAAAATATACTTGTATGTGAGCTGGAATTATAAACACTAAATCTGTGATAGGGCTGCCACAGGGATAGAAAGGGAATAGGATTGAGAAACAGTGGGTCTTTGATATTCATCTTTAATATTTCATTTCTTTACTATAAAAATATGAAGGAAACATTATACAATGTTAACATATTAATTCTATGTGATAAAAAATAGACCATTGTTTTATTTAGCAATAAAAATGCTTTAAATAGCCTTTAACAATTGATAAGTTCTTCTTCTATTACAGTCATTCTCAATGTAATTGGTGATATAAATTCATAGAATTGCAAGATTCAAGGACTTTTCACAACTTCCAGCTTTCAGAGTACAAACCAAATTCTGCAATGAAGAAATGTGTTAAAAACTGAAGAACTGTATAACATTTTTCTTAAATTGCAGACAGTACTTACATGTCTTTGTATCCTTGATGTTTATATAAATATAATATTATAAACATTTCAAAGGCAAAGTCCTCAACTTGTATATCTTCATGTCACCCAAAGTGCATAGTAAAATATTTTTGCATGTCATCATCCATCAGTCAACATATGTTGATTTACTAATTCTGCCCATGCCAGACTGATGAAAAAATAAGACATATAGGAAAACTGTAAAACAAGGTATTATTTTCCTTTTGCTTAAGCTAAATATTATAGCAATGTTATTAGAAGTATTAACCCACCACTATGTACATATCTTACTAGAACTTGTTGTAACCTACTTGTACATGTAAAAAGAATCTTTCATATGTATATGGTTGAATTGTGTCATCCAAAAAGATTTTGAAGTCCTGACTCCCGGTACCTGTGACTGTGACCTTATTTGGAAATAGATGCTTGTAGATTTAAAAAAAATAATAATAATAGAAAAGCGTATCTTTTAGAATATACTTACAGACATTCCTTTAACCACTATGTTTGTATTAGCTTCAACCTTAATCCTCCAATCCATAGTTTTTAGGTCCTTCCTTTTTTTTTAATCACTTTCCCTAAATCCTCTATTATCTCTGAAAATATTTATATAATTCAACAATCAGGATACCTTTTTCTTAACAAACATGTTTGATGTAATGTTAGAAGCTGGGCTCCTTGGGAAATAGTTCCTGGTACACATTTTAACATGTATAATGTTTTTGTAAGTATACTTTCAACATTTATGAAAGGGAGTAGAAGGAAGCTGGATTAAGCAGAGGGAGAAGTTGAGCTGCAATTCTAGCTCAACAGCCAACTTGGTCAACCCATAGAATGGACTTAAAGATTTGTATTGAATTGAGCTAAGATGGCTGGCCTTTGTTCTCCTGCATAGATTAGTCACTGGGTGTGGGCCTCCCCAGGAATAAGAGTGACCTTGTGCAAGGTGGCTCTCTGCAGCTGAGTCAGTCACTTGAGAGGGCTGACAGTTCAAAGCTGTCTGGCAACAGCGACTGAGGCTGTTACTGAGGGTAATTCCTTCCCTGAAAGGAACCTGGGTACTGCATGACAAAGTCCACTGCATGGAGGAATGACTATCCCCGTAACTTTATCTCACATTAATGTAAAATATACTCTCCTAATATTCTGTACGGATTGATTTTTTTAAAAAAATGGAACCATATTAATTATGAGATAAGAGATGTCATGTTCAAATCTTTTGTAAATGAAGGATTATTTATTTCATAAAGGAAATAATTACCCACTAATTTAGATTTTTAACTTTAAGATATGATGTATGATCAATAAATACTGCAAATGTTTAAATAAAAATAATAATACAATAAAAGACACATTGCCATTAATCCCCCTCAAAATACTCTCCCTCTCTTGGAACACACTTATCCCATCATTCTTGCCACTTTCTCAAGCAGTTCTGGGAGTCCTCTTTTGTGAGTGTCTCTCGTTGCACTGCTGTGGCTGCCTAGAGATGTCCTGAATCAATTCAAAATGTTTTCCTTTTATGGTCATTTTGACTTTGGGGAAGAGCCAGAAGTCTCACGGTCCCAGATCTGGTGATAAGGTAGATGGGGACACACCGTAATGTTTTTATTTGACAGAAATTGCCATACCGGAAGTGATGTGTGACATAGAGCCTTTCTGTTGTGATCACAAAATATGGTGAATGCTGCTGCCGAGTGCCATTCAACAGAAAGGCAGGGATCTTCAATACAGGAAGCAGAATGGTGAACCTTAGTAACGGTATGTGACAAGTTTCAACTTGTTCGGTGCAGTCAGTTGTGTGTGAGCTACGGTTAAGAGAAGGTATGTTTTAAAGTGTGCCGTAAATCATCTTCCATCATGACAAAGCTCCGTGTCACACATCACTTCTGGTACTGCAATTTCTGTCAAATAAAATTTTTACATTGTGTCCTATCCACCTTATTCACCGGATCTGGCACCAGGCAACTTCTGGCTCTTCCCCAAAGTCAAAATGATTTAGAATACGGAGGCCGCCACGACAGTGCAACTAAAGACACTCACAAAAGAGGACTTCCAGAACTGCTTCAGAAAGTGGCAAGAGTGATGGGATAATTTTATTCAAAGTGAGGCGGAGTATTTTGGGGGGATTAATGGCAATGTGTCTTTTACTGTAATATATATATTTTTAATTTAAACATTCACTGTATTGTTTGATCACACCTTGTATATTCACATGTTGACCTTGCTAGAGGGAGGGCTCACCTCTATGTATGAACACCCTCTAAAATTTTGAATGCCAAATGATTTCCTACACTGATACATGCTGACCTGAATTTCCAAACACAATTATATCAGCATGGTAAAGCAGATTTTGAGCAAATTCTAAAGAGTGACTCCCTGTTATTTTGTCACTCACTGGTCACCTCTTACTGCTACCACTCAAGAGAATTTAAGCTGGGACTTTAAAACAAAATTATTTTAAATACCATGCTTTTGATGCCATAAACTGTACCCCTTTTACTTGTCCTAAAATATTTTCAGCCAGTAATTTCACACTTCTGCCTAGAAAGCTCGGGTTCTACCGGTACCACAGATAGGAGTTTTATGGGTTCACAATTTTGCTGCTTAAGCTCTTTACCTATTGCTTTCTTTGTTCATTAAACTCTTAATTTGAAATCCAATTCTTCCTTAGGTTTTTATCCCCTGTATTTGACCATGAACCACTCAGCTCCTTCAATTTTCCCTTAAGATCAAGCTTATCCCCAAAACAACTTATTTCTGCATTTCTGCTTCAGCTCTTTTTCTTTATTGTTAGAGAATTAAGTTTTTATTCTTACCCTTTGTAATCATATAATTATTTCTAAGCTACATTCTTTCTATGGCACTAGGTCACTTCGCCCTTATCATCACTAAGCTTATTAATTTTTTATAAATCCTTTCTCCTCACTGATAAAATTTGCTCAACCCTTTATGACACAAATTTTGTGTATTTATTTTCTTTGTAGTGGCAGACTTTCCCGTGCTCTGATTTAAACTTGTTTGTAAATATTTTGAAGTTTCTGGCAAATAGACCTATGGCCTCACCAGAACCAAAGTGACATTTAAGATATGTTTGCACAAGAAGTATATTCAAACTTTAAGTATTAAAATAGGTTTTTATATCTATGCACCATTTTTTTTTAATTGAAAATCTATTTTGCTTAGCCCCTAGGCTTCATTTTTCTCTTCTTCAAGTGATTCATAAGTCTTGGTCGGCAGGTTTATTATTTACTCACCAAACAATATTTTGTTAACATAAATAATAGTCATTCTGAAAGCCAGTGCACGTTATGATTATTTTGGTTTCAATCAATAAAGATTATCTTAAATTCACTGTTATGTTGTGGAAGGAGGTATATGACAACAGCCATAATGTGATAAGAAAATAGTCCTATTGGTATTTTTAAAGTGTAATGATTTCTCTGTAATAACTACTTGTACGTACCCACGTTATCCAGGCATTTCTAGTCTGTGTTTGACTAGTCACTATTGTTAAACAAAAACCTTCATAGCCAAAACCTTTTCTGAAAGAAAATGTTTATTGAGCCATGTGCTAGCCAGAAAAAGAACCAGGTCCTGGGACATATAGTCAAAACCACCAGAAGCAGAGTAGATGGAAAAGATGAACATGTCTGCCATCCTGGAGTTGACAGGGCTCTTTTCAAGATGTTAAGTTGTTCTGAAAGAATTTACGTTGGCTATAGATAGGGTGGCAGGAGAAGGTGAAGTGGGTGCAGTTCTAGGATAGGTGTATAGTCTGTAAGGAAGAAATATTTGCTACTTTTGATTGGATAGGGGCAACAGTCTGGAAACTTCATGCTTAATCAGGATGCAGTGGCATCTGGTGGTTGACTCTTTCTTTTTAGATAGCAGCCTGGAAGTTGGTTTGAAGCTCCATCATACATTCAGGAATGTGAGCCATCTTTTGTCAATTGGACAACAACCATTAACTGGTTAATTACCCTTGTCTCTTTCTCCCACTCCCTAGCCTGCTCTAATTTAATTTAGAACAGCTCAGAATTTTTCTCCTGTCACTATAATATGAAAAATAGTTTTATGAAATGAACTCAGCAAAGTTGGGGGTACAAGACCAAGGTGAAAAAATCAGGTGTATTTCCATACATTAACAGTGAACAATCCAAAAGGGAAATTTTTGAAAAAAAATCTATTTATAATAGCATAAAAAGAATAAAAGACATAGGAATAAATTTAACCAAGGAGGTACAACTGGCACAATGCAAACTATAAAAGATTGCTAAAAAAATATTAAACAAGACTTAAATAAATAGGAAGACATTACGTGTTCATGGTTTAGAAGCATAATATTGTTAAAATGGAATTATTTTCCCAAAGCAATATACAGATTAATGCAATCCCTATAAAAATCTAAATGGCTTTTGTTTTTGTTTGTTTTATTTTTAAGAAATGGAAGAGCTGACTCTAAAATTAATATGGAATTGCAAGGAACCACAGATAGCCAAGACAATTTTGGAAAAGTAGAACAAAATTGAATTGTAAAACTTACTATAATAGTGCTACAGTCATAAAGCTACAGTAATCAAAGATGTGTTACTGACATATGGAATGGCATATAGATTAATGGAATTAAATTTAGACTCAAAACATAAACTAATACATCTATAGTCAATTTATTTTCATAAGGGTACCAAAACCATACAATTGAAAAGAATAGTGTATTTTAACAAATGATGCTAGGACAACCGAGTATCCACATGAAGAAAAATAAAATTGGACCTTTCCTCATACCATATACAAAAATTAAATAAAATAGAACAATTAACTAAATGTCAGAGCTAAAAACTGTAAAACTCTAAAAAGAAAACAAAAGAAAATCGTCATGATCTTGGATTAATTATAGTTTCTTAGATATGACACCAGAATCACAAGCAACAAAGAAAAAAAAAATAGATGAATTGGACTTCATCAAAATTAAAAACATTTGTGCATCAAAGGACACTACCGAGAGAGTGAAAAGGCAACACATATAATGGGAGAAAATATTTGTAAATCAATACCAAGGGTGCCAAAGAAAGTATACACATGACTTGTATTCATCTTTTGTTATCGGTATATATTGAGTATTAGAATTTTAATATAGTTTTTCCCTTTCTTAAAATGTGTATACCTTTTGTTTTGGCACCCTCTATATATGAAAAGGGTTCAGTTTCCAGAACATGTAAAGAACCCTTAATACTAAAAAAAAAAAAAAAAAAAAAAAAGACAAACAACCCAATTAAAAATTAGATGAAATACTTGAATTGACATTTTCAAAAAAAAAAAGATATGCACATGGTCAACAAGCGCATGAGAAGATGTTCAGGATCATTTGCCATTTGGCAGATGCAAATCAAAACACAATGTGATACCGCTTAATAGCTAATAAGATGACGAAAATAATAATAATAATAATAATTATAATAATAAATGAATATTGCAAGGATATAGGTATTTGGAACATTTAGATTATTGGTGGATATGTAAAATGGTGCTGCTACTGTGGAAAACAGTTTGGCAGTTCTTCGGTAAGTTAAACAGAATTGCTATGTGACCCAGTTATTCCATTTCTAGGTATACACTCCAAAGAATTAAAAACTTAATGTTCAAACAAAATCTTGTACATGAATGCTCATAGCAGCACTATTTAGAATAGTAATAGAAGATGGTCATGACCCAGATGTTGATAAAGTGATGGGCAAACAATGTGGTATATATCTATACAATAGAATATTATATAGCCAAAAAAGGAATGACACACCGATATCGTGTTTCCCTGAAAATAAGACCTAGCCAGACAATCAGCTTTAATGCATCTTTTGGAGCAAAAATTAATATAAGACCTGGTCTTATTTTACTATAAGACCCGGTCTATGATATGATATGATATACGATATGATATAAGACCAGGTCTTATATTAATTTTTGCTCCAAAAGATGCATTAGAGCTGATTGTCTGGCTAGATCTTATTTTCGGGGAAATGTGATATATGCTATATCATGGATAACCTTGAAAATATTATGCTAAGTGTTAAGCCAGACATAAAAGGCCACATATTGCATAATTCTGTTTATTTGAAATATCCAGAATAGGCAAATTTTTACAGACAGGAAGTAGATTAATAGTTGCCAGGGTTTGTGTGGTAGGAGGAATGGGTAGTGAATGTTTAATGGATATGAAGGTTCTTTTTAGGGTGATCAAAGTGTTCTGAAACTAGAGAGTGGTGATGGTTGTCCAACATGTGAATATACTAAATATCACGGAATTGTATAGTACTTTAAAATAGTTAAAATGGTGAATTTTATGTTATGTGAATTTTACCACAATAAAAAGTGAATTATGAAAAAAAATGCCCTACCAAATGGGTCATGTACATTCTTCTCTAAATTTAATTTCTCATTAAAGTAGAAATTTCTTTCCACGTATTTGTAATGGGTAGAATTTTATCTTAAAACACAAGTGAAAGAATATCTGACAACTCTTCCTCATTTATATAATGGTAATTAATTTGCTTGGTCTGTTAGAAAGTTATTTAGCTAAGTAGATATTATGATCTTGCCACCAAATAAGAAATTCTGTAATTGTATAAAAAAATATAATTTGGACCATACAATTAAATCTAAATATGGGTTCAATTTAATGAATTGTAAAAATCACTAAGATAAGTTTTGGTATACTCTGTGTCATAGATTTGTGGCAGCTATTTTCACACTTGTCACCAGCAAATTGTAATTTCCATCTGTAAGCCTGTGTCAGAAGAGTTCTAGACCTGAGTGACATCAATATAATAGGTCATCATACTGATTCTTAACTTTTCTGCCTCACTGTGGTAAAAATTGATCAAACTCCGAAGGGCCATCTTTACCCAGTGGCTTGCTTTGAAAGGGCAATCATGCTGTCTAACTAAGCATTGGCAGCACCGTCATTGATTTTGGAATCAATAGGACATCAGGGCAACACTGGACCTCTGATTGGCAGCAGGAAAATGGGTTAGAACATTTCAAACTTATAAGTTAAAAGAAAGTAAACGTTAAATTACATGAATCACATCTGCTCTGGCAGCTTGTTATCTTAGGATTTAGCTTAATGCAGACATGAAATGTCCAACATTCAACTTCAAAAATTTGATAATCAGCCATCCATCCTGACCTTGTAGCCCAACGCCCAAAATTCCAATTGAGACTCAAATGTTGACTGACTTATTCTTGAGGCCTCTTTCAGATATTTCATTTTGAGATTTTTTAAATCAGTTTTCAAGAGCTGGGATGCTAGGTTGTGGGCTTGGATAGGAAAGTACATTCCCAAAACATTTATGACAAAAGCCCAGCATTGTTTTCTGGGCAATAACTTGACAAATGCTAAGTTTATATGCTACAGAGGTAGGTAAAACATGCCTATTGGAATAAATGCCAAGTCGTGGTTTCATCTCATAATTAAGTGATGAAGTAGAAATAGTGATTTCTTTCAACTTAATATGGGTTTTTAGACAAAATTATACTAAGCAATGGAATATTTATTCTTTGTATTTTTTTCTGAGGTTTGTCTCTCTTGCCCCCCTGCACATGACCCACTGAAGCTTTTAACTGGATTCATCTGCCAAAATAGTGGCAAATGGTAGTATCCTTCCTTAGTCCTCCTGATACTGTTTTGGGCAATTGATTTTAAGTTACAGTGTGTTTCATTTTGATTTTGCAGACATCTCTAATCCCAAATATCTAAACTTTTACTGATACACAATTTGTACTTAACTTTCTTTGTACCTTTAATTCTTTGACAGATGGCTGCTGCCAAGAATCAGCTTGGGTGGGGAGCTAAAGTTCCAAGAAATATAAGAATTTCATGCATAGCTAATATCCCTTAGGTGTATTCCTGCATTCCATATGATAAACAGAGACCCGAGCCAGAGCTCCTGCCTTCTGGGATGGCCCTTACCAATGATGGCTTTGTCTCTTGCCTGAGTCCCAGTTCCCTAGTCTGTAAATCAGACATAATTGTGTTTGTCATCCCCTTTACTTCACCAGGGGATTTTAAGGATTGCAAAACCACATAGCACTTGACAATATAAAATGCTATGGTAATGGTTAAAATGAAGAATGACCTTGTCCTGCCAATGAGTAATTTACTCCGAGGGAGTAAGTTAGGCATCTGGGATGTGAATTAACTCTCTCAGGCCATCAAAGCACCATTTTCAGCTTTGTGCTGGAGGGCATGAAAGAATATACTATTTCCACGTGAGGCCAAAGTACTTCTGCCCTTTCCATTATGACTACATTTTAAAGTAACTAAAAATTTACAAGAGATATTAGATACTCTTGGAAAATACGAAAAATTAAATCTGGAAAATTGTCGCAGTCCTGTACATAATTATAGAAATCACCTTGAATGTTTATCACTTTAATATAATAAACTAAAATCTTTTCATGATGTCTGTCAGGTTCTCTCTCTGAAGCCAACCTCAGACTGCAAGCATATATCATAATTTTCCTTCATAGCTCGTTATAACTTTATGAATTATGGATTTATACAAGCTTTTTTATTTTATTGATAAATTATTATTGCTTTGTAGTGATGTATGTTCTTTAAGTTTACAACTTATTTTCTAAGTTAACAATTAATTTATATTACTTTGCTAGAGCTGCTGTAATGAAGTACCACAAACAGCATGACTTAAACAACAGGAAGGCATTGTCTCTTGGTTCTGGAGGCTGGAAAACCTAAATAAAGTTATCGGCCAGATTGGTTCTTTCTGAGGGCCGTGAGGAGGAAATCTGCCCCCTTCTTCTCTCCCAGCTTCTGATGTTTTGACAGCAGTCTTCAGCCTTCATTAGCTTCTGCTGTATCTCCTTGATGTCCGCCTTCGTCTTCCCTTGGCATTCTCTCTGTATGTGTGTCGGTGTCCAAATTTCCCATTTTTTGGAAGATGCTTGTTATATTGGATTAGGCGCCCACTGACTCCAATATGACCTCATCGTAATTGAATTAATTATATGGCAACAACTCTATTTCCAAATAGAGGCACACTCTGAGGTAGTGGGGTTAGGACTTCAACACATGAACTTGGGAGTAGGGGACACATAATTCAACCCATACTACAGTTTTACTAAATATAAGTTAAATTTACTCAAGCAATAAGAAATAACTCATTATAGTCTGAAATTTATATTTGAAGCCATATTAATTTTTTAACCCTCTTCATAGCTATTTAGATTTCAGTCACATCTCTTTTCAGCTTCTACTTTCAATGTTTATGTGGTGCCAATTGTTTTTACTCAGATATCTTACAGGCACTCTTTCTTACCCTTTCTAGAGTAATTTCTACATTTTTAGGGTCCTCAAATACATTACCATTGTTTGGATTACCACTTCATGCATGTGTCATGTATCACCTGTTTACTCCAAAATTTATAAATGCTAGAAAGCCAGGCACCTGAAGCCAGGATTTTAATCTGAGTCTGCCTGATAGTAGATCTATGACCTTGCCCAAGTGAGTTTCCTCACTGGTTAAGGGATTCAGAATATTCATAATAGGGTGTCACAGAGGACAAAATAGAATATTACAAATATAGTTGGTAAAGCTGTTAGCAAAATGCTTCAAACTTAGCAAATGCTCAGGTAATTTACTTGTTTCCATTTTATTATTCAAAATGACAGTGTTATGTATCTGAAAATTGAAGGGAAAACAATGGCAGCATTTCTCCAGGTCATTCAACAAAATTACATAAGACTGTCAATTTTCTTTTTTCTAGTTTAGGTTGGTGTAACAAATGGCTGTCCCAAAAATCTCAAGCAGCTTGTTCTTCTAAGAATACATAAAGCTTTTCATGGTTTTCTTTTGGCTTTTTCCCTTGTTCCTGTTTTTTTATTAGCTGCTTATTATGGTAATTCTGCTCCTGCCCTACATTTCTTCCTTAAACCAGAATGCAGGCTAAAAACAGAGCCTGGAGGCCCTATCTAGAACACGCTATTATTGTAACAAGGGAAAGGAGACCAAATCCAAGTATCTAATGGCTCTTGAAGCTTCTGCTCACAACTGGCATATTCTCACTTCTACTCAAATTCCATTTTCCAAAGCAAACCATTCGGACCAGCATAATGCCATGAGGTTAGGAAGTGTACTTCTTCCACTGAAAGGCACTGCAAGTCACGTGATGAAAGGTAGAAATGTATACTTTTCTAACAGGGAAGGAGGGAGAAAATAATTTGGAATATCATACAATCTACCACAAAGACCAATCCTAGTTCTGACATCTGAAAAACACCAGTATTAGTATTTTTCTCTCTGCAGATGTCCCTTTTTATTTCAAACTATGGTTTTATTTTGATTATTGTTATTGTTTCTAATCTCCTGGAAAAACATAATTGTAATCTTGAAATGACTAATATTAACAGCCTTCATCAAAGGATATTAGAAAAATATCTAATCAGCATACTTTCATCTACATGCATATTTAATCTCTCCAAGCTCCGCAAACTAATATAATGTTTATTTACGTACAGATTCATATTACCTTTTTCATAATTTATGCCCACTATTTAGTGGTCTGTTAGACATCTTTTGTTTCTGCCTACTTAGGAAAACTTTTCACCTTCTTCTGGGAAAAAGGCCCCAATTTTTGTTGTTGTTAATTACCCTTTAAGCATTTCCTGTCCCCATGTCTCAGTTGGTTATTCCGTGCTTTAAAATGTCACAATAATTGATTCTTGGGTTAGTATATGAATCAGCCTGAGATGAACAGACCCAATAGGTGTGTGCCAGACAACTCTGACAGAAACCATGGGGAAAGACAATCTCTCTTTTTATGGGGTTTATGAAATACTAAAATTCATACCTGGAGATACTGGTTATTGTCTGACCACCATAAAGATATAGCATCTGAATTCTCCAGGGAAGAGAAATGAATTTCTGACAATTTCCAAGCACCTAGATAAAGCCTTACCTGAATCGCAACTCCTGGGATTTGTGACCAATACATTTCCCTTTTTCTGCTTTAACTGGTTTGAGTTGCGTTTCTGTCATTTGCAGCCAAATAGTTTTCACTCATGCAATTTTCTAGAATCTTTTGGACTAGCAAGGAGATATGGATATATGCTTTCTTTCTGTTTCTCTTCTTTTCCTTTTCTGTAAAAGTTTTCATTTGATTAGAGTTCTATGGAAATGTTGTTTTATTCATTCGTTTGACATCAAATTAGTATAACCAAAAATTATTACACAGATGCACCTTATGACAAGAAAAATTTACTTCTGACTCTATGATGGTAAGAAATAAAAAAAATATATTATAACAAAGAATTATTTACTATAAATTATTTTCAAGTTTCAAGAGGAGGTGGCATTATGATGTCAGGCAAAAGAATAAAATTTGGAATTAATGGGCCTGAGTTAAAAATCTGGCTCTGCTATATATTAGTAGAGTGAGTAGAGAATATCCTTTAATCATTTATGCATATCCTTTCTCCATTTTTAAAATGGGAATAATACTAAACATCTAAGAGAGCTATTGTGAGAACAAATAAAAAGGTATCTGTGAAAAGAATTTGTACATTTTATAGAAATTACTTCTATTCTTACCACAGTGCTGACGTGTAGTTCCAGAATTAGCAGCATTTGCACCACCTGAGAGCTTGTTAAAAATCCAATTCTCAGACTCCAGCTCTACTGAATTAAGAGTTTTTGAGATGCAGCCCAGGAGTCCATGTTTTAAGAAGATCTACAGGGAATTTTTGTGAAAGCTATAGCTTGAAAATCATCATCTTAAAATTATTGTACACATGAAAGAAGCACGTCACCTGCATATCTATGTTGCTGAGGAGGATTCAGTGAACTATCAGAGGAGCTTATTTATCAAACATTTTCTGATATAGCCACACAGATAAAAGGGACATAAGTTTTAAAAAAAATCAATAAGATAATGATATGTGAGCTATAAAGCCCTGTATGTTTAATTATCAAAACAATGATATACTCTAAGTGATATGAAATTAAAAAGAAAGGATTATTGTGCACTATAATATTCTCAGAGGACTGGATAATTTGGGAATAAATTCTCCAAAGTATGGGTAGGATCTAGGTAAGTTAAGTGAATGTGGAGAATTCCAGATGACAGAATTAGGGTGAAAAGCAATATTGATGGGAAAAGCCAGGAGTAAGTTCAGCATGACTGGAGTGTAGTGGGCTTTAGTACAGAAGGCTTTGGGTGAGGAAAAAAAAGTTAGGAAGGAGCTCGGGAAAAACGAAAAGAAACGGCTTTTAGTGACCAGCAAAAGGAATTTGACTTCATCCCCATGTCAAGCAGTAAGGAACTTACAAGGAGAGAATGGAATAATGACAGTGCAGATCATTTTGCTTGGATCTAAATCCTAAACCATAACTTACTACCTGTATACATTTAACAGACATTTAACTACTCTATTTAAATTGTATAGTGGGAATACATTCATCTATAGAGTTCAGTGCTCAAGTGAAGTTATCAGAGTCCATTCTGACTCATGTAAGCATGGAGAGAATGTTACTTAGCCTTTGGAAGCATTGGCTGGACTGAAGAAAGCAGTCGCTATGCTGACTTTTAAAAAATGATGCCCAAAACCACACTGCAGAACTGGACCATCCCAGAAGCTGATGCTCCTACCATATCGAGAAGTCACCACTACATCTCTGAGGTCCAGAGTTATGACATCTCTAACTATAGTTCTGTATCTCTTCTAAATTTACTCAGTTCTAATTCAAGCTTTTGATGAATGTGTATGAATGATGTCTGAAACCTTGGCTGGAATCCAGTCTGGGGATTGTGGCATTTTGCTTTTCCACCTCCAGCCCAGGAAAGCACACTAGGAGAAAATTAAGTGTTGAAGGAGCCAATCCACATTATCATCTCAAAACTCTCAGGATGACATGCGAGAATTAGGTGAGATTCTGTGTGTCAGCCTTCAGCACATATCTGAGATACAGTAAGTGCTTAGCAAATGGCAGCTTACGAAGATTTTAGGATCACAGATTTGAATAAAGAGAAAACAGAAGCAATGAAGCCATTTCTGAAATAATTTCTGTAGTTTAGAATAAAGGAAATAATGGCCCAGAATGAAAATAAGACTTAGAAATACGAACAAAGGAATGAATATTTGTGCTATTTCAAAGGCATCATGAACAGGATTCAATGATAGCATGTAACTACTAGTTTCTGAGTTTATTGTTCAGATTGCTAGTGATTTTTGGTGTAAGTCTTCTTGTTTCATTTTGACATGCACATTAGAAAGGGAATAAAATCTGTTTCAGGTAGTAAACTTGGTTGTCCATAGCCTTCTTGTGTTTTCAGACCCAAATATCGTTAGGGCAGACATCTGAAGAGTTTGTGGCAATTCAGCACTCTCTATGAAAGAGTAAATTTCAATAAATATGTATATGTAAATATGTATAGGCTCTTATGCAGTATTTGAGAACCAAACTAGATGTTCACCTGGAACCGGAAATGAAATCAATATGCTGGGGTTTTTTTTGTGTGTGTGTATGTGTGTGTGTGTGTGTTTTATTTCTTAAGCTCAAAATGTCACCACTTGAAGATAGAATCATTAGTGGAGAGAACCTTAGGACTATTTTCTGTAAAACATTTAGTTTCCTGAAAAATAATTACTAGCATGACCAAAGAATGTGTTGATTCCAAATGCTCAGTAGTACCTTCAGCGTAACTAGGTTATAAACTAGTCAGTAATAGAGTTCTCAGTGTTTTCTTGCACTTGACAAGAGGGAAGCAATCACTCACTTAGCACCTTCTTCATGTACTTAGTCATGAATAATGACCCTTTTGTCTGATCTCTAGTCAGGGTCTTTGGCTCTTAATCTTCTGGGAGCTTCTGTTCACAGCTCTCTCCCTCTCTCTTTTCCCGGCCCTTTCTTCTACTCACATACAAAGTATACAGGCTAGTTTAACTAATATCGTTTACTGATCACTGATTTCTGTCCTTTTAATGTGATGATTTAGCTAGTGCAAAATGACACTTAGTGCATTTGGTTAATCAGATTGATCCCAGGAAGGATGCTGATTCCTCAGGCAATATATTCAAGATTTATTTGAGACTATTCTAACCTCTAAACCCCTGGGTATGTGGGCCAGATTAGAGGAGTGTTGCCTCTTTTCACTTGAGAACATTCACTTTGAAAGCAAGAGAAGTGAATTTTCTGCTTCCGTACATGTTTTTCTCTTGTCCATAGGAAAATGTAGTCAAGATTAGTTTAATGATGACAATTTTAGATACGATGGAAGAGATTGGAGTATGATTACGTTACATCAATAAATCATGATTTAACGTTTGGAAAAGTACATTAAAAATGTACTTTTAAATAAGAAAATTAACATTTATTGAGCACTTCCTATTTACCAGGTATTATGGGGCACTCTTTCAATATATTTCCCAATTATTCCTTTTAACAATCATGTGTTAAAGACTATTGTCTACATTTTACAGACAAGCAAACTGAGGTTTAGAGTCATCAAGAAACTAACCCGATGTCACACACATGCAGCTAGGAAGAGCAGTGCAGGTGTTTAAACCAGGCAGCTTGATTCCAGACTCAGGGGAAATAGACATGTGTGTACCATGTGAACTAAGATCTTAATTTCTTAATGCTAATATGAAATTGATTCACTATGATGTTTCTCCAGAAAAGCAAATACTAAATGTCACAACAGATGGAATATTAGTTTGTTGTCTTATTCTGCCCTTTGGATGTTTCAAACTGCTGTTTCTGGCTTCAAGATTTCAGTTAGGAAAGTCAAAGTTAGAAAAAGTGGATGGCAAAGAATAGCACAAGCAGCAAATCTATCATCAGAAGGACAAATTCAGGTTATTTTTCAATAAGGAATTGAAAAAGGAGTACATACTGCTCATCTCTAAGTCACTTTTTAAAGAACAAGAGTTTTAAGGGGAAAAAAATTTGTTTATCTCATTCTTTATTCAGAACTTTTGTAATATACGTTGTGATATCTCTATGTAGCATATATTAGTATTGCTTGCATCTATAGAATCCAGAGATTCAGCTATCACTCTCTGCTTTTCTTTCCTTTTTTTCATATTTAATCACACATAGTAAGGAAATAATGGTTTGTGGCCAATGAAATGTCTACTCCCAGACCTCTAGTCAAGTGGAGGGGATTTCCAGCTTGCTCAGCAGTCCTGGAAGTCTAATGGATACTTCAAGATTAAAAAATAAATAAATAAATAAAAATAAGAAGAAAATACATGAGTTAACAGGCTGCATCTTAGGCTTCATCCCACAAGTTTTTTTGTCAGAAATTCTAGTGGCCACTATCAGAGAAGGTGTCTGTGCAACTTTCCTTGATTTCTTGCCATTTTCAGGTTGTGCAATAGCTTATGGCAGTTCAGTGAGCTAAAGGCTTTGTCTGATTAAATCCTACACTTCTTTTTTTTTGGTCCAGCTTATGACGGTGAAACAGGCCTGAAGGGCCCGGCCCAGCAAGGTAAATTCCCAATGATTTATGCAATGTCACTTTCTTGATGATTAACCTGAATAAATCATGCTGGTATTTTGAGCAGTGATATAGCTGCCCTTTATATTCTTATCAATTTTCAGGGCAAGAAGAAATTAGCCCAGTCCTCTCATTGATCTTCTGAGGAAAATTGTACCTCAGAGCAGGGGTTCTCCTGATAAACAATGAACACTACAAATAACTTTTCAGTTTACTTTTAATCAATATAGCTTCTCATGATGCATTATCCTAGCAATCGTTCTAAATCACTGTGCCTGTAACCGTTGTTTTCAAAACCTTTTAATCTAATTGGAAAATCTTCCTTTGTACTAGTAATAAACACTCACTAAACTGCCTGCATTGCACTTAATTGAGCTGTAGTAATTTATGGGTGCTGCCTACTGCTTTTTCCCTCTTTAATCAGACTGACTGCTCTCTGTCTTTAACTAATGAAATCTAAGAATCCACCCAGTAGGTCTCATCAAATGTCACTAGGGAATAAATCTTCATTAACACTGGCAGGTTCCAAACCTGGTCTCCATTTTAGTTTCATTATTATTGCACAACTGTACTCTTGTCAAGTGGCAAACCTTTTCTGTGTTTTCAGATAATAAGCCTTCATCACCAGATCTGCTTGTAAAACACAGCCCTCTGACAGCAAGTCTGTGTGCTCTGTAGGGATGGCAGCAGGGCTGGCTCACCAGTGTATTTAGTCCATGTCTCCTGTCATGGGCACTGCTTCTGTTTCAGCTTCCTTTGCAATTTGTTCTACTTCTTACTTTTGTCAGTGTAAAAACACACTTCTATTAATTCACTCAAGATGTTCAAACTGGTCAATTAATTTACGCTACCCAAAGTCCTCCCAAAAACAAACAAAAGATAAGCTGAGATACTGTTAAGAAGGATAGACTATCTCCGCAATAGCTGTTTATCCCAGTAGGAAAGTTTTCCTGGGGAACTGACTTAGGCCGGAGCACGTGGAGTTAGATGATAGTAAGCTTAGAGGAGTGTCACAAAGCGGGGACCTACCTGTGACCAACCAGATCCACTGGAAAGTCTCCCTTAATGACATTTACATTAAACTGACAGATCACTTACGTATTTCCCTAAACTGTTCTCAGAAACACTGACTGGTCAGGTTTAGTGTGAAAATTCCTTTTTGTCTCACCTGCTTCATTTTGAAACGTGCTCTTCTATCACTTACATAATTCTAAGAAAGCGTGCCACGCACAAGTAACTTGGATACGTTAAAATTAATAAATGGTAACAGGCAGGAGATGTTAACAGATGCTTAATCAATAGAGAAAACAACAATATTGGCCACAGAGCTAGTTTAATTGCTAGTTAACAAATACTTGTGTGGTTTTAACCATATGACAGGTACCCTTCTAAACCTTTCATAAATTTTAATCTTAAAACAACTCCAAGAGGTTGCTCTTATAAAAATAAGTAAGTAAGTAAGTAAGTAAGTAAGTAAATGAATAAATAAATAAAAACATTTTCCAGCTGAGGGAACTGAGACATAGGAAGTTTAAGCAACTATGTGGAGTCACACAGCTAAGAATGGTAGAACTGGAATTTAGTTCCAGGTAGACAGGCTTTGGAGTTCATGCTTTCTCTTCTATAGTATTATGCTATCACTTTGTGCATGCACAACTGGTTTATCTGACTTGATTCTGAGTTCCATAATGTGGGGCAAAAATGGAGCATCGTGATGTTTTAGGGAAGAACTTTCCCCTGGTATTTAATTATAAAAATGTGTCCTAGCACTTATTCCAGAGAACTCTAGTCTCTCACAGTCATCCACAAAGAATTCCATGGTCAATGAATTGGGGAACTTTACCCATGTTGTAACTTCCTTGGAAATTCACAAAGCACATCAGCATGCTAGAGGTTCTAAGGAGATATACAATGTAGACATAAGAATAGGTATAATTCAGTGTTTGCAGACCTACTCAGCAGCAGAATAAGTTTTCTGGAAGACTCACTAAAATCTTGCAAAACTAATAACTCATCATGAATCATCTTTATGGAAAAGTCATATTAACGTCTTGTTTAATCTGGGTCCTCATAGGGACACTGAATAACATGTTTAAAATTTCCTTGATACAAATCAAAAAATAACAACAACAACAAAACAAATATCAAACTGGTATTTGCATGCTTTCATCAACTTTGTTTTTGAACTCAATGTTTAGCACTGAAATACAGTGTGTATAAGATGGTCTGAGGGAATCTAAAGTACATGTAAACTTCCTACGATCACTAGATCTGATGTAGATGGAATGCAGAAGCCACCTACCACAATTTTCAAGATTAAACTTACAATGTTTATGTTTCAGATTATTATTCAGTTGCTTCCCAACTGAGATTTTGGAAAATACTTATTAACTTAGCCATAAATCATGTTTTAACATGGGGTGCAGCTATTTTATTCCATAGTACAGTAGTTTTTATGTCTACAAGGAAGGTCATTTGTTTCTCATCATTGGGTCAATTGCTGATCCCCAGAGTCTTGATTTTTTGAAAAGTTTTATGTAGCCTGTTCTACTTTGGGCCTGCAGTTGACTTTGCTATAGGGCCTTGAGGGGACAGAGCAAGGAGAGCAGTTTCCAGGCTCTCAACCTCACGTAGAAAAGTGCTGGTTCGGGTAGTAGATGGCCATCCACTGTGACCAGTTGGCCATCAGCTGTAACCAGTTAGCCATCAGCCACTAATATAACTGCTGTGGCTACGCTAGGGGCTGGGTTGGTTGGTTGGCAGAGAAGCGGATGGCAGATTGCGGATCGTGTGGCTCCTACTTCCTGTGTCTCAACCAGCCACCATTGACAATATAGTGGTATGACTCCTCTACCTATGGCTCCGTGGGTGTTCCTTTTTGGACTCACCTTATCCTGCGTTCTGGTGCGGGGAGCAGGACCAGAGACCCTGCATAACAGGGTTACAGTGCGTTTTTGTTTCTACTTGGCTATCCTTCAGTGGCTAAGAGTGTGAATTTTAGACTGCTCAGAATGTGGTTAGAAAGCTAGCTCCCAATTTTTAGTTCTGGAACCTTGGCGAAGTTAGTCTACCTTGATAATCATTTGATCCTTGACCCACACAATGGGAGTAATGATATAATTAGTTGCACATAATCATTGTGATGATAAATTGACATAATGCTTAAAATGTATCTAATATGGTACAGGGCATCACCCAATAACTGGTGTCTATTTCTAATATTGTAGCTTCAAACTTTAGTGTGCATCAGAAACACTGGAGGGCTTTATTAAAACAGATTTCTGAATCCCAATCCCAGAGTTCCTGATTTAGCGTGAGTCCTGAGAATCTGCATTACTAATAACTTCTCAGGGGATGTTGACACTGTTGGTTTGAGGGCCACACTTTGAGAATCACTGCCATAGAGTAACTGACAACTGCTCTATAAAAATAGAAGTTGTCAAAGTGATCACATTATATCAGAGGCATTTAAATGCCTCTGATATACGTTTATCAGAGGCATTTAACACATACATATATCACAGATATTTAAGAAGAGGGCTTTCATGCAGAGTTATTGCTTTAACCTAGAATCAGTCAAGAATAGGATTTATGAAGAGGTATATATAAAACTCTACGTTTGTTTTTTTTTTAAACCTCTAAAGAAGTTTATAAAAGTCGAGTCTACACTGGTTCTGCATTGGCCTGGGATGGTTTTCTTCTTCCC
This sequence comes from Rhinolophus ferrumequinum, assembly GCF_004115265.2. Classification (NCBI taxonomy): domain Eukaryota; kingdom Metazoa; phylum Chordata; class Mammalia; order Chiroptera; family Rhinolophidae; genus Rhinolophus; species Rhinolophus ferrumequinum. The sequence goes on along the minus strand of NC_046288.1, from coordinate 49,608,787 downwards.
AAAACAGTATGTCATTCAAGCTCACTGCTAAGTAGCAATGTTTTGTTTGATTATTGTTTTGTATCAAATTCTCATGCCATGACTTAATGGTGGTCTCACAGAGCCCATTTTACATTCTCCCTGGTATGTCTCAATGGTGCATTTCAGGTGGTCCCCCCTTAAAAGTTATCCATTGAGAAGTGGAGCACTCATGAGTCATAAGGGGCCCCTAAGTGTGCAACCTGGATTAGAATCATTGAAAAGTTCATCTTTTTCACCTTAGAACAGATGGAAGCAGCTAGAGTAAATGATAGACAGAAGGGGAACAGACTTCATTACACCTTCAGAGTTAATACTGACCTGGGAAAAATACAATGATTTCAAAGTTTGTCCTAATAACTGAGAAAGTCTTCTTAATTAGAGGTAATGTCAAAAAGGTGGCTTTTCCCCCAAATTCCTGCTCACCTACCATCTGCTGCTGATAAAGGTTGGCAATTAAGCAATGTGAAGAGTACGTTCTAATTACCTTCCTACCCCTGTATCTCACTCCCTTGTTGCTCTTTGATAGCCTAATTGAAGCCCTCCCCATGTGTGAATCACATCTTCAGCTGCATGCCGACTCCTTCTGCCTGAATACGCAGAAGTCAGAAATCATCGTAAAGCCAAAGTTGCCCTCAGGTAAGTGTCTGATGTTAAAAACATATTGTTACTTTTCTGTATCTGCTCATCTTAGTTTACCTGTATCACTCTGAGTGTGGTGGTGTCGCGCGGGGCGGCCTGCGGAGTCTCTGCTCCTGCTCCCCACATAAGAACGCAGGATATGGCTAGGCTAAAAAGGAACACCCACGGAGCCATAGGCAGGGGAGCCATACCACTATACTCTCACTGACGGCTGGGTTGGAGACACAGGAAGCAGGAGCCACACTGTCCACAACCTGCTGTCCACTTGTCTCTGCCAACCAGCCTCACTTGCTAGCTGCAATCCGCTCTTGCTAGCTCAGCCACCACCTTCTTGTTAGCCCCCATTTTTCTGCTAGCATAGCCACAGCAGTTATATTAGTGGCCAATGGCTCACTGGTTACAGCTGACGGCCAACTAGCCACAGCTGATGGCAATGCAATCACAATTGATGGCCATTTACTACCTGGGCCAGCACCTTTCCACATGAGGCCGAGAGCCTGGAAACTGCACTCCTGGCTCTGTCCCCACAGGTGGTGATAGCAGTTCTACGTTTAATACTCCAAGAATTGTTCTTGTCAATTACCCTAATCCTCCCCTCTGGGAAACTTGACCTGCAGTGGAAGTGGCTGCCTTTCTCACCAAGCCCTGTGTGTTGAGATCTATATTCTATTGGTGTCACCTCTTCTTTTATAAGTCTCAGAAACAAATTTCAGAGTCTCTATTTTCAGTAGGGACATTGTGCTTCCTGTACTTTGGGTGTTGCCAATAGACAATAGATAAAAAAGAGCAGTATTATTTTGCAAGTTACTATGACTGCTGAGGAATAAGAACTGATATGCCGTCATAATGCGAGATAAAACTATGATATTCAGACTCTCTGTTATTATGGCGTTTTTTTGGAGAAGAGATTACACTGACCTGGAAAAGTACAAAATAATTGTTTGAGTCCATCATAAATATATCTTTACAAGTGGTGCCCAGAATCCACAGAAGATCCCCAAATATCTGAGTCCATGGAATTTATTTATATCCAGCATCTGTTCAATTTTTTCAGTAATTATTTTAGCAAAAACTGAAGAGCCAGATTCTGATAATTTTCCACTTTATCACACAATTCAGAAATGCATAAAAAAATCACAGGCAGTTATTCTTCATGGAGCACTTAAAGGAGCAAAACCATATGCTTCTCTGTTTGGGATGATTATAAATCTTTAGACATTAAATGTAGTTGCCTTTAAACCTGATATTAACTCTAAAACAAACAATTTCACATGAACAACTCAACATCTAGAATATCTATGTACAAAAACAGTTAATTAGGTTCATGTATGTATCCATGCAAACAATTACAAATGGCTTTTGTGTGTTTGCATGAACAATCAAAGTAGGCTATACATTACTACATTACTACATTATTTTTTTCTTTAAAATAGTCCACCAGGACTTGAAGTCACTGAATATTACGTATCTACCAAAGTGACGGATCTAAGCTAGAAAACGAGACAAGACAGAAGCCACAGTGCCTTTGGTAACCCAATCTTGGAAGTGACATTCCATCATTTCTGCAACATTTAAGGGGTAAGGCGGACAAACCCTAGTATAATATGGGAGGAGCCTACACAAGGGTTAATACCAGGAGTCATAGAGCATTGAGGGCCATCTTGAAACTAGCTACTATAAGTGGGGAGCTGGGCATATTGACTGCAGGACTAGGAGACTGAGCCATCGCTAATTAAGGTGTAACCCAAGGATTGGCATCACTTGGGAGCTAAGTAGGAATGCTGAATCTCAGGCCTCATCTCAGATCTTCTGAATTAGAACCTATATTTTAATAATGTCCCCAGGTGATTTGTAACCATACCATACTATATTCTGAGAAGCACGAAGTTAGAACAAATTACTGATTCAGATACTTTGCCTTTTCAAAGTAATTGCCTTGAGTCATACACCTAGTTCAAAGAGACTGTCGTTTCTTAAAATCTTCTATGAAGTTTGCTTTGAGACAGATCATGAGGCACCTCAAGAAATCAATATCTTCCCCATAAGGCCACACTACCTTACTGTAATCATAACAGCATTTCATCCTTTGGTCACACAAATTTTATTTAACTGAATTGACTCAATGATATTTAATTTATTTTCAAAATACCAAAAGCCCATTTAAAAAATAAAATCTATTCTACAGTATGGATATTAATAATGTATTGCATCCGCCAAAGGTCATTCCTAAATTATAATGCAGTTTTCAGAAACAGCAGCCTGAGTTTCTAGCCTCTCAACTTCTTCTGAACGAAGAAGTATAGTCTTGCCCTCAAATAATTTGAATCCAGTGGTGAACTGAGTCTGACTAAAAGCACAACAAAGCTCTGACCAAACTGAAATACAGATTACCTTAACTCAAGCCCTAATACCAATAGCCTGAGAGAATAAGGGACCTAACGCCCAGCAGAGCACTGTGCATGGGTTCCCAGTCTCAGGGTAGGACCCCAACCACCTGGAGGATAGTAAAGGTCATCACTGTGCTAACCACCAGAAACAGAAGTACCAAATACTTCAGTCCATTGCATTTTGGTATTGGAGTCACCAAGGAAAACACAACGTAAACAAGCCATGGATGGAAAAATGCATTACTCACATAGAGAAGACACAAAGCAAGATCATCTTCTATAGTGGGTGTCAGTTTTTCATGGCCAGTGGGTCTCTCGGTAGCCAGCACAGGGCAATTCTCATATGGGCACTCTTCTCGTGCTACTGTGGAAGGACCCCATCCCTACCCTGTGGAGAAGAGAGATAACAGTGTGGTTGGACAAGTGTCCTAGGACACACAAGTCAAGCAGAACCACTGAGCATGAAACAGGGAAAGTAATTCCCACACAAGGTGAGAAACCTGGCGCGGGCTATTTGAGCTCTCTATCTCTTGGGAAAGAAGTATTCTAGCCCCAAGGCCCATTCTTACCAGGCCGAGTGGGGGTCAAAAGACTGTGAACATGAGACTACATTTCCCAACATACAAACTTCTCTAGGTGGCAAATATATTTAGCATTTTGTTTTTGTTGTTGTTGTTTACACATTGTAACTGTCATGTGATAAAAACGTATCAAACACATAACGAAGTAAAAAAATGTATATATAATCAAAGAGGAAAGAGTCAATAAAATCAGTCTCAGAGATGGAGCAGATGTTGGAATTATCTGACAAATACTTTAAATAACCATGAGAAATATGTTAAATATTCTACAGAAAAGGTTAGCAACTTCAGGGAACAACAGAAGAGAGATGAAAACTATAGGAAAAAATGGCATTTCTAGGGATAAAAAGTATATGATATCAACCATATGGAATTTATTTGATGAGCTAATGTGATCTGGGCACAGTGTACCTGAATTAATGTCAATAAAACTTATCGAATCTAAAACTGATGAACACAGACACAAAAATCTTTAACAAAATATAGTGAATCAAATCAAGTAATACATAGAAAAGAATGACACATCATGATCAAGCAGAGTTTATCTCAGAAATGTTAAATTTGTTCAGAACTAACATTTTTTACCAATTTAATGACCATATTAGGAAGAAAAAATCATAAATTAACCTCGATAGAATCATAACAGGCATTTAATAAAATTTAGCACCCATTTTATTCAAGACCTTTCAGCAAATGAGAAATAAAAGGAAACTTTCTCAGTTCGATGTAGGGCGTCTATGGAAAACCTATAGCCACTGTCAACCAAAGGTCCTTACCAATTAAGCTAGGGAAGTCTTGTCCTCTACTTGTCTTCCCCTGCTAACTCTAACAATTTGAGGATAAATACATGGCAGTGATGATCTTGAACTTGGGTGTCCTTCAAGGTCTCAGGACATCCTTCATTTGATCAATTCAGAGTCTGCTATGTGTGAGGCACTGTGCTAAGTAATGGGGAATTATTCACAGTCCTTGTCCTTGAAGAACATATAGATAGGTGGAAGAGGTGAAATAATAGACCTTTACAATAGAGGTTGACAATGTGCTGCTCCAGGGATAAGAACAGGCTACCATGGGCACACAGGCGGGCATTGACCTTGCCTGGGAAGGACAGGCCAGGGAGAAGTAAGGAAAGTCCTCCAGAAGCAGGTGACTATTAATCCTCAAATTTGACTGCTAGCCAGTAGTTTCTTGCTATAAAGCCCCAAGTACCAAATCCAATGCAGCCAAAAGGATTTCCTAGTGACCCCGCGTGTACTTGGTCTTCTTCATTCGCAACAAGCCAGAGAAAACGTATTCACTTATTCCCACTTGAGAGCAAGGGAGTGTGAATCCAGCCTCAGCCCGGCCAAAGCTCAATGGTCCACTGCGACACACTGCTGGGCCTTCTTTTAGCCTGGGTCCTGTGTGTGACAACTCATGCTGATCAGTCCTTCTTGGTCTTGGTCCTGCTTTGTCGGGAACCATCTGACTTAGTCATAATTTTCTATGTTCACTATTTCCAATTCATATGTATAGAAAGGACTAGATGACGAGCAGATACTAATACTTTTATGTGTTACCACAGAGGAAAAAGGAGGGTGATGAGTTGTTCTGACAAAACAAATTACAAGTGCAAAAGCTCAGAGGTAAGAAAAGCATGGCTCTTTCATGGAACCCCAAGTGCTTCGGAAGTGCCTTCTGAAAGCCAAGGGTGGGGAGTTGAAGAAGAAGGGAGGGTCCAGGCCACAAAAGGACCTAGATGTCACACTGGGAAGTTTCAACTTTTCTTTCCCTTAGGCCAATGGAGAGCTATTGAAGAATTGTAAGAAAGGGATGTGTCACTGCATAATTCAGTTTTGTTTTAAGAAATATTACCCTACTGACAATGTGAAAAGTGAACTTAAGAGGGCAAGATAGGAGTCTTGGAAACCATTTAGGAAATTGTTACTATAGTGGACTGCAAAATGATGACGCCATAATTCAAGGTGCTGGTACGAGGGTGCAGAGGAAAGGACAGATTCAAGAGATTGAATAGATAGCACTTAGTGGTTAATTGGACATGAGGAGTGACATAGGATAATTATGTTTTAGCCCTTCCTCCTTGGTCATTCATCAAAGGATGTTTTTGAAACACTATAACTTTCCTATGTTTTATATTTCTTCACCAAATCATGCACTTCTCCATTACCTTGTAAAAGCCTGAAAATGTTCATCCATTTAAAATGTTTTTTATTGTCAGTTCCTAAGATTGAAAAAATAAAATGTATCTTTGAACAAACTATCACATTACTTTCCAGTAAAAATCCCTGAATATAGTACACAAGTATATGGAAGAAAAGCACAAGATACAACTTTCATCTGTTGTTAAAGAGCTTTATATGTTTATTTCCGTGGAAGCTTGAACTGAAAGAAATCTAAGGAAAAACAATATTTTAAATTATTTTTCTGGTTAACTCTAAATTAAGCAGAGATCTCTCTTTATATCAATATCCATTGTGGAGAATCTTATTAAAATTAAATTGTCAATCCCTTGCTTTACTAACTATATCATACCAAACATCATTTAATTTTTTGATGAGTCAAGGTTATTTTTGTACCCTATAGTCATTATTATAAATATCAATTATTAATCACCCTTCAGCCCACTCTATATTCAGTAATGACTCGACTCATTAAGCTTACCAAATAAAGAGTAAGATCAATTTTCTTTAAGAAATGAATAACCTGATATAGAAAATAGCATAGTTTCAAGGGGAAAATTAAGTTAGCTTTCAGGGACACTATCAGATTTAGACAGTGGGGGGCAGGGTGTTTTTATTTATAGATGTTGAGTGAGCAGTAGTAGTGCAAAGGCCTTAGGAAGGGACATGCCTTGTGTGTTCAAAGAACAGCAAGGCGGTGAGTAGGCCAGGATTGAGTGAGCAAGGAGAAGAGGTATAGAGAAGTGACCATCGGTGGTAGTTTGAAAACTTAATTCCCCACATCTTTGACACTCTTCCCATTGAGAGGGGGAGCCTGGTCAATGTAGTTGAAGTTATTCCGCGGCAGTTTCTAGGTCCAGACCTGGAGAAATCGGCACCTTCTCCTTACTGTTTCTTAGGATGCTTGTTCTTGGAACACAGCTGCCAGGCTGTGAGAAATGCGGCCACGTGAGGAAAGTATTTGGAGATTCCAGCTACCAGACCACTGACAGGCAGCACCCATTGTCAGACGTGTAAGTGGGAAAGCCTGTCAGATGATTCCAACCCAGACTCTAAGTGCGTGAGAAACCTGAGAGAGAGCCACATAGCGGAGCCAAATCAACCCCAGAACCATGAGAGAGAATTATAGAGTGATCACTGTTCTTTTCATCTACTAATTTGGAGGATGATTTGTTATACAGCAATAGATAAATAATCAGAGTACTGGTTTTATATCCAGTAAACTTTTTCAGGCCATTGTAAAACTTCAACCGTGAGTGACAGAGACTGTGAAATTTGAACTGAAGATTGATATAATTTGACTTAATATTTTAAAAGCGTCACTGGTTTTATAAAACAGTAAATACTGCTTTGATAAAACACTGTGAAGAGGAAGGGGTAGAAGCAAGGAATTTAGGCCACTGACGTAACTGAGGTAGGTGTGAGTTCACAGAGTTTGGGATCTAGGTGGTGGCAGTGAAGTGGGTAAGAACTGGTCACAGGATATATCTTAAGGGAGCAATAGCAGAATTTCCTGAAAACATTGATGTGGGTGTGGTTTATTTTTATAATGCACATTCTCCCGGGTGATTTTTATTTATAAACATTTTCCTCTTAGCACAGACAGGATATATATGCATAATTTTTTTTGCCTTGTCTCAGTCTACTTTTTAACATATTTGAAAGGAATATTGGAATAGCAGGCACTAACTGTTTCTATACATTCTATTTTATTTTATGGAACCTATTTTACCTGGTCACTGGAGGCCACTTTTACAGCTTTCTTTAAACTTCCACAAATAAGTACTCCCTCTTCCCACTTTGTTTAAAGTAAGATAAATGAAAATTAGAAAACGAGTGGACAGATGTTACCTGGAGCCCACCTAGATGTTTTCTTTTGATATCTCTCACCTAGGGAGAGATTGAATTAGCATGAAAAACTTAGTGAATCATCTTGTCTTATAAAAATAAATATATCTTTATGGCCTATGGGAAGCCATGCACACTTTTTAGCAACTTCCAAATTTATTATACTCTGGTAAAAATATAGTAAGTCATGTCAACTATGCATTAAAGCAAAGTTTGCTTTCTGGGAATATTTTGTCCAAAACTGATGAAGAGAATGAGTTTAGGGCAAGGGCCCAGGAGTTAAAAAAAAAAAAAAAAATGACACACAAAAAAATAGTGCAAAAGTAGTACAAGATAATAAAGAAAGGAAGAATTCAGAGATTCTGGATGTGAATGTGTATAAGGAAGAAGAGCTGATGAAATTATGAGTTGTCATCAAAAATATAAATAACTTAGCCCTGTGAGACCAATTGCTGACAAGCTGCCCTCTGACACTGAAGGGTGAGCATATGTCACATCAATTTGAGATCGGTGTGTCTCTTCCAGCCCAAAGTCGGAACCATTTCAATAATTATTCACACAACTTTAAAGCACAATTTCCCAATGAAGAGAATCACCAGTCTAACGGGTAATGCTAAATTTGCTAGATGAGATCTAAAAATTCAACGAATAAGTCACCAAATACCAGCCAAATGTAGTGCCCTTCACAATTGGCTTCTGAAAGCATTGATTGTGGAAGATGGGGAATTAATATTTTTACTCTGACTTCACATTTAAAGATAAGAGTGACTTTATCAGAACTGCTACAAAATCATAAATGAAAGGGAAATATGATGCCTGGTTATAACAGCTGCTGGACCATGTGCAACATCATTTCAGGAGGGGTAAGAAATGAAGCATGAAAATATAGTAGAGGCACCATTAGAGAGCCACATGAAGAATCTTCTGAAATTATAACTTAATTAGACCTCTGGGAAGAGAATGCCTTGCCAAATGCAGGTATTCATCTATCATATTCTGAAATATTTCTTCTCTTTATTATTCAAATGTACTTACTGAGAATAAGCTCACTGTCAACTGAAAAAAAAAAAATCAACATACCCTGGAAAAATTACTAGAGTTCTAGATCTTTTTCTGTCACTAACATGTAAACCTGGGCAATTCATGACCCATCTGGTCATGGTTTCCCCATCAGGAAAACTGCAGTTTAAATACCTCTTCCCCGACTCCTTAAAGCCACCGTTTTGTTTTGGGTTTAGACTGGCTCACTCTAGACTGTGGGGGGAAATGCAGCTGTTGGTGCTTGGTTGCTTCTGATTTGCACATGTGCACAGTCTCTGGGGCCTCCACTCATGACAATGCTGCCCCCCTTCTGGAACTTCTCCTCTCTCTAGGCTACAGCCTGTTGTCTATGTGAGTTAGTGGGGAGGAGGAGGTCCTCCTCCTTGTCACCTAGGTCCTTCAAATTAAAACAAGACCATAACACCAAGATATCAGGGCCAAAGGGACTGTATTACTGTGTTTCCCCGGAAATAAGATCAAGCCAGGCAATCAGCTCTAATGCATCTTTTGGAGCAAAAATTAATATAAGACCCAGTCTTATTTTACTATAATATAATATAATATAATATAATATAATACCTGGTCTTATTTTACTATAGTAAAATATGCATTTCTTATAGTAAAATAAGACCGGGTCTTATATAATAAAATATAATATAAGACCTGGTCTTATATTAATTTTTGCTCCAAAAGGCGCACTAGAGCTGACTGGCAGGCTAAGTCTTATTTTCGCGGAAACACGGTATTAAAGGACTGGGGTACGTTAAAAGGGAAATTGTGATGGAAGAAGGCAAAAGTGAATATTATGCACTAAATATCTTTTCTAGAGTAAGTACTGTACGGGGAGAAAGTACCATTCTAGAGTACATCTCCTTTCTTAGCCTGGCTTCTCAGCCTTCAGGTCCTATAGGACAGTGGAGGTGACAACTAGGGAAGTGGCTTTGAGTTCAGGTCCCTTCAGAAAGAGCAGACGTGAGGGCCTGGAGGCAGGCCCATTGCTTGTGTGGCAATTTAAACTTCAGCAATGTTCAGCTGTAGGGTTTTTACTTCTCAGGGCTGCATCTGTTGAATCTCCCCAAAACCATTTTCTCTCTTTCTTTTTTTATTTTTTTTTATTGAGGAATATTGGGGAACAGTGTGTTTTTCCAGGGCCCATCAGCTCCAAGTCAAGTCATGGTCCTTCAATCTAGTTGTGGAGGGTGCAGCTCAGTTACAAGTCCAGTCGCCGTTTTCAATCTTAGTTGCAGGGGGTGCAGCCCACTGTCCCATGTGGGAATTGAACTGGCAACCTTGCTGTTAAGAGCTCGCACTCTAACCAACTGAGCCACCTGGCTGCCCAAGTTTCTCCCTTTCTCTCTCTCTCTCTCTCTCTCTCTCTCTCTCTCTCTCTCTCTCTCTCTCTCTCTCTCTCTCTCTCTCTCTCCCCTCTCTCTCTATCTCTATTTCTCTATCCCTCTTTCCCTCTCATATATATTCTATTCATCAAGTGTTAAAGAGAGCCTACACTCTGCCAAATTAATAGTAAAATAACAAACAAGGCATTAAGCAACAAAATCTTGGATTGTGATTATGCTCTTAAGAAACAGAGTTGCACAGAGCGGACGTTACTGTAGGAAGATAATCAAGACGGTCTCTCTGAGGAAATAACATGAGCTGATACATTGTTTATGAAGTTACAATAACAATTGTATTTACCTTGATGGTTTTTTACTGAGGATTCAATGAGATAATGTGTGTGATGTGATTACCGCTGAGTGACTCATTGATAGTGTTCAATAAATATTAGCAGCCATTATCCATGTTATTTTTGTCATTAATCTTCATAACAGTCTGGCAAGATATTCAAGAAAATACTATGATTCTATTTAATAGGTGAGGAAACTGCAATTCAGAGATGTTTCTGTGGCCACATAACTTGTAAATGGTAAAGCCAGGTCTCACGCCACAATCTTTTGACTACTATTCCAATGCACTTTCTGCACACACTCTCAAATCACTTGGGAGCAGCACCTCTTTATCTATGTATCTTTCCCTCTCTCCATCCATATACATTCACCTATCTATCTATCTGCTTACATTAGTTGGGGTTTTCCAGAGAAAAAAGAGACCAATAGAATAAATATAGAGAGATATAGATGTATCCCTATGTGTCTCCTATCCTACAATAGGGGAGAGAGAGATAGAAATTTTAAGGAATTGGCTCATGTGACTGTGGGCGCTGGCAAGTCTGAGATTTTTAAGGCAGGGGTCAGGCTGGAGCAAAAGTTGATGTTGCCATCTTGAGTCTGGGGGCAGAATGCCTTCCTTTTCAGGGACCTCAGTCTTTTCTCTTAAAACCTTCAACTGACTAGACGAGGCCCACCCACATTATGGACAGTAATCTGCTTTTCTAAAAAGTCTACTGATTTAAATGTTAATCACTTCTAAACAACACCTAAATAGCAATAACTACACTGATATTCCCAAACAACTGGGTACTCTAGTCTATTCAAATTAGCATATAAAATCATGTATCTTCCTACCTATGTATCTAGGAGTACGTACTATTGTCACAGGTCTTACTCGTACATTTAGCGATTGAATAAGAGGAAGCTGTTTGTTAGTTTTGGTTGTGGGCTTGGGAGGTACAGGAAGACTCAGATTCCTGGCAAGCATTCTTCCGTGGATGCCCCTTAATAGAATGTGCCTCTTATTTTAAATGCCATAATAAATCACATGTTATTCTAGTTACAATGCATCACGGTGGATGTGCACCACTGTTCTGGGAATCTGGTATAACTATTTTATTTCTTTTCCTTCAGCTTAGCTGAACTAACCAAGTAGTTTCACAGAATGATCTCCCATACTCATTCTAACATTACAATGTCAAAGAGACCCCAAGACGAGAAAACCAACCTTCCCTTTGTGTGAGTGAGGATATGGATTTCATGCTTGGGCATTCGTTAAATTATATAAAACTAGTATTTTGTGAGTTTGATAATGAAGTTGGTTGTCAAAATAAGGTATCTTAGTTCCATTCATGTAATAACACCTAGATATTTATTATAAGGTACTGTTCTGCAATGTATACAATGCTTTATGCACTAAATATTATTTGGAATTGTGAAAATGAATACAAACAATATTTAATAATAGGCAAATGGCTAAATATATTAAAGTATGTTTTTCAACCCTTTAAAATGTTTTATGAGACTTTTTTAAAGTCATGAGAAACTTCCTATAAATGTGTGCAATTGAAGTAGAATTCTCTCTTTATTTGTCTCAATTTGTAATATCTATGTAATATTACAATGTCAAAAAGCCCATAAACTAAAATGATATTTACCTAAAAAATATATAGTTATTAATTATAATGGCTATTATCTCCAGATGAAAGTAGTATGGATGATTTTATTTTGCTTCTTTATATTATCTTTATTAAAATTAGCTTTTATTACTCACTTGTACATTTTTATAGGAACAAAAATAAACAAATTTAGTATGCCCATAAAAATTAAAGGAAATGAAAAAACCCTAGGTATCCTAGTTCTCCATGAAGAGCTTAAGTGGTATGTTTGTGGCATATACTCTCTTTTTGATGTTCAGTCTTTCATACACTAATAAAACAGAAACATGGCAATATTCCCTAGTCCATTCCATTGGCTATCAAACTTTTATAGTTTAATTTAGAAGAGAAATTCTAGAAAAAATTTCTGTTTCAAATTGTACCTCTAGATCTTCATACCATGAAGCTTCTCTTAAAATTGATGAGCAGTTTATGTAACTATAGTCCCATTGTTTCCCCTCGTGGAATGCTCACGTCTTCTCTCCCATTCACTTGGTCTACTTTCAAGGTTCTGTCAAGTTCAAGGCCTTGGCACTTCCAAGAAGCTCAGTTTCCTCCAGCCCAGGGTAGTCTTTTTTCCTCATACTCAGCACATTATGGGTTTGCATTAGGTGTAAGGGTTAATCCCCACTTGAACTCTTTACTCCATCGTTTCCTCTCTCTTCCATTAACTGTTGTTTATTTGCATTAATCCCTCCTTTAGATTTACCAGTGGGTCCTTTTCTTTAGTGTACACCCATGTTCAAACTTTTCTGCCCACACTTTTCAGTATGCTCTCTCACTTCTCCTGGCCTTAGCAGCCCAGTTGACCTGTGCTATCTACATTTCCCCTTCCGTTAAGTCATGGAGGTCAAGCTTTAACCCTCTGGATGTAACTGACCCTCCATTACAGAAGGTTGCCCATAACCTTCTATTCTCAAATCTAGTTGGCAATTTTCAATATTTTTCTCATGTGTTCTTCATGTGGTGATTGAAATTGTTGGCCGCCACTTGTTTGTGAAAAGTTTTTCCTTTGGCTGCCACCGTAGTCTCTCCTTATTTCACTTTTACTTTTCAGATCATTCTAAATAAGTCTTCTTTCCTGGATTCTGTCTTTTCCATCTCATTTGGGGATAGTGTTCCCCAGGATTATGTTTTGTTTGTTTTTCTTTTCTTATCTTCAGTTTATTGCACCTACTTTCTTTGAGTAATTTCATACACCCCCAGCATTTCAATTAGAATCAATATGATTAAGACTCTGATATACATCAGGATGCAATTTTTCTCCTGAGTTCTAACGTTCATCTCCATTTATCCTATGAACATTTACACTGTAATTTTCCACAGATACCTGGAACACCACATGCTAAAACTAAACCGATTAAAGGCCACTCTTACTCCTCTCCCCCAATAACAATAATCTGGTCATCTTTTTTGTATCCCTTTTCTAGTTGGTAGCGTCACCATCTACCTAATACCTGAGAAAGAATCCTTTTATATCTTCAATTTTTCTCCCTTTCTCCCACTGCCCTCCACCTGCTCCCACAATAGCAATGATTAAATACTCATTAATATTTAGCAATATTATTGCAACGACCCCCTAGCTTATCTCCCTACCTCTCTTCCACTCCCATCTGATTGTCTTCCACACTAAAGCCAGAATTCTATTTTATTTTTAACAGTTATCAGTATTTCCAATAATTCTTTATTTGATTTTCACTACCCAATAAAGCCCAAGCTCTTTACGAGGACACAGAAGAACTTCATTGATTGAACCTCTCCATACTTCCAGGAAAGTCATTGCTTTTAGCTGTTGTTGTAAGGCCAGATACTGCCCCACTATTAATCTATGCTTTTAATCCATGCTTCCACTACCTTCCGTTCTTCGAATATACCTTATTTTGTTCTGTCTATCTGAAATATAAATCCTGTCACGATTTGCCTGTACAAGTCCTATTTATCTGTAAATTCCCTCTCAGAAATAACCTTATACAAAACCTTTCCTGAAACACCCACCCAGAAAGAACTACTGACTCACATGTTTTCGTTCAAAAATCATCATCTGGTTCAACTTCATCATCTTGTTAAGAATTAATTTTGTACTACATTTGTCTTTATTACTAAAATGTGAAATGTCTTCCCAATGCAATTATAAGATTTCTGAAGATAATCTGATTCTGATTTTTCTTTTGACTACCCTATAAATTTAGTGCAAGGGTGAACTATAGGCACGGCTCAGTGGATATTTAATGCATGGATTTAACAACTCAGAAGTCCCTTTAGTAGATTATATGAGTTTGCTTCACAGTCATTTAGTTTACTTGTCTATAATTCAGCAATTACCCACAACAACAAACAAAGACCATTAGGTTTCATTGATGGTTTGTGGCTTGGAACTTGCCTGCATTTTTCTTTTTTATATTAAAGTTTATTGGGTTGATGATTGTTAGTAAAGTTACATAGGTTTCAGGTGTATAATTCTGTAATACATCATCTATATATCACATTGTATGTTCATCACCTTGAGTCAGTTCTCCTTCCCATCACCATATACTTGATCCCTTTTACCCTCATCTGCCACCCCCTGACTCTCCTTACCCTCTGGTAACCACTAAACTATTGTCTGGGCCTATGAATTTTTGTTTCTTCATTTATTTGTCTTGTTCCTTTGTTGTTTTCAGTTTTATATACCACATATCAGTGAAATCCTTTGGTTCTTGACTTTTTCTGCTTGATTATTTTGCTTAGCATAATAATCTCAAGATCCATCCCTGTTGTTGCAAATGACATTATTTCATCTTATGGCAGAATAGTATTCCATTGTGTATATATACCACATCTTCTTTATCCAATCATCTATTGAAGGACACTTTGGTTATTTCCATGTCTTGGCCACCATAAATAATACAGATTGGTGCAGCCCCTATGGAAGACAGTGTGGAAGTTCCTCAAATAATTAAGAATAGAATTACCATATGACCCAGCAATCCCTCTTCTGGCTATCTATCCAGAAATCTGAAAACATTTATCTGTAAAAATATATGTGCTCCTATGTTGATGGCTTTTTCCTTGTTATCTATCTTAAGGGGGATGAGCTTAGCAAGGCTCTTTTACAAAAGGAAAACAAATACACATTGCATCTTCTCAATATTTTGAGACCAGCATTTTTATTTCAAAATGTATGCTTAGCCTCAGGCAAAATAATGAAGTTAATGGTTTGCTTTGGGGACACTCCCACCCTGCTTCTGCAGTATCTTCCCCTTTCTGTTTACGAACTCATTTTCCATTTATATCTCCAGAGTACATGGTCTTCTGTGGGGCTCCCCATCAAACAACCTTGAAAACTGTCTCAGGTTGCTATTCTTTCTTGAAATTATTAATCCTTCACACTGTTATTAAAGGTTGCTTTTACTGAACTAATAGATTAAGTGGCCTTAGATATGAGTGATCAAAAACACTTTGAAGTGTTATCATCAGTCACAGATACATTTAAATTTTAAAGGACATCTCTGAAGATACGTGTTTTTAAAATTGTATCTTTCTAATGGTGAAATGTTAGTTGCTTGGGGCAGGAGGGAGGCTGGCACTAAGGTATCTTGGAACAAAGGTAGCTGGCTATTCTCTGAGTCACATGGTATTTATTTGAAGAGTTACTGGGAGTTGGCATAATCCAAGATTTTGGCACTCCCCCCATAAGATTGCCCTCACTTCAAATGCCGGTTGCAAGTTTAGGGGTCCAGAGAGCCACTTTCAATTCTGAACACCTAGATATAAATTCAAGGGTTGCCTCTCCTCAGGTTCAATAATTTATAGGAAATACTCAAAGAACTTACTGAAAGCACCATACGTACAATTAATTTGTATTATAGCAACAGGATACAAACTAGAACCAGCCAAAAGAGAGATACGTAGGGCCAACTCTGGGAAAGTTCCAAATGCACAGTTTACAGGGATGAGTTACATTCTCAAAATCAAAGTGTGACAATACTCAGAGTATTGCTAACCAGATACTTCACAGGAACTGTGGTGTCCAAGTCTTTATTTAGTCTTCTTTATGTGGATATGACTGATCAAAACATTGGTCATGTGGCTGAACTCAGTCTCTATCCTCCTTACTCTCCTCAGAGGTAGGACTGGTCCTCAAAGTCAAAACCTTCTAATCATATGATGGGTTTTTCTGGCAGAGCAGCCCCCATTTTGAGTCATTATTAACATAAACTATCAAATGTGGTTCATAGGCGCACCCCGAATAACAAATACTCCTAGCACTTGGGAAATTCCAAGGTTTAGGAAGTTATTTCCTAAAAAATGAGGACTCAGGCCAACAAAATCCTTTATTACACAATAGTAAATACACTATTTAAACAACGTTGTTACAGAGTAGAAAAAAATTTAGCTGCTTGGATTTCCATGTGTACATTTTTAAACCACATGAAAAACAAGTCAGTGGCCACAATTTATAAGGTATCTGTATCTTCATTCTCAATTACATTTATTAAAATAAATAAAACATAATACCAAACAATCAAATGCTGTTCATTTCCTAGATTCCTATATGAATCAGAGGGCAAATTCTTTTTGCTGCCAAGCCATTTAAAAAATATATGAACGATACTTTTTGCTATTTGAATTACAATCTTTAAAAAAGGAAGGGTAAACTATAAGCTTAAGAGTCAGTGAAAATTCAAAATGGATCAAAGATCTGAATTTAAGAGCTAATACCATAAAACTCTTAGAAAGAAACATAGAAGAAAATCTTCCTGACCTTGAATTGGCAATGATTTTTCAAATATGACACCAAAAGCATAAACAATAAAAGAAAAAGTAACTTGGACCCATCAAAATGTAAAAGTTGTGCAAGAAAGAACACTATCAAGACAGTGAACATACAACCCACAGAAAAAGAGAAAATTTTTGCAAATCATATATCTGATATTGGTTTAATATTGAGAATAAAGAACTCCTAGAACTTAAGAATAAAAACATGAACAGCCCAATTATAAAATGGGCTTGAGTAGACATTTCTCTAAAGAAGATATATAAATGGCCAACAAACTCATGCAAAGATACTCAACATCACTAATAATTTGGGAAACGCAAATCAAAACCACAATGAGATGCCACCTCACACTTAGTATAATAGCTACTATCAACACACACACAACAGCAACAAAAAATACTCTAGAAAATAACAAACGTTGGTGAGGATGTAGAGAAATTGAAACCATTGTGCACCGTTGGGAATGTAGAATGGTGCACCTGCTATGGAAAACAGTATAGCGGGTCCTCAAAATATTAAAAATAGAATTATCACACAATCCAGCAATTCCACTTCTGCATGTTATAAGCAAAAGTTCAGAGGATCCTTTTGAGAAATTAAGAGTTTATTTAGATAATGATTTGCAAACCAGGTAACGTAACTTGGTATGAATCAATAATCTGTTCCAAAATAGAAAGGATAGGGCAAGGTTTTTAAAGGCAACAGTTGTAAGAAGCTAATGATTAAGGAGATGGGTTTCTAAGGGAAACAACACCAGAAACTTACATCATTCATTTTCTGATTGGTGGGGGCAACTAGACTTTCATTAGTCAGCGAATTAGTCATCAAGCAAGTGGGGTTGTGAGATGAAAACAACGGGTAATACCTGATTAAGCATTTATCAATGCCCTAGTTTCAGCCCAGGCCTGCAGAACAAAAAGGCTGGTTTTTGATTACATAATCATAGTACAGAGAGTATTATTTATCATCAATGCAAGGAGTACGATTTGTCAAACAGTACAATCAGCATAGCGGGGGCTGCTTGCTCTGCAGGTGGTTTTAGAGTCCAAAAGGGCAAAGTTATGCCTTGTAAGCAGCTTCAGAGCTCAAGCTGCAGAAATCAAAATGTTAGGCCACAAATTATGATATTAAAGTTCTTATATAAGTCCTTAATATATACTGGAAAGAATTGAAAGCAGGGTATCATGCAAAGGCATGAATGTCAGAAGGCAGGAATCACTGGAATCACTTTAAAGTCCGTCTCTCATACCCAGTTAGAGATTACATGATTTTGTGTTCTCTTCCTGTGCTTAGCAAGTGAACTGATAACCAGGCTTAGGTTAATTTTTTTTTTTTTTTGATACCTATACTCATTTAGAGGCAAAAATCGTGAGCATTTGTTAAAAGCACTGATTTTGGAGTATTTACGTAGATCTGGAATCATATACTGGTTCTAATGTATAATTTCAGACTAGTTATTTAAGTGCTGTGAGCATTGACTTACTCTTATAGAAAATTCACATAAAATTACTTATCTAATAGTTTTTCATGAGAATTAAATGACGAAATACAGGTAACATATTTAGAGAAGTGAGGCAATACAAATTAACTATTTTATATATTTTTTATTTTTATAAAAAAATACACACATATATATGTGTGTGTGTGTATATATATATATATCCTCCTGGTCTTCAGGCAAGAGTCAAAGTTATTATCAGGGCAAAAATAACGTGTTTTACAAGATATCTATATAGCATAAACCAGTCTGTCAAACAGATGCAATTTATGCCACGTGAAGAGATTTTACTGATTACACATTTCATTTTAAGTCATTCTTTATTAATCTATAACATCAGTTTTTGGAAATTTAGATTTCACAAATTTATATTATTATGAGAAATACCAAATGTAAAGCTCACATTTTAAATAATTCCTTCTCTAGAATTAGATTAGACTGGATGGACTTATTTATGTATGTATTTAGTAGACATACAAAGTAATTGAACTCCTTAACAATTTTTTCTTTTTGTTTCTTCTTTGATTCCCACTTTCAGAAATGACTTTGTCTGCATGAGGTATGAAGCCATGGGAGTACTTAAATATAAGAATCAAGTGGTAGCGGAGGGGACAATTTTTATAGCAACCATTGTTTTGTTATACCATGTGCTCCATTCCATTTCACATTTATTGTTGGACTATAAAGCATGGTTCATGATATGAGTTCATGTACCAGCTGAATTTATTTTTGTCAATTAGCAGCTGCATACGCTGCTGAGATCCTTTGGCTAATATACTGTATTTAGTTCATATTACAGCATCCAATGCAGATCACACCAGGGCATGGTTGTCTTGCAGAGAACAATTTTATTGTAGTTATTATTGTCATTGGGGAAAATGTCCTTTAGCTTTTTATTGTACTTCACTCATCGAAGATATATTGATAAGTAGGTAGGTAGGTAAGTAGATAGATACTTCTTGTAAGTGATTCATACTGTGTAATTTTGGCAATTTAGCCATATTAAAAGTGCTGTACTGAAAAATGAATAGAATTTTATAAATCAGAGGAAGTATAAGACAAGAAATAAAGTTAATTCTTAATTTGATGGTTTAGGTCTATTCTTGTCTGTGTTTTTCTACTTTTTCTTTTTAATTCTTTGTTCTTCACAGCTATTTTTTTAAATGAGCATGAGATTCAGGAAAGAGATTTAGACTTGTAGTTCAAAGAGCTGGGACCAGGTCTCAAACTTAATAATTAATTGTTTTGGCAAATCATAGAATTCTTTTTAGCCT
This sequence comes from Rhinolophus ferrumequinum, assembly GCF_004115265.2. Classification (NCBI taxonomy): domain Eukaryota; kingdom Metazoa; phylum Chordata; class Mammalia; order Chiroptera; family Rhinolophidae; genus Rhinolophus; species Rhinolophus ferrumequinum. The sequence goes on along the minus strand of NC_046288.1, from coordinate 49,589,234 downwards.
CAACTTCTTCTGTCCTACCTACCACACAGTTAGAATGATTAAAAATATATAAATAATGTATTGACTGTGTCTCACAATTTCTTACCACAGTATATCTTAAAGTTATGGGGATGTAGTTTTATAATCCTGGGACTCTGGGGCGAAGTCTGAACCAGTCACACACAAAACAATTTCTTTGATTTTCTTGTTTTTTAATAAAAAATGTATATACCTTTTAAAATCTACATGTCAGTATATTGCATTAACTTTAATAAAATTTTGTTTTATATTCATCTCTGAGTAAAATACATGTCATGCAAAGATATACTTTGGCTGTAAGAATTTCCTGGCATATGGCTGCTTTGTAAATATAACTGCTTTGAAAATTGTAACGTCTTACACATCTGAATTATTTTAATAGATAAAGAAGGAAAGACTTTCTCGGTGAAATAAGCTAATAATAATTTTTAATTCTCTAATAAAAGAATAAGCTTAAATGAGATTAAGGAAGGCCAAAAATATGTGATGGAGGGATAAATATGAATATTCTGTAATGGTTACTCAAAGTACACTTTAAGTAGTTATTAGCAACAGACAGAAGATATCTGAAAAATTATATATCAGAACCTTATCAAATAAGTGCCTTTTAAGCAAGGTAATATTAAATACTTCATATACCTTGTCATGAACAATAGCTTTAGATACCACCTTATAAAATGCAGTGAACCTTTTACCGATCATGGCAAAGTAATTGGAGGGTGCGATTCAGTGGCAATTTAAATAATCCGGTCTTATATATAGTTATTAGGCTATTTCTAAGACCAATGGCTATATTAACTACTTTAATCTGACACTCAAGGTGAAGGATTGGCTCCAGGTACAACATTATTTGCTTTTGTGTGGGAGCTCACCAGATCATTCCAGACTCATACCAGCTATTTCACAGGGCTGCATGGTGGAAGCTAGGACTCCATTGCTTTCCAAATGTGCACATTTATTCAGAGGCCTTCATCACCGAAGAACATCTTAGGTTGGTGAACATTTAAATGTCACCATTTGACTGATGTCCACAGAGCTGCTTTGCATTACCAAATGATTGAAGAAATCACACAAGGCCATCTGGAGTGTACGGTTCATGTGTCCTTAAGTTTCTACTCCAGAGATTTTACCATGTCTGTGTCACTGGAGCTATTCTTATAAAAATGGGTTTCCAAGGAAGCTGAATCATTTGATATACGATACAATAAATAGAGGAGAGAGCATAAATATGAAATGGAGAAAATTTGCAGGGTAACTATATTCTTTCAATTTTTATGCCTCTACATTATATCATTACAATTCCATTCAGCTGTTCATTCTTTTAAAGTTGGTTAAACTGCTCCATTTAAGGATTTATGTACTAGATTCCTTACAAATATGGAACATAATTATCTGTGAATTATATTCTGAATATGGCACTTCTGAATCATTTCACGTGGGCCTCAGAGATAGAAATAGAAGGTCATATTTATGATTGCTTTAGCTTACTGCGTCTCACAGATGATTTTTATAAAACATGGTAAAAAAAAAAAGAAAATCCTACCAAGTGATCGTGTTGAACATAAAGCTAAGTGTAACTTCTAATTTTCTAATTATTTGTTTCTATCTTTAGTCGATTATTGAGAAAGCTAAATCCCTAAACATGAATACATCTTTTCCAAAAGCCTTTTCTGCTCAAAGTAACTGCAAGTGTAAGTGGTTCCTACGGTTGTGTTTATCTTCTTCAGCAATTTAACTCTCCATTATGTAAATTCAAAGACATTGAGAAATGCACCCCCATGTTCAGATATTGTTGAGGACTCCTTTCTCATTCATGCATCAGCTGGGAGCATGAGTTGTGAGAGCAATTTGGTTATAGCAAAATTGCCAGAAACCGACCAATTGAAAGCCATTCAGTCTCTAAAAATATGAGCCAGTTTTCACAATAAGGCTGATTGGTAGAAAAAGTGAAAAAACAAAAAATTGGCCAATATTGATTTATTTTCACCATCTAATAATCCATTGGATGGGAGAAATAATTTAGCTATATTCTACAGATGTTCTTAAACAGAATGTTTCTTTTTTTTGTCCCTCTTTTGACTCTACTCATGTTTCTCCCCAAGTTATCACCAACATCCCATGAGTCATTCATTGATTAAGTGAACAAATATTTGTTGTGTTTCAACTATGTGACAAGCATCTTTGTTAGGCACTGGAGATACAGCAATGAACAAAACAGACAAAAATATCTGCCCTCTTGAAGCTTATATTGGGGAAGGGAGAGGATAAAATATTAATTTAATTAAATAAAAATGTGAGGTAGGAAAATAAAACAGGGAGGGAGATTAGGACATTTCAGTATGGGAGGTGGAGGTTGCAATTTTGGCCACCATAGCCAGGGAAGTTCTCATTGAGAAGGGAACATTTGATGGGAGATCAAAAGGAAGAGTAGGGTGAGCCATGTGGCTATTAAGAGCTAAAAATCGAGGCACACATACAAATGCCCTGAAGTGAGAGCCTGATGTTTAATGAATAGCAGTTAGAGTAGTGTGTTAGAGCAGAGTGAACCAGCATGAGGTGATTAGGTGATGAAATCACAGAGGTGATGGGAGAGAGACAAATCACAGTGTGACTTGGAGGGCCTTGTAGGACGTTAGCTTTTACTTTGAATGAGATGGGAAATCAGTGGTGTTTTGAACAGTCATGAGGTATTTAACTTAAATTTTGACAAGACACTCTGGTGTCTGTCTTGAGAAGAGAATGAGGAGAGACTCAGGACAGAAACAGGGAGATCATGATTCAGGTAAGAGATGGCTAGTAGCAGTGGAGGTAAAAAGACTTGGCTAGATTTTGGAAATATTTTGAAGATGGAGTGAGCAGATTTGCTGACAGATCAGTTGTATGTGTGAAAAAGAGACGATAAGGGAGACTCAAGATTTTCCCATGAGTCTTTGGGAAACTAAATTTAAAGACAGTAAAAGTAACAGATTTGTGGGAAACTCTGACGTTCAGTTTTGAACATGTTAGGTTTGAAACATCTACTAGATATACAAGTGAAGAGAATGAAGAGCTAGTTGGATATATGTCTGCAATTCAAAGGAGTGATCTAGATAAGCTGATGAGACTTGAAGACAAACCTAAAGATGTGATTTAATCCACCGAACCTAAGGAATGAATGTACATAATGAAAGAAGTTTATGGATGGATAAAACTCTCTGGTTGATTTTAGTTTGGGATCTTTTTGTTTCTTGAATTAATTATGTATTTTAGCTTGATTCTTTTTTGGGCTAGAGAGTGTAGGACAAGCATGCTTTTTGTTATTTTTAAGCTAGCATTACTTCTAAAATCTCATTTTGAACCTAATTATAGCTCATTAATTAATTGTAACTAATTAATTATTGATATTGTTGTATACATATTTTCAATTCCCAACATATACAAGAAGATAGTACACACCATTTTTATACCCTAATAAAAATACACATACTACATATAATTATCTTATCATATCGCAAGTCATTTTTCATTATTTCAGAAGTAAAAAAAGAGAGATTCGTGATTCAAAGCCTGGCACTTTTTGTTTTGAGCATCTAACACGCTGTCTCATATATAAAATGTGCTCAATACATGTTGATTGAATGAATAAATGTGCATGCTAATTTACATAACATATGAGAAATTTGAAGAAGATTTTATTTATAGAATTGAAGAAGTGATATTCCAGTTATTCTTTAATAATAAGATTTTAAAAGTTATTTTTAATTTTGAAACTTATACAATTATAGAATGTAGTTAATACAGAAATGTAAAGGTAAGGAAAATATAACCCAGTTTAGAAAACACTTAAAAAACCACTAGTAACATTCTGCTGTTTTACTTTCTAATCATTTTATCTATACTTTAAAATTAGTAATGATTGTTACATATGTATATTAGTTTAAGCTTCCTTTTTCATTAACATCACAACAAAATATTTTGTAGCTATTTTGTTTTAAGGCTATACAAATTTAACCAAACCATTCTCAAGATATTTTGGATATTTCCAATTTTTTATTTTCAAAACACAATGCTCAGTGAATATCTTTGCACATATTTTTCTGAGGTGGTATTCTAGACTTAGAATATAATAAAACTTAAAAGGTATTTTAAAATGTTTTGATCTTCAGTATCAAAATCTGTATATGATACCTTTGTTTACACAGTAGCTGCCAAATAGTATAACTTCAGAAGTAGAGAACAAGTTCTCAAACATGAAATCATCACCTTTGTAATATTTCTTAAGAATAACTCTGGGTGGTTAACACACAATGGGATTTATAGATGATGTAATACAGAATTGTACACCTGAAATCAATGTAATTTTATTAAGAATTGTCATCCCAATAAATTTAAAAAAAAAAGAAAAAGAATAAGGCCTAATAGTCTGATTATATTTAAACTTATATGTTGACTATATCTATATCTATACAGTGATATATATATATAATATATAATATATAATATATAATATACATACAAGGTAACACAAACATATTAATGCTTTCAAGAGGAATGATAATTATAATATTGCAATAAAATGTTATAAGGAAATGTCGATGTAGAATCCTAGACAAACGTTGTAGTGATCACACACTCACTCAACAATGGCCAGAAATCAAAGATGAACAAAACAGAACTGCCCTTAAGAAGTTTAACATCTAGAGAGGGAGAAGTACAGATAAACTGAGTGTTACAACACAACCCATAAACCCTGCAGCACTAGGGTTCTGGGTCTGTGCAGTACCATTTAGAGAAGCACTGGACAGCACCCGATATAAGTAAAAAGAACGTCAATCGTTACTCATGTCTCTTGAAGGGCCCAGGGCGACACATCTCAAATAACCCAGTCATTCATCAGAATTTATGTGGGCCTCACACCTCACACTAATCATTCTTTCCATCCCAAGTTTTGTTTTACTCAATTTCTCCCTCTACCTCTAGCTCTTTATTACATTGATTTAGACTCTGAAATCAAGTCCTGCACTCTTGCCTCCACCCTCTCCCAGGATCCTGTTTCTTTATTTACAAAATATCCAAGAAGTTTATGTATTTCCCTTGTGGGAAAGGAGGGTAGTAAGGTGGGCAAGGAGGCAGAAACATTCATATGATAATGAATCTAGCCCTTATCACAAGTTTCTCCCCATCTTTATTTGAAAATGTGTGCAAAGAGATACCTAATATGTATGTAATTTTGCCACTAAAACTCTCAAACCCCTTTCTTCTTGTGGTCACTTCTGGAGGTGCTGCCAAACTTGCCCTGTTTGTGGCAGTCAAAATTCTTTTTCTGGGGTGTGGGAGGTAGAATGGGGGGTGTTTGAGCGTTAGGGCTTGAGTATTGGAATTTATCAGTTGGGTACCCTATGACCATAGGACCTTCTGAGTCAAAAACAAACATGTACAGTTTTCATTGGTGTGGATTTGGGATTTGCCACATGCTTAGCTCTGAGAGCAGACCCGTCTTCTAAGCCATACTGCTCCATGGGAATCAAATGAACTGGCAAAGCTATCAGTGGCTGTCTCTGAGAACCGCTATGGAAATTACCACTGTCCTATGAACATTGGGGTTTGAACCGCACATATCCACTTATATGCAGATTTAGTTCAATAAATACTGTAAATGTATTTTCTCTTTCTAATGATTTTGCTTAATAACATTTTCTCTAGCTTACTTTATTGTAAGAATATAGCATGTAATAAATATAACATACAAAATATATGTTAATCAACTGTTTATGTTATCAGTAAAGCTTCTAGTCAACAGTTAGCTATTAGCTGTTAAGTTTTTGGGGAACCACAAGTTATATGCGGATTTTCAAATGCAAGGGGGCTGGGGGAGTGGGGCGCAGCACCTCCAACCCTGGTATTGTTCAAGGACCAACTGTACTATCTTGCCTTTCACCCTCCCTTCACCCCCATGAGTGGTACCTCACTTAACAGAAGTCCAACCTCATATCCCAGATCTGAATTATTCAATCCTGTGTCAGTAGTTTCCTTCATCAATGACTAGAACTTAGATAAACCACTGGTTTTACAATACTGGGGATAAATTAAAATCTTGGGTTCCTGATTTTTCGTGCTTATTCTACTAAGCCCACACACTGGTTAAATTCCAGATGCTTAGAATTTGTTCATGTGAAAAGAACTATTGGAGAATTTTAAGAGTCGATTTAAGAGGTTACTGAAGAGAGGCAGAGATGTGAAATATTTTAGAATAATCTGTGAGAAATGAAAAGGAAATTGAGTAATAAAAAAAGAACAACAATAGAAATTGGCAGCTAAATGGTAAGCTCAGTGGGTTTTGACTATATGGAGAAATATTAAGTGGCTTGCCATGGAATTCAATAAATATTACTTTAGTGAATAAATAAATATCCTGTCACAGCTTTAAAAAATTTCTTCTTATGGAGGTTTGTATGAATCGAATAGCCAAATCTTCTGTGAAGGATTTGATATAGTTTTTCTGAGAAGACAAAAATAAATAAATAAATATACTCAACCTAAAGTCTGATTTAGCCTCATGATGTTATGTATAACTTCATCTTTATTTATTAGCATGTCTGTGTAACTTTCTAGGAACAGATGTTGATTTGTCAGAATTTTTGTAAAGTCTCAACATAATTTGAAATCTTTATTTCCATTTGTTATCAACTGTGAACTTTCCATATATGTTTTTAAAGAACAATTTTCTAAGGAATAAGTTGTTACCAAATAAATGATAGTTATGCATACAGAGAACAACATTTATCTTTCTTTATAATTTTTCTAGGAATTTACAAGACTTAAAAAAATGTTTTTATCCGTTTCGGGTGTACAAAGCAACGTAATAGATATTTAAATGACTCGTGAAGTGATAACCCCTCTCCCCCAGTCTACTACCCCTCTGACATCTTATATAGCTGTTAAAATACCATTGACTATCTTCCCTATGTTGTACTCCACATCCTGTGACTATATATACCTATATACTTAGTTACAGTTGACATTCAATATTATTTTACTATTTTACTTCAGCTTTAGGTGTATAGCACATAGGTCAGGCATCTACACAGTCTATGACGTGATCCCCTTGATATCCAGTGCCCATCTGGCACCTTACATATATTTACAACATTGTTGATTATATTCCCCATACTTTATTAACTATCAATTTATATTTCTTAATGCCTTCACCTCTTTCCCCCTGCCCCCAACCCCATTCCCATCTATCACCCTGATAAAGCTAGTACCTATCTGGTACCATGCCTAGTTATTACAATATTATTGACTATATTCCTTATGCTATACCCTACATCCCCATGAATACTGTATAACACCCAATTTGTACTTCTTAATCCCTTCCCCTTTCACACATTCTTAACCCTGCTTTCATCTTATAGAAGTCCCTCTAAGATTCCTTGTAATACTGGTTTAGTGGTGATGAACTTGTTTTTTCCTTGTCTAAGAATCTCCTTATCTGGCCTTCAATTCTAAATGACAGCCTTGCTGAGTAGAGCATCTTGGATGTATGTCGCTGCTTTTCATCACTTGGAATATTTCCTGCCACTCCCTTCTTGCCTCCAAAGTTTCTGTTGAGAAATCAGCTGACAGTCTTATTGGGGACTCCCTTGTAGGTGACTAACTGCTTTTCTCTTGCTGCTTTTAAGCTTGCTTTTAAGCTTGCTTGTATTTAACCTTTGGCATTTTAATTATGATGTGTCTTGGTGTTGGCCTCTTTGGGTTTATCTTGTTTGGGACTCTCTGTGCTTCCTGGGCTTGTATGTCTATTTCTTTCACCAGGTTAGGGAAGTTTTCTGTCATTATTTCTTCAAACAGGTTTTCAATTCCTTGCTCTCTCTCTTCTCCTTCTGGTACCCCTATAATGAGAATGTTGTTACGCTTGATATCGTCCCAGAGACCCCTTAAACTCTTGTCAATTTTTCGGATTCGTTTTTCTTTTCACTGTTCTGGTTGGTTGTTTTCTGCTACCTTATCTTCTACATCGCTGGCTGGATCCTCTGCTTCATCTAATCTACTGTTGATTCCCTGTAATACATTCTTCATTTCTATTATTGTATCCTTTATTTCTGACTTGTTCTTTTTTATGGTTTTCATCTCTCTGTTGAAGTTCTCCCTGAGATCATTGAGCATTCTTATAACCAGTGTTTGGAAATCTGAATCTGATAGATTGCTTATCTCCATTTCACTTAGTTCTTTTTCTGGAGCTTTGTTCTGTTCTTCTATTTGGGACATGTTTCTTTGTCTCCCCATTTTGGCTGCCTCCCTGTGTTTGTTTCTATGTATTAGGTATAGCTGCTATGTCTTCTGGTCTTAGTAGAATGGCCTTATGTAGTAGATGTGCTGTGGGGTTCAGTGGCACAGTCTTTCTGGTCACCTGAGCCATGTGCTCCAGGTGTGTCCCTCATGTGGGTTGTGTGTGCCCTCCTCTTGTAGTTGAGCCTTGGTTGATAATTGCACATTAATGTGAGGGGCTGACCCTTGAGTTCACTGGTTGTGAGGACTGGCATTGACCACAGTGGAAGAGTTGTTGTGCAGGGGCTGTCCCTACAGAGCAGGATCTGCCTCAGCAGGACTCTGGTGCCTGCCCAATCCACCCCTTGAGTGTGTTGTACTTGGAAATGGCTAGGTGATGCTCCAGCTCATTTTGAAGCTGGCCACTGGGAGCGCCAGCCCCAGGAACACCTTGGAGAAGATCTGCTATAGTTCTACTTCAGCCACAGCCTGTGCCCCACCAAGGTCCACCTAGCGGGAGCCAGAAAGAAATCCGCAGATGTCTGCTGCCCATGCTGTGCTTGGAAGTGACTTTTCTTCAAGTTATTTCCTGTAATATACATACAGGATATAACGTAACCTCTTGTCATAATTGGGATGAAAAGTATTGCATTTAGCCTTTCTTTCTCTCTCTCTCTCTCTCTTCCCCTCCCTCCCTCCCTCCCTCCCTCCCTCCCTCCCTCCCTCCCTCCCTCCTTTCTTTCTTTCTTTCTTTCTTTCTTTCTTTCTTTCTTTCTTTCTTTCTTTCTTTCTTTCTTTCTTTCTTTCTTTCTTTCTTTCATTAACAGGTTCTTTTAATCATTTGTAACACTTTTGTTTTAAAAATCAACAGATGTATCTAGCCATCTTTTACACTTAGGCTTTTACTCCATGTCTGTATCTGGCACACAGTAAATAGTCCATAAACATATCTTGGATCAATAGATGGAAGAGTCATCTAGCATTGATTTCTATAATTTCTGAGTAAAATATGAGTTAGGAAACATTAGCAAAATTATTGAGATAAACTTTTAATATTTGCAAACTGATCAATGTGTTTTGTAACAATTTTAAAACTTTGAGAGATTCAGATTTTTTTTTTTTTTCCACAAGTGTAAAAGTGGACTTAGGAGAAGAGTTCATTTTTTTTTTCCATCTTTGCCATAGATTACCTTACCAAGGACAGAATGAATAAAACATAAGAACTTATTGAGAAATAGCAGTTCAGTACAGTTTAATTACTTGCTATTGTCAGGGAATTATATGATCCATGTAAAAAAGTATTGACATATACTGCTTTACATGGCAAAGTGTGTTGTTATTGTAACCAAGAAAGAGATAAATCTTCTTTTCCACCTCTACTTGTTATATACTATTCAAAAAGTATATAATTAAAATGCATTTATTATTGAACAACTGGGGAAAGTAATAAAATACTACACTGACTCAAATTTCACTATCTAGAAATAATTGACAAAAATTTTTATACATGTTCTTCTATACTTTAAAAAAATGTGTATATTTTAAAACTTCTTAGTGTAAGGGAGAAAAGCAATTTTTCCTCTACCCTTCTAAGTTCTCCTGGCTGATCTAACCAATTTGGCATGAGACAAATTGGAGAAAATAACCAAATGTATTATGTATGTGCATATGGGGGTTCCATAAAAGTATGGGACCCAAAGACAAATCGGACAGTTGTAGCTTACATGACATCTTTTTTAAAGTTTTATTTATTTTAAGTGTATTTTTCCAGGACCCATCAGCTCCAAGTCTAGTAGTTATTTCAATCTAGTTGTGGAGGGTGCAGCTCGCAGTGGCCCATGTGGGGATCAAACTGGCAATCTTGTTAAGAGCACCGCGCTCTAACCAACTGAGCTACTGGCCACCCCATGACATCTTGAGCTAAGGAGAAGTGTGTGTGTGTGTGTGTGTGTGTGTGTGTGTGTGTGTGTATGTATGTGTGTGTCTTCGGTGGTGGTTGGGGGAGGGGTAAGTAGTAATTTGGAATTCAAAGAGAAGATAGATAAGAAGGAACAAACATTTGATAAATTCTTGCTAGGCCAGCTAAAAATAATGGAACACAGAGGGGAGTCTAACAAGCAGACTTTGCTAGGTTCCTTCTCATCTGCCACACTTAGTTCATATTATGCTAAGATGATCTCCCTTTTTTGGAGCAGGTTTTTCTATCTGAATTCTTTTAGGCAGGTCAGTGGGAGGTAAAAAGCTCTTCTTGACTCTTTCTTAAAAATAACCAGCTTAAAATAATCAGTATCCCAAACAGGAATACATGGGGGGTGGCAAACTCTGCTCCCCCTCATTAGAAAACAGGACTATTCTAGGTAGATTGTTTTAATCTTTTTGTGTTTTTTTTTAATTGAACAATATAGTATGAAAATCTGTTCATGTAATTAAATTAATCCACCTTATTTTTTTTAAACAACTGTACTATATTATATACATGTACCATGACTTATGTCCCTGAATTTCATACATTTAGATTCTTTTTCCTACTACAGTTGGCCCTTGAAAAACACTGGGGTTAAGGTTCCAATCCCCTACACAATTGAAAAATATAACCTTTGACTCTCCAAAACTTAGTTGTCCCTCAGTATCTGCAGGGGGTTTTTTCCAGGACTTCATGCAGATACCAAAATCTGTGGATGCTCAAGTCTCATACATCAAATGCTGTAGTTCAATGCTTACAGTCATCCCTTCATATCCACAGCTTCCCAACTGTGGATCAAAATTAGTACAGGTATTTATTGAAAAAAAAATCCACATATAAGTAGACTTGTGCAGTTCAAACTGATATTCAAGGGTCAACTGTATAAGGAAATATTTAGCAAACAACTTTATACATATACTTTTCATTATTTTTCTATTTTTTATTATGGATTCTACATATTGAATTATTCCCTTGTTGATTCATATTGCCAACTTTCCTCCCAGTGTGGCAAAATGATTCATTTGGACATCTACATATAATGTGGTTCATTTATTTCTCAAAATCATGCAAACATTGTACACTATCATTTAATGTTTTGACTAAACAATAAATGAAGAAATGATCTCATTAATAGCCACCAATGCATCCTCTTTTTTAAATTCTTACAGAACACTATGAAGTAAGAACGAATACTATTTTTTATTTTATAAATAAAGACTCTGAGACTCATAATGCCTTAAGTATCCTGCCGTAGTTCACAGAGCTAGAACCCAAACCTCTCTTACTCATGAGCTGGTACTCTCAACAGTGTATCTATCATTCAACCTTTCCTACTAAATAGGGACATTTTAAAATCTCATGTCGTAGCTACTGCTGTTTTATAAAATTTATTCCCTACTTGTGTTTTTTGCTGACTATGTTTGCCTTTAGACCATCATTTTTTTCATTATTGATTTTCAAGAAGTCTTCAAATGTAAGGCAACAACTCTGTTATACTACATTTTCAGTTGCATTTGGATCTTATTTAACTTTGTGCAATAACTCAGTATATCCAGAGGATTCTGCAAAGTTTCCATAGGTTGGAAATCACTAGTTTAGACTATTCAAAATTTGTGATTTCCAAATAATTAAAATGCTACTTGAGTTGACATGGCTTAACACATCAATTCCTCTGCAGGATCTCTTCCAACTCCGTCTTATTTCTCAGCCTTTTCTGAATTACAACCCATATGCTACAGAACTTGTTTAATTTATTAATTTCTCTTCCACAATTGTCCATCTATGGATAATAAAGGTACTTACTGCCCTCCTAAATCTTTCCAGATAAAGCATATGTCTTTCTTTGTCTAAAGTGTTTACACACATGCGCGTGATAATGATTTTTAAACTCTTTTGCATGAAACTGAAAAATGGGTATTTGATATACATTTTAAACAAATAAAGAGATCTGCATTATTATCAGATTAGAAGTTACTTTGATGAATAATGGTCCAAATAAAGGGAAAATGATGACTACTAAGGATACTAAGAATGCTTTTTTTTGCCTTTTCATGAGCTCTTGAAAGTCAATTTCTAAATAGAATTAAATTTTTTCTACATTGAGTACCACCTTAATTTTATTAGAAAGCTTCCTGAAGTTGTTCAGCAGGAGTTCTATAAAATGTATCTTTAACCCCATTTTCCCTTCTTTTCTCTCATCTAAAAACAGCTTGAGGATACTTGCCCAGTTGGTTGTCATTTTGAGAAGGCCTTTTAGTAAACGTGTTCTGAGCAGGAACTCTCTGGCTCTGTAAGAGACAGCTGGCTCTTATTAACAAACTTTGCATTACAAATAGAGGCAGGCACATCACACGTGGGGGTTATGCATCTATTTTCTTCACATTCCAGGCAGGTGTTCTTCCCAGAGAGGCCAACTCTCAAGCTCTTTTATTTTAACTATAGATGAATTATAGGAAACATGTGCTTTCCTTTTGAGGGCTCTGAGTAGCCTAGAAGCGTATTTATCCAACTCTAACCGCAAATGTGGAACAATTGTCCCCCAGAGCAGATGTAAACACAGAATCAAATATTTTTGGAAAGAAAAAAATAAATAGCTAATAAACTTTATGAAAAGATGCATAACATAACAAATAGCAAAAGAAACATAATTTGTTGGGGGTTTTTGCAAATATTATTTGTAAGGGTATGTATGGAGAAATATAGACTTTGATGTAAAATGTCATGTTTATATACACATACATGGATATGTGATATGCACATGATACATACACAATAATTACATGATATATAGGTATATGTGTGTATAAAATCTATAAGAATATATATACACACTATATAACATGTCTATATGTATATATGAAATTTATCATCAAAATGTTTGTCTTTGTACATACTGTTGCAAAATATATGTATATACATGTATATATGTATAGACATCTCTCTCTCTCTCTCTCTCATCTCCAAGAGCCCATCTAGTTTATTCTAGGAAATTATCCTATGGAAATGATTGGACAAATATACAAAAATATATATACAAGATGTATATATATATATATATATATATATATATATATATATACACACACACACAAGAATGTTTATTATGACATCAATCATAATAGTACAAGTAGCTTAAATGTTTATTCATATAGAATTAGTTAAATAAACCAAGGTGCATCTATACATTAGGCTACCAGACAGCTGTTAAAGAGGATAAAGTCCTTTGTCATTCCACTTCTTAGTGATGTAACCTGGGACAATTTACTTGACCTCTTTACACTTCATTTTTCTCAACTGTAGATAAAGATAATAATTGTATCCAACACACTGGTTATTATAAAGATAAAATGACAACTTATGTCACTTGCTGAGAATGATGCCCAATGCGTAGCTATTATAATTGTTAGCTTTTATTATCTATTGTACATTATGAAGTACAGCTGTATTGAAATATTAGTTATGTGAATAAATCAGATTACAGGAAAATATGTATGTATATTTATGTATGTATATATGTATGTATATTTATGTATGTATAAAATATGTATGCACATTTAATGAATGTTTTATAATTATATTCAATTTTTGTTTACATATATAAACAAATCTGAATGGATATTTATTAACTGTTAAACAGAGATGATCTCTAGAGTGATTTAAGGAGCAACTTAATTTTCTCCCTTATGCTTTTTTATTTATGATATGTTTAATAATATCAATGCATTACTTTTATAAAAGAAAACAGCAAGGTTACTTTGATTATAGAAATAATCTGAAGAACAAGGCATCTTCCAAATAAGGGAGACAATTTAATTACATATGTAAAATAGGCTCAATACTTACTAGTAATTTAACAAAATATTTGTGATCAGATGTTATTCTGTAGATGGAAACGTTAGAATCAGATGGAACATCTTCTGATTTTTGTACGCTTTACCAATTTCCATCAAGTCTTCTTAAGAGAGGTCAGAGTAAAATGTTTTTATGCACATTTGTTTCATGCAGCTGCACTTACTTATTGAACAATTATTGGGGCTTTTATGTTCTATTTTTACATAATATCACATTCTTTACGTTTGTTTTTCTCGCTTGATTATATTTAATGAATACTAAAGACTTACTTTTTAACTATGCCGCCATTCCATTATTTAAATTGCAACTGTGATCATGAGTTGACTATATTAATGACATACATTCCCAGGACCTAGCCTTCTCTTACAAACTTCCTGTTGTGAGAATGATAACTTTGAGCATTGTGGACTCCTGGGGAAACTGAATGTGTTTACTACTTCTGACTCTTGCACTATTGTGAGAATGTTATTAACTATTTTACTGAGGATGACGAATAAAATGGGGAATTGGGGAGAAATTGTAAAAGAATATTCCAGATATTTCAGACAGAAATGAATGACAGAATTGATCAAGTTTCCATAAAAGGAGGAATTAACTATCAGTGATCATGAAAACAGCATTTCTGTGTCATAGTAGAAGAACTAATCATTTCCCTGTGCTCCTAAAGGAAAGTCCACCCCACTGTAGCTATATACCCACAATCATATTTCTTGATATATCTGAAAGTTTGTCAGACTGGTACAGTTCTGCATTGTGATGATGGGCCATTTAAAAGTGTGTTTTTATTTCAAAATATTTTTCTAATGTATTTAATATCTTATTGTTATTAATCTCTAATTAGCATTATTGTGGTCAGACACACTATTCTGCATTGTTTTGATCCTTTGAGATTTATTAAGACTCATTTTATGCCCCCAGCATATTGTCCTTTCTGGTGAATATTCGATGTACACGGTGGGAACAGAGTCCCAGAGAGCAGTTTCCAGGCTCTCGGCCTCATGTGGAAAGGTGCTGGCTCAGTTATTAGATGGCCATCAGCTGTGGCTGGGTGGCCATCAGCTAATACTGGTTAGCCATTAGCCACTAATATAACTGCTGTGGCTAGACTAGAGGGCAGGTTGGTTAGTTGGTTGGTTGGCAGGTTGGCTGGCAGAGAAGCAGGCGGCAGATTGCGGCTCCTGCTTTCTGTGTCTCCAACCCAGGCATTGGCGAGAATATAGTAATATGACTCTCATATCTATGGCTCCGTTGGTGTTCCTTTTTGGCCTCAACGTATCCTGCATTCTGGTGCAGGGAGTGGGACCAGAGACCCTGCATGACATACGCTTACAAAAAAAAGTGTGTATCTATAGCTGTTGGTGTTACCGAAGAGTGGGCCCTTCTCGGTGAGAAGTCCGGACTTGGTTTCCACACCCGCGGTCGAGCCTGGGCCTCAGGTAGAAACACTGGGAAGCTTAGCCGCTGCAGGGGTTTACCGGAGGATGGGCCAACCTTGATGCAATGTCCAGGTTCTTGGCATCTCGAGCAAAGAATTGAACAAGATACTGAGGTAAAGTAGTAAAAGCGTAGTTTATTAGAAGAAAAAGTACACTTCAAAGAAATAGAAGGGGGCTGTGGGGACAGAGCCAGGAGTGAAGTTTCCAGGCTCTCGCCCTTACATGGAAAGGTGCTCACTCGGATAGTAAATGGCCACCAACTGTGAGTGGATGGCCGTCAGCTGTAACCAGTGAGCCACTGGCCACTAATATCCCTGCTGCGGCTACACTAGCATCAAATGGGGGTTAGCAAGAAAATGGGGGCTGGCAAGCGCGGATTACAGTTAGCACGGCGGAGTGCGGGTTGTGGATTGCAGAGAAGTGGACGGCAGGTTGCGGATGGTGTGGCTCCTGCTTCCTGTGTCTCCAACCCAGCCGCCAGCGAGACTATAGTGGTATGACTCCCCCATCTGTGGCTCCGTGGGTGTTCCTTTTTGGCTTCACCGTGTCCTGCGTTCTTATGTGGGGAGTGGCAGCTGAGCTCCCGCAGGCCACCCCCCGTGACACATGGTGCAGCGAGCAGGGTACGGTGCCGGCCAAAGCTCTCTGAAGGGCGGTGGAGCAGTTTGTGCATATGAATACTCAGTCTCAGGAAGACCAGGAGGAGCAGCTGCCGAAGAGCTGGACCACTATGGAGGGGTGGGAAGACGTGGATGGTTCCCCAACCAGCAGAGGCCGGAGAAAGCGAAGGTCCTTGTGGCCCTGTGGGCTGGGAAGTCCTTGCTGAGGCAGCCCGGATGCAGGACTTGTAGTCCCAGGAGGGAACGCTTGCTGAGTCCTCCGTGGGAGCTGAGGGTGAGGTCAAGGTCGTCCCTCACCCCCAGGACAGACCTGTAGAATGACTATTGACTATGGGGAATTGCCTTCCATCCATAATTTAAAGGACCGCTTGACTGTTTGCTTGGGAACATACCACCATGTAGTGGAACTGGAGGATGTTTGCTGTTGTGTCTCAACCAGCCACCGTGGAGAATATGTGAGAAAGACTGGCTGTGCCCAGGAAGTCGGACTGTGCCCAGAGAGAGAGTGGCAGTGCCCTGAGAGCCCTGGCTGAGTCCAGGATATTGCATTCACCTCCAGGCTCCTCACACAGGGTCCCTCGCGGAAGATGCTTGTCGTGTAAATTGTGAGGCGAGACCCTGTAGGGGTGGAGTGTGGGGACAGAGCCAGGAGTGCAGTTTCCAGGCTCTCGGCCTCACGTGGAAAGTTGCTGGCTCAGGTAGCAAATGGTCATCAACTGTGATTGGATGGCCATCAGCTGTGGCTAGTTGGCCGTCATCTGTAACCAGTAAGCCATTGGCCACTAATATAACTGCTGTGGCTACGCTAGCAGAAAATGGGGGCTAGCAAGAAGATGGTGGCTGAGCTAGCAAGTGTGGATTGCAGCTAGCAAGTCGGTCAGTTGGCATTTAAGCGGACAGCAAGTCACATGACGGGTGACTCCAGCCTCCAGTGAGACTGTAGTGGTATGACTCCCCTACCTATGGCTCCGTGGGTGTTCCTTTTTGGCCTAGTCACATCCTGCGTTCTTATGTGGGGAGCGGGAGCTGAGACCCTGAAGGCCGCCGCGCAGGACAGATGTTCTTGTCCAGGTATTGGACCACTTGATTGACACCTGTGATTGACCTTATCTCTTTAGACTACACATGTTCTCTGTAGTTTAAAATTGTTAACTACAAGCTGATTGGCTCTTCCTCTGTACCTGGGCTTTCATGGGCTTTTTAGCTTGGCTTTGTTATACAGTGGATGACCCACCCCCTCTATAACTAGACTTTCCAGGGCTTTTCAGCTTGAATGGCTTTGTTACAAGCTAAATGGCCCTCTCCCTCTACACCTGAGCTGATTACTCACGGGCCAGCTTGAATAAAGTTATTTCCTCTGGCTTTGTTATGGTTTCCGCTTTAATTCCTCTAATGTGGCCATTTTCCTGACTTCTGTAATTTTTCTATCTCATTGGGTATAATGTTCTATAAATATCAATCAGGCCGACTTAGTTGATACTATTGTTCAAGTGTTTGATAATGATACCAATATTTTTCTACTTGTTTTTTCAATTATCGAGAAAATGTTAAAGTATTCAAGTATGTGAGTTTTGTCTATATATTCTTTTAGCGTTTAATTTGTACTTCATGTACTTGAAAGCTTTGTTTTTGTGGACTTATAAATTTAAAATTGTGAGGTCTTCTAAATGAATTCACTCTTTTACTCGAATTTTTATAAAATGTCTTTAGTTCTAATAAAACTTACTGTCCTGACATTTATTCTCATGTTAATATGTCCACGACAGCTTCACACAGCGTGTGTTTCCATGTTTTTATTTGCAACATCTTTGTTAATATTTAAACTGTATTTCTTAGAAACAGCATATCATCATATTCTTTTTTAAAAAACATAAATCCTGTTTAACAACCTCTGCCTTTTATGTGGAGTGATTAGTCCATTTTAACTTTATTATGGCTAAATTTGTCTATCATCGTCATATTCATTCCTAGTTCTACTACTTCATTAACAATGTTAAAAAGTACAACAGTGGGATTTCATGCTCTTATTTTAATATATTTTACTTTTATGTATTCTAGAAACATTGTTTTAATAAGTCAATATTATTTTTAAAACATTTAAAGATGAATTTGTATGTGTACATGTAAATAAATTAAAAAGATATATTATACCTACCCATATTTTTACCCTACTTGGTCCCTTTATTGGTTTCTGCATATCTGACTGCCATGCAGTATTGATTCCTATAGAATATCTATTAACATTCCATCCAGTACAGGTCTGCTAGCGATGAATTTGCTTAGCTTCTGTCTGTCTGAAAATGTGTAATTTTGCCTTCATTTTTGAAAAATATTTTCACTCAATATGGAATTCCAGTTTGACAATTGTTTTTTTGTTTTTTCGTTCAGCACTTTAGAGATTTTATTCAATTGTATTTGGTTCTCATTTTTTCTGATGAGAAGTCAACTATCAGTATATCTCTATGCAATGATTCTTTAGCTGTTTCTTTATATTTGGTTTTTATCAGTTTGACTGTGACAATCAAGGTTTTCTTTTCATGACATAATACTACTGGGGATTTATTGAGGTTTCCCAGTCTACAGGTTGACAGGCTTTATCAATTACGAAAAAAATCTCAGCCATAATCTCTTAAAATAGTTTTTCTGGCACATTTTCTCTTCTCCTGGGACTTCAATTACACCATTTGATTGTTCCACAGATCTCAGGTGTTCTGTGCCTCTTTTCCCTCTTTTGGTTTATTCTTTGGATAACTTTTATTGACAAGTCTTCAAATTCACTAATTCTTGCTTCTGTTGTGTGTGGTCCGCTATTATTCCCATAGAAAAAAAATATATATTTCTGATATTGTATTTTTTTTTCTTTTTTTCATTTTTAGAGTGTCTACAACTGTGTTAAAACTCCTCATCTGTACATTTATGCTGTCTGTATTTTTCACGAGGCATATGTCTCCTAGTTATTTTAATGTCTCTGAAAACTCCATCTTATGTTTTCATTATTTCCTCTCTTCACCAAAGGTCATATTGCTTATTTCTTTGTGTTTCCTTATTTTTTTTTTTTATGACAGACTTTGTATGTGGAGGCCAAAGTAAATAATACTTATCTCCATAAAAATGCTGCCCTTCTGTCAGCCATTAGTAATGAGGGCTAAATTAGCCTGATCTATATTTGACTTCAGCCTGAGAGTTCTTCCAGCTTTAGTTAAATTAGTTCATCACTTACTTAAAATACTTTGAAGAACTCACTCAAAATACTTCCCTTTAGAAAGGCTTGGGATCTGAACTAGCAAGAGTCTGGTCATCTCTTTTTCATTTACATCCAGCTTCCAGGTTTCTAGGTCCATGGGAGTTCTCTTTGCTCTCTGGTCCTGCTCCTTGGGAAATCTCCTTCTGTCCTGCAGCCCCGTCCTAAGACTTTGGAGGCCTGCGGCAGAACACTTGGTGAAGGGCCAGAATTTCTCAGAGGGGTTTCTCTCTGTTCTCCTGCACTATCTGCAGCCTTTGGCATGCTGCTGCAGTACAGTCTGCAAAAGCCCAGAGTTCCTCTATGAAGGTCTCTCATCACTCTCTCCCAGATCAACTTTTAGCAGATAGCTACTGTGCCCTTGGAAAAAGCCCATGTACCTCAGAGGGTATCTCTCCCCACTCTCAAGCTCTACTTCCAGGCTTCAGTGTACCCATCATGGTGAATGCTTGGGGAAAGATTGGAAAGTGGGTGCAGACCCTTTCTGTGGCTGAGGTGCTGTTTGACTCTCATCCATCATATGGGTCTACTAGTGCTAAATATTCGTTAAGTTTGTACAAGGCTTGCCCTTGTCTCTGAAAGATTCCTCCTCTTCTCATCACTCTGTTAGCAGTAAAAGCAGCTGCCCAAGGGCACATAACTCTCAGAGTCCATTTTGGTTTCTTTGCATACTCCATTCTCTGATTTTTTTTTTATTTTTTTTTTAACTCTGATTTTGTGGCTTACCTAGGTTGTTCTAGTTGTTTGGATCAAATGACATTCACTTGTGACTCTCTACATACTAATTCCAATTGGTGATTAAAAATTAGCATTACTAATTCGAACTCTGGAGCACTATGAAATTCATAGCCAATCTCAGGAAATGATAAGGAAAAAGCCAAGAATGTAAATTTATCTATTCTCAGTCTTCTCCTTTGCTTCACACCATGTTCCTTTTTCATATTCAGTGTTTGCCTTTGAAAGTTCCAACTCATTTTTTTAGCATTTTGATGTGTGTTGTCTTCCTCAGTTGATTTGAATTTACAGTTTCTTTTCTTAGGCCAGCTTTTCTTTATATAAAGACATGTGACCCTTCCTGATCTTAATTCTGGGTCTCATGGTAATTCTCCTCTCCTTTAAAACCCTTTTCATCTCTTGGCAACTTTGTGCAATTAAGTACCCAGCACAGTTTCTGCTGAGAATTTTTTATAAATTATGTTGCAAATTATGCATGGCCCCATTGACCTATCATGTAAGTATATTGCTAAATTGCTAATCAGTACATATTTTATCAATTGTTTTTTCTTGATTTAATTCCCTTGAATTTATTTACTGAGAATAACACCAAGGAAGGTGATTTGCTCTAGGGAGTTTCTATGTATCTTATAGTTATATTTTTATATGTGTCTAAATCTTACACTCATAGAGTTGAGCACTGATTATTTGATGATTTACATATAAAGATTTTTTTAATTTTCAGT
Source organism: Rhinolophus ferrumequinum (assembly GCF_004115265.2). NCBI lineage: Eukaryota > Metazoa > Chordata > Mammalia > Chiroptera > Rhinolophidae > Rhinolophus > Rhinolophus ferrumequinum. The sequence continues at coordinate 49,568,397 of NC_046288.1, read as the reverse complement.
ATTATTGAGGTGATTAAATATTTGATGCCACACTATATTCATATACTCATTTTAATCATTATATATAGTTTAAGTGTGAAATTGTCAAAATGAATATGAGAAGATGAAATCTTTTATTAAAGTTAAAATGAGGGAAAGTTCCTCCCACTCTATAGAAAGTCTAGATTCTAAAAAATATTAGCAGGTGATAACAGGATTTAGAGATTAAACTGCAAAGTCAGTAGTGCTGCCTGAATATGTGATGTACTTATACACATTTTGGAATGAAAAAAAAAGGGGGGGATTTTGATTAGGAGAAAAAAATACCATATAATTTCATTCAATAAAACACCACTTAGCTAATTCTTAATTTAATTAAATACTAAAATTTAAATATTCATTTCTCCCATATAGCCCATTATTATCCATTTGCAGAAAGTAAATGACCCGGAAATTTAAGATTTGAAAAATATGTGATAAAAATGTGAAATTTGTCTATATTCCACATGTCTGAATTTCACTGATTACTATTCAAATGGGTGTTTAATTGTGTGTGTGTGTGTATCTGTGTGTTTGTGTAATCACATTATAATCCTGAGCCAATCGGAGAGTAGGATGTCTAGTATAGTTGCTGTAGCATTTTTTAATACCTTCATTTTCAGAAAAGGGAGGAAAACCCCATCTCACTATGTCACTTAGAATATTTTGAGATGAACAGCAACTTAATGAAGAGTAGACTCAGAGTTATGATTGACCATTATCTAGGGAAATATCCTAACAAGGAAAATAGAAGTTGTGGAAACATCTGGGGTGCATTTTTGGCATAAGCAACCAAACATTGTACTCCTGAGGAGCAAACCTTCCCAAAGAAAACACAACTGAAGCTGTCTGCTTTTATTAATGCACCTCCATGGTGAATCTTCAGTGGTGATGGATCACTCTCATTTAAGAAATGATGTGCTGGAAAAATGCATTATTTTCAAGAGTAACAGAGTGGATTAATGCAACTGTGTACGGAAAAAAAAATTCAAAACTCTCTCATGATAGACGCTGATTTTCGGGTGTTCCCCATTTGCACGGCTGTTTAAGCAAGCACTCTAAATGGAAATGCATTTGACATTTTTGCAACTAGATGTGATCAAACAACATTAGAATTTTAGCTGATTTCTCAGAAAATGATTAAACCAATTTCTTCCTCATTTCCAATACTTGCATGGGGAAAAGAGGAATAAAAGACATTTAATAAAATACACGCCCAAATGAAAAGCTGCCTTGGAACAATGTAAGGAGGTTGATATCTTCTTTTTTTTTTTTCCTTCCCTCCCTCCCTTCTCTGTCACAATAGTCCTGGGCTGCATATATTATCACAGGAGAATTTTGATCACCTGTTTCCAGGCCTTGGCAAAGCAATTCAAGATAAATGTTCCATAAGGTACCTTGAGACTGAGTTATGCTTTCCATTAATGTTTATGTCACAAGGACTTGTTAATACAGAAATATTCTTAAACACTCCATCATAAATTATTTTGGCCTTGCAGTGCCTGGGGGTAGACAACTGAGCATTAAATTCTGCCAGGGAGCTAAAAGATAACACAATAAAGTGACTATGTCTCCGGCACACGCTCTCCAGGCACATAGTGCTTATTATATTACCTGGTACAACAAGCTAGGGTGGCCTAAGAAACAGGAGGATGACAGGAAATGTAATTGTTAGGCCTGTTTGTAGCTTTTACCTACAAGAGAATTCCTGTTGTTTTATTGAAAAGAAAATGGATCAATTACTATTTTAGTTATCTACCGCTACATAGTAGTAAATTAGCTCAAGCTTACCAGCTTACCAATTAACACATTTATGACCTAACAATTTCTGTGGTCAGGAATCAGGGTCTGGCTGAGTTGGGACCTCTGCTTCAGGGTCTCACAAGCCTGCAAACAAGGTGTCCACCGGGGGTGGGCTCTTGTCTGAGGCTTGATTGAGGAAGGATCCACTTCCAAGCTCACACGGTTGTTGGCAAGATTCAATTCCTTACTGGCTGTTGGCGGGAGGTCTCCCTTAATTCCTTGCCATGTAGGCCTTCTCGTGTGGCCATTTGTTTCATCAAAGCCATCAAGAAACAGAAACAATAATGAGAGTCCGCTAGAAGACAAAGTACAGTCCCATGTAATGTAGTAACTGAAGTGACATCCATCACCTTTGCCATATTCTGTTGACCAGATGCAAGTCACAAGTCCCATCCACACTCGAATCGATTACACAGAGGTATGAATACCAGGAAGCAGGGATCATTGGGGGCCAATTTAGAGTCTGCCCATCACAATTACTAAGCCCTAAAATGTTGCTCTATTTTTGAATCCAGTTACATCTAAATAACTGTCTCCCTGAAAAATTCTGTATAAATATTTCTATGAAGAAGAATTTATAGGATTGAGGAGTTCTAAATGACACATTACTTAACAGTTTAGAAATTAGAGAGCATATTTTGTAATCCTTCCCCATTCCTTGCCAGCTATATAACATAGGGTAATTCTTAGCCTTATAACCCTCAGTTTCCTACATATGTGCATGCCAAATAGGGAAATTAGGTTTATTCTCTTACCTCACAGATACATTCTTATTATTAAATGATATAACCCCCCCAAAAAAAGTGCTTTAAACAAGTAAGTTGGTTATAGCCATAAAATACAAGTGCGGGTAACTTAAATTTCCCCAGGTTTCACTAGTCTGAGATCCAAGATATAACGACTTGAAGTGTTTTGAACCCATAGTTCACAAGTTCACCATACCTCCTCCTGGATTTTCCCCTCTGAATTTTTTTGTGAGATTCTAAGGAATGTCTGTCACTTTCTTATTAACATTCTTAATCAGCTGCCAAATGACAACTACAATTTCTTTTTCTCTGGCTCTGGCCTCCCTGTGTGGGGCCCTGGGAATATGCCAGGTCCATTGTCTTCTCTGGGAACAGTGCCCTGGAGCTTTGGAGATGGTGAAACTGTGAGTTGAGGGTTTAAATAGGGCCAATATAGTTCACGGTCCCCACCTCCACCCCAAGTTTAGAACCAGTTGAAAAGCAGACACAGGAGTTTAATAAGCACAGACTGAAATATCAGCTTGATTGTTAGTCGAGGTGCATTAGAAAAGAAAGTTTGGGTTTGTGACTGTACATGGTCTTCCTAATAGCCATTGCCTGAGTTTTGATCTTGGAAAACTCCTTTTAGGAGTACAGCATATGCAGGCTGTTTGCACAGATAAGCTGCAAGGGGAAATCACAGTCTCAACCCACTGAGGTCTCCTAGCAGGGACAGAGAGAGTGAGACCCAAGGGCATGAGCCCACTAAGCAACTGAGGAACATGGACCAATGGGTGCCAGACTCTTCTCATTTCACCAATCAAATCAGCGAATGCTTTTTCTGTAGGGAGGAGGGACTAAAGGAAGGACAGAGAGGCTGGAGGAAGAAACTCACATAAACCGGAGGGAAATAAATAGCATAACCCTTAATCCCGTGTAGTGTTCTCAGGCAAAGTTGGGGAATAATTGGTCTCTCTCCTTGAAAGGTTGCTCTAAGATACCAAACAGTGATGCTGTTATCCTGGTGAAGAGTCTGAGAAAAAAGTGGGTCAGCCACTGTGTAGCTCTGCTACTTGAATATAGTAGAAATAAAACTTTACTGGTATGTTGTGATGTTTGCACCCTGTGAAATGGACTGGTCCCTGCGCTGAATATTGACAAAACCGCAGTAGAGCAAATTGCACCACAATCCAGCAACAGCAGCAACTCCCTGCAAGCACAGACCTATCTTTGTTGATTCTTTTTGCTAAGGCCACGTACGAGTACCTTGGTTAGTTGCAAGCCAGTGGTCACAGTTAACTGTGAATGAAAATGACAAGGTATGGCCTGGTTTTTTTTACTGAGACTAATTTTTTTCTTTTATTATTTAAGTTGTAAGTGACTTAGTGTGCCTCCCCAGAAAAATCACAAGGTTGCTAAAGATGAACAAGTATGAAAGAAAAGAGAGAGAGTTTGCAAACTGTTGTCAGACCAGGTCTAATTCAGACAATGGCAATGAAATAATAAGTGAACCTATTTTTTAAGCAATATTAGACAGAAAATCAATTTCTCCTTGCCCACATTAAATATACACTAAATGCAAAAAAAATGTTTTAAACCTGTTTGAAGAAACAACAAATCAAAGTAGTACTTAGCTACCTGTCCATTTGGGGTGATTTTAACTCTTTTTTGCTCTTGCCCTCCAAAGAATAAGGGCTGGTTAGCCTCGCTAGGCCTGAATTATTTCCCAGGAAATTTTTAGTCTCTTATAAAATTAAACTTTTCTACTCTTCAAGTCTCCCAGTTCTTCCCCAAAGTACCAGCAGCTTCTCAAGCCAGCACATTTCTTGCAGACATCACTCTTCTCCACTTCTCTTCAATAATAAGTTGAAAATATGATGGTGGAAATGAAACTGAGGGTCCCTATGACTTTAATTAAATTTAATTTTAAATCCTAGCCGTAGAAATGCTCTCCCCCGACCCCCTCAGAGACCTAGCTTTTCCCCCATTATCAGCAAACCCACGAAGGCAACAGAAGACATAGCCCAGACCTAACAATGGTGACATGGTCTGAACCTTGGGCAGGCTAAAGAGAACGTATTGACCTAAGTTATGTTTCAGCTCCTGAGCCCTCAGGTGGAATCACCCCCTGCGTACTTTCCCCTGAGAAGAAACAGAGGAATGTCAGAAAAGACCTCAGAACTGTCCTTAAGACCTGAAGTGTCCTTATTACTCTTACCTCACCTCCGACGAATGAGCTCCCAGCACCACCCAACCCCAAACCCACAGTGCCTTGTGATTTTGCCCTATGTAATCCATAACCTACACACCATCGGGGAGTTGGATTTTTAAGAACATAAACTCTCTGTCTCTATTGGTCAATTCAATATTAAACTATTTTTTTCTTTCTATACTGCAAACTCCTGCTTGTGTATTTCGGTGGACCAGTGCGTGCAGGCAGATGGACTCAAGGAAAAAACTGGAGGTTCAAACAGAAACAAAACTGAATTTAGGAGTTAGGAATAAGAGGTGTTTACTCAGAACTTTTTCTTTATTTGCTGTTGAGGAAGAAGTAATGTTCTGTCATTTTGATTAGATAATTTTATCTCTCTATGTAAACAAGTCAGAATTACCCAATACTAACAATTTTTCATAATTGGGCTTACTTTCTCCTTGCGATGCCCACGTGTTTTGTTAGGTAGTTACACTATCACAAGGGCTTCACAAAGCTGAGGGTGGAATCCGAATAAAGATTGTTCCCTTGAGCAGGGCATCTCACATTTGAGATTTAAAATGCATTACACTGCAGGTGTTGACCCAACCCTTGCTAATGCTGAGGAAAGTGCACCCCCCGTGACAGGAAAGGGAGCAAAACATGTTTCCTGCTGTGCTTATAGCTCTGTCATCACTGTCCATTATTCTTTGGAGATGGTTTTATTGGCTGCTTTGCTCCATAACTCTTCTGCTAAGCAGTTCTTATCTCAAAAACAACTCAATCATCCAACTGTCCATCACCCATCATGAATCCCATTGTGTCATGACTAGATGGAAAATTGCTGAATAAAATGCCTCACTTTTAATATAGAACCAAAACAAGACAATAAAAACTGTTCTTTCATCTTTTTCTAAAACTAATAATGCTGATTCTAACCAGCCTCAGCAACAGAGGTTGCCACAACGAAGGGCATTTATACTAATAGTATAACTCTTTGGATTATAGTTCTAATCTGCACCTCTTTCCCAAATGCTGAGGTAACTAGAATAAGAAGAAGTTCATACACAGAGTGAAAAGGATGTTTTGTCTTGGGGTTTCAGAGTTGTCACTTATTTCTTGTCACCTAAAATCATACCTTCAAAACACTGACATGGAGCAGCATAGCATTTGGGACTGGATTGAGGTTTATTTTTATAGTCACTCATGCTGTGTGTTTTTGATTGAATGAATGTAAATTGGACATTTAGAGGAGATGTATGAGAATAGAAGTTGTAAATTGCCAGTAATACCAAAACCTTTTACTTGTAAAAGCAACAAAAAAAGCATTTTTCTTATTTTTAATCCAGATTGCAAGTTAAATAATGATATTTATGTGTTATATACTCTTTTCTTACAAAACCTTATTTTCTGAAAAGGATTCAGATGAAGACTGCAGTCTTCAGTTCTAAAATCCGTGACAACTAGTCTATCCATGTCTACCCTCAGTGATTCTTACGTTAAGTTTTAGTCACTGCTTTCCTATTTCAATGCTAGTACATACATGAAAACTTGCTGATGTGCTGGATATACAATCAGAACACAACTCTGATTAGTCCTGGGCCCTATGAGAGTATTTATTGGTTCAAAACAGACATAATACTATAATTGAAATAAGTTTATAAATCCTTGAACAATGTGAGTCGTATAACTAATCATATTTCCTTTGTTGCCAAAGTTAGCATGTGAAAAAGTCCTTACCATGTGTACTTTTATTCTCACCTGAACATGGCTTTATTGTGTATGTGTGTGTGCTAGTGTTTGCCCCAATTTACAGTGTGCATATGTATATGTGCACCCCCCCACATACACATACGTGTACACGTGCACATGTATTTTGTACATTTGGCATACAGGATATGTGTTTGCATTTAAACTGGGCTACGATTAATAAAGACTGTGAGGCATACCCACAGTTCAATTCAAAACACCCTTCCATTTGGATTCAGTCTTTGTGCTGGTGCCATTGTTTGAAATCTCCTGATAGATGGTGCTAGTGCTTTATTTCAGTATGCTAAAAATGGGTCAGGTATTTCTTTCTGTTTTTTTTTCCCCAGATCTCATGGGTTTTGTTTTGTTTAATAGATTCTTTCAAAAAGGTGGGATCTTGCCCTGGGTTTCTAACGAAGCTTTTTGTTAAGTTCAAGCCCAGTAATCACAAACAATGTAGAAGGTAATGGCGCGTGATAGACATAGTTTGCTTTTCTAAGGATTTCAGTTACACTTGAGTTTTTATATTCAGCAAATGAGAATGCCTTTAAAACCTCTCATCTGTATATGAAAGTGAGTAAAAAATAGAAAAGAATGGAAGTGAATAGAAGCTACAACTACAGAGTTTATGATAGAAATATAGAGAGCAAGATGGCATTCGTTTGAGAAAGAAATGCGTTTTTAACATTTTTATAGGGAAAAAAACACCTTCAGATGACAATTTGCAACACAAACGTTTAGTACAGATAATTTAAAAGAATGTTTGCTAGTAGTCAGGCTGTGAGGAGAGAGTGTAATATTTGGATTTTTTTTTTTTTTAATTTATTGGGGTGACGATTGTTAGTAAAATTACATAGATTTCAGGTGTACAATTCTGTATTACATCATCTATAAATCCCATTGTGTGTTCACCCCCCGGAGTCAGTTCTCCTTCCATCACCATACATTTGTAATATTTGGATTTTGCAGGCACCTTTGCCCTCTCTCCTGTCCCACACCTACTCTAGAGCCACTGTGTCTGAAGGTTGCCCCCTTCTCCAGGGCCCAAAAGTACAGACCGCTCTGTCCAGGTGAGCGCCTGTGTCCCATCCCTCTCCCTGACCTAATAGTCTCAGGCTCACTGTGGATGCCTAGATGCTCTCAGGTCTCCTTAGTTACTAATCACACACAGGGCTGGTATTAATACGCTTGGATTTCAAAGTCCTAATTAAAATTCCTTAAATATCAGGAGTAGATATTTTTAAGCTGCAAAATTAGTTAGAAAATAACTGAGGCGAAGAGAATTTTGGCTAACATAAACGGTTTTGTAGTCTTCCCAATGAAAAGCAAAGGGAAGGGGCAAGGAAGGACAAAAGCTGCTAGCCTATATTTTCTGATTTAAAACTTGAAGTGAAGCCTACGCATCCTCAAACACTCTGCTAGGTGTGGTAGCCACCCAATTACAAAATGAGAGCACAGAAAGATTAAATTATTATTCTTGACCTTAGGATGCTCAGCACAGAGTAAAGATCCTATTCTCTCTACTTTCCTGTTGAAACCCTGTAACCAATCTTTCTATTCTCTGGTTGAAAGGATCCAAAATATGCCGCTGTGGCATTACAATTATTTTGAGCTGAAGGCATTTGAGTTCCTGAAATCCCTTATCAGCCTAAAAGCAGAGCCTTCCAAAAGAATTCAATTGTCAGAAATCCCCTCTGAAGAGCAACCAGATAATGATCAACCATTGATCATTATCACCAGAGACAAACAACACAAGACGGTAGCACACCTAAAAGACATTGTCACAAAACTATCATATCTCCTATTTGTTCTCCTAAGGGCCTGTTTATCTTACCAAAAAGTCATTTGTTTTCGCATAAGTGTTCTCCCCACCTCTTTGAGTCACTTTCCTTTGTGAACTCCCTTAAGTATACAGGTGATTAAAATCTCTCTTTTCTCTTGCTAATCTGTCTTGTCAGTTTAATTCACAGGCCCCCAAGAACTCCACCTAAGAGAGTAGAGGGAAAGTTTTCCTGGAAGATAGGGTTTTATGCTTATGCTTAACAATTTTAGCAAAAGTTCTCTCTGTCATTATTTTTTTTTAAGGTGGCTTCCAGAGGTCAGTGTGTTAAAGAATTTCATGTATTTGTGCATTTATAAGTTACACCATGAATATACATATATATGCATATAGATGCATATATATATACATGCACATAAATTTATTCCTTATAATTTTCACTTATATCCATTTATACAAAACTTATTTCAGATGCATCTTTAAAACAAAAGGAATCATGAGAAAATGTTTTCTTTAGTAAAAATGTTTTCTTTAGTAAATTAGGATTTTCCCAAAATTCTTTACTGCAGAATCCAGTGATTCAGAAAGAAGTTCCATTATTTTTATAATGATAGAAAAATGTGAAATTCAACTTCATATTACCAAAGAATTATTGATTTAGTACTTCATTTCCCTTTCCATTTTTCAATAGCTTGATGTCCAAGAGAAATATAGAAAATTGGCCCTCGTTTTTATTCATTTCTTATCATCTGTTTGTTTTAGATCCCAGGTGGCTAATTTATTGATGGTGATAAAAAACACAACATCCGAGCAACACCTACCAAAGGGCATATGATTATAGACATATGAAAATCTGGACTTAAAATTAAAAAAAAGATTGACACTGCATTGTCTGAAGCGTTCTTCACTCTGCAATAGGATTCTCAATAGGAGTCTTTTTTTTTTTTTAATTTTAGTAAAATGTCTAATCATGTCACTCCCCTATGTAATGGTCTTCGTGATATTGCCAAGTCATTTAAACATGATATTCAAGCCTAATTATTTCGTTTCCTCTCCTCCTTTATTGCTCCATCATAGTACCTATCACATTCTGTTAGGATTATGTGTTTACTTTTCTTTCTTCCTCACTAAATTAATATCCCATCAAGACAGGAACGTTTCATGTCTCCATCCCCCCAAACTGGCACAAATTATATTCTTATGCCAGCATTTACGTCTTAAATTTAGCACACAGCAGGTCCTCAATATATGTGTATTGAATGGATTCATATCTGGAATGCCCCTCTGATCTTTCTGCAGGCTTAGCTCTTATACTTCCATTAATATTAAGTTCAAAAATTATCTTTGTAATAGCTAGCCTGGTCTCACAAGCTGAATTAATCTATGCATCCATGGCACTCTGGTCCTACCGCTAATATCACATTTCAACATGTTTATTGGCATATCTCCTTTCAAGTAATAATTAGGCCTAATTCATTTTTATTGCTCAGAATCTAGCATTGTGTTTAACAAATAAAAGATTGATAAATAAATATCTGTGAATTGAATAAAGGAACAACAACCATGGCAGGAAATATGGAAGGTTTTGTTTCCTTAGTGCTATGAGTGGAATTGTGTCTCCTCAAATAATACGCTGATGTCATGGCTCCCAGTCTCTCAGAATGTGACCTTATTCTGAAATAAGGTTGTTGCAGATGTAACTAGTTAAAATGAGATTATGCTGGAGTAGGGTGGGCCCTTAATCCAATATGACTAGTGTCTTTATAAGAAGAGGAGAGACAGATGCAGAGGGAAGGCGGCCATGAAGACAGATGCAAAGGTTGGAGTTATGCTACTATGTATAAGCCAAGGGACACTTGCTGAATTAGGATACTGATATATTTTTCCCCGGGAACGTGATCCATCGTTACGGAAGAATGGAAATAGAGATCCGGAGAGGCAAGCAAGGTTTAAGTAGAAGCAGTTTTATTGCAAAAGCGTAAGACAAAAAGCGCAAGAGAAAAACAGCTCTCCGCAGATCCGCAGAGAAGGGGGATTTGAAAGAAATGCCCTGTGGGCGGGGCTGTGCTGGGAACTCTAATAGCTCTGAGTCAAAGCTCATTGGTCTTCTATACCTGGGCAGTCATTCTTGGCGGGATCAGCAAACTGATTGGCTGCCCTTCCAATCTTAGAGTTTTGGCATGCTTTTCAGTTTGAATGTCTTTGTTACAGGCAAAATGGCCCTCCTCCGCCTGTATACCTGAGTTTTGGCAGGCTTTTCAGCTTGAATGTCTTTGTTACAAGCTGAATGGCCCTCTTCCCTCTCTACACCTGAGCCGATTACTGCAGCTTGAATCTATTAACTAGCTATTAAAGTTATCTCCTCTGGCTTTGTTATGGTCTCCGCCTTAATTCCCTCTACCTCGGCCATTTTCCTGACTGCCTATAATTTTTCTATGTCATTGGGAATACCAGAAGCTGCAAGAGACAAGGAAAGATCTTCCTCCAGGGCTTTGATGGGATCGTGACACTGCCGACAGACATCTTGATTTCAAACTAATAACCCCTAGAAATGTGAGAGAATAAATTTCTGTCGTTTTAAACCACCCAGTTTGTGGTGCTTTGCTAAGGCAGTGCTGGGAAACTAATATACCTAGTATGTTTAAACTGTCAGATTTTTGTTACTCAGGGTTGTGTCTAAAATGGAACTGGTTTAGGCGAAAAAAATAAAAGCAAATGTGACGTTTAAGGATTGCTTCTGCTCTGTAGGATACTATATGGTGTTAATTGTCTCCCAACATGGCATCCACCTGAAATGTAAGCTCTTTGAAGTTGTGGGGACAGAGTCCCAGAGAGCAGTTTCCAGGCTCTTGGCCTCACGTGGAAAGGTGCTGGCTCAGTTATTAGATGGCCATCAGCTGTAATCAGATGGCCATCCGTTGTGGCTGGGTGGCCATCAGCTGTTCCGGTTAGCCATTAGCCACTAATATAAGTGCTGTGGCTACGCTAGGGGGTTGGTTATTGGTTGGCAGAGAAACGCGGATTGCAGTTAGCAAGAGATTGATTGGTTGGCAGAGAAGGTCGGCGGATTGCGGATCACGTGGTTCCTGCTTCCTGCGCCTCTGAAGTATGAATATTTTTCTGTGAGTCCCCAAATGATGTAAATGATGTTGGAACTGATGGCAGTTTCTGGGTGTGGGCCAGGATCATGTCTCCTGAAGTCAAAGAATGGCCACACGGACTAGGGAGAGGCAAAAAGTTTTAAAAAGAGGATAGTTTATTAGAGGCAGATGAAGTTGCAGCTCCCGAGCAGGGTCCCGAATGGGGGTGCCCAGTGACTGAGGCAAAAGCTCTTATTTTTATACCTTCCCTTGCCTATTGGGGGAAGGGGGCTGGAGTCGTCCAATGGAATTCATCTATCAGGTTTGTCCTGTTTGCTCATCCTGAAGGGATTAACAAACCAACCCTTTCCTATCTATCAGATCTGCTCCTTTGTCCGGCCAGAAGGGATTTGAGGTCATCCATTAACCTCAAGGTGTATTCTCATGTCCATGTCTCTGTCCTGGAGAATATTGGAGGCAGTTTGCTCTTTTAGGTGTCTTTCATAAGGTAGCACTTGAATGGAATAAGAGAATGATATATATACATATATATATGTATATATATACATATATATTATATCTGAGATTATATATTATATATAATCAAGGATTATATATAATATATAATCTCAGATATAATATATATGAGATATAATATATATTATATATAATACATAATCTCAGAAAGCAAGGATAACTCCATTATTTATTTATTTATTTATTTATATTTATATATATATATATATATATATATATATATATATATATATATATATATATATATAATCTCAGATATGTGGGAACAGAGCCAGGAGTGCAGTTTCCAGGCTCTTGCCCTCACGTGGAAAGTTGCTGGCTCAGGTAGTAAGTGGTCATCAACTGTGATTGGATGGCCATCAGCTGTGGCTAGTAACCAGTGAGCCATTGGCCACTAATATAACTGCCGTGGCTACGCTAGCAGAAAATGGGAGGCTAGCAAGGGGATGGTGGCTGAGCTAGCAAGCACGGATTGCAGTTAGTTAGCACAACGGATTTCAGTTAGCAAGTGGCGTTGGTTGGTTGGCAGAGAAGTGGACGGAAGGTTACAGATCATGTGGATCCTGTTTCCTGTGTCTCCAACCCAGCTGCCAGGGAGAATATAGTGGTATGACACCCCTATCTATGGTTCCATTGGTGTTCCTTTTTGGCCTCACCATATCCTGCGTTCTTATGTGAGGAGCGGGACCGGAGACCCCACATGACACCCTGCATGACAACATATTTACATATATATGTGTATGTATAATCTGAGAGTAGAGTGATTAGGCAGAGGAAACATGTCATAACGTACAAGTGTATTGTAGGAATAGCAAAAGAGCCAATGTTGCCTATATGATATGGGGGGGTTGCAGGGGTGGGACTTCTGACATGAGACCAGGGAGGTAATTGGAGACTAGATCATGTAAGTTACGGAGGCCATTGTGAAATTTTTTCTTTTTCTTTGAGCCTGTGGATGGGTTGTAAGTAGAGGAGTAATATGATCTGAAATAGGATTGCAAGTGTCTTCTTGACTGTTGTGTGGGGGGATACCCCATGGGGTGAGCAAGGGTAGAAGTCAATACACTAGTTAGATGAAGATTGCAGTAATCTATTTGAAAGCTCATGGTGACTTGAACTATTATGAGAAGCAGTGAGAGTCTGGATGTGTTCTGAAAAAGGAATACAAGATTGGCAGATGGGTATGCAGCTAGATGGGCTAGATGGGTATGAGTTTTGTCAAACAAGTAAATATTGTGTTGAAGAGGAGAGTGGTGAAGGTGGGAATGTAAAGGACAGCATTCCACCTTATTACAAGACATGGAGGCTTAAGGAAGCAGTGCATGCTTGAGGAACAGGAAATACTTTGGAGGAGGAGGAGAGGAAAAGTAAATGATAAAGGAGTTTTCATAGCTCAATGGGACCCTGCATATGTCAGATTTGTTGTTGTATTGAGTTTATCCTGAAGGCAGTGAGGAGTCATTGAGGGATTTGTGAGTAGTAAAGTAGTATCATATTCATATTTTAGGATGCTAATGCTGACAGTAGAATGGAGAACAGATTGAAGAGAGGACAAGGTTTGAGGTTAGAGACCAGGTTAGAGATTTTGCAGTATCCCCTGAGATATGATGGTGACAATGGCACTGAAAATAGAGAGGAGTGGATAGGTAAGAGATATTTAATGAAGTTTCAAGACTGAACCATTTGTTAAACATAGGAGGTGAGGGAGAGGAGAAAGCAAGGGTAACTCCAAATTTTCTGATTGGGTAACGAACGGATTGTGGTGGGTCGTGATTAGGCTTGTCCACAATTAGCTCCTAAGAGGCCATAAAGGGAAAAGTGCTAGGGTCTGGTAGCAGAGGCATAGATGAAGGAAGACTGCTCATGTTCTGGCACAACAAGAATGTGAAGACCTGAAGGCGTTGGTGGTTCAGTAGCCTTATGTGATAATGTGTTTCAGAGTGCTGTTGTAGCAACAGATAAAATGCCAGTGAATCGAGAGTTCTACTTCTCTGACCTGGCAGACATCTCCTCTGGGAGTAGTCAAGAAGACCAAATTTGAGCACCCATCCTCATGAAAAAAGGGAAGAAAGAGGGAGGCAAGTTTACCACTTGTATCCTTTGCTCTTCCTATGTGGTTTCATGAATAAACCATATAAAAGTACAAACTGACCTACTTCATCACCAACTCCAAGCTTTCAACCATTTCCAGACTAGCTCATGGATGAATGACGCTGCCATTGATTAGGCTTATGGATGACAAAGGAGAAACATATTTTTGGGGGTGGGTAGGTGGGTAGGAAGGATGGGAAATCCAAGAAGAGATTTCCTGAGTCTTTAATTCATGTTTAAAACCTGTGTCTAGAGACCCCAAATGAGGTCTGGTTTAACCATAGATATCAGTGCCATTAGGGAGCATAGGAGATCCCTGGAAGAGGTCAAAACAAGGAGAAAAACGAGTCAAGTACTGATTTTATGAAACATCCAAATACAAGTTATTAATACAGAAAGAAGACCCCAGGAGAGGAGAGATGGAACTGCCATTGAGGTAGGAAAAAAAAGGAGTGGATCTTGGAACCCCAGGGACAAGGATTATTTAAAGAGTTGCAGAGAGGCCAACTGAGGTAAAGAATGAAAACTCTTTGTTAGATTTAGCAACTGGAGGGTCACAAATGATGTTAGCTTTAATCACTGTGATAGCGAAGTACAGAAATCAGATTTCAATGGGCAAATGGTAGGTGGAACACTAGAAATAGTAAGTGTTTAACACTTTATATTTTATAGACTTTTAGGGGAAGGGGAGATCAGGTGATTGCTAGAGGAGAATGTAAAATCAAAGATTTGTTATGTTAAAAGATAAACTGGGCATTATAAAAACTTTAACAGTTTATTTGCACAAAAATCAATTTGAATTGGACAGCATTCAGTCTAGCAAATAGAAAGGAGCGCTGAGGAAATGTATAAAATGAAAAACTTTGATAGATAGATGGGAGCAGGAATGAGAAAGTTATACTAGCAAAACAATAGGTTGGCTATTGCAAAGGTTATGTCCCTCTAGACACAGGGGGAATATCAGGCATATTACCGAATTAGTGTTGATCAGGTGATTCTTGATTGACTGGTTTAAGATTCCATTTCTAGGAAGGCCAAAACTATAAATAAGTCTTGGTTTGGTGAAATGGGCCTTAGCATAAGTGACTCCATGTTAGGCCTGTTGTCTTGATTTTTAATACAGTGGTACATCGGTTTTCGAACATAATCCGTTCCAGAAGACCGTTGGAGTTCTGAAATGTTCGAAAACCGAGGCACGGTTTTCCCATAGAAAGTAATGCAAAATGGATTAATCCATTCCAGACCTTTAAAATCAACCCCTAAAACTGCAAATTTAGCATGAATTTTGCTATCTAATGATACCATAGATCCATAAAATTTATGTCGTTTGTAAACCAAAATGTTTGTCAATGGAGACGTTCAAAAACCGAGGTATCACTGTAATTATAAGTGGCAGAGACTGGGAAATGTTTGCGTGTTGAGAAGAGAAGCAAGTCTTAAGTTTTAAGAGGCATAGTTTGAATATACTCCAAACAGAATAAGCTACAGTGTGAGGCACTGGAGAAAGCAGATGTTTCCATTATTCTAAGATTTAGATTTCATCTAGTGAGTTTGCTGAAAGAGTATTTGCACCTGGTGTTAAAATCTTTGTTGGGAGTGTGGTTTTATGTAATGGTTTAAGTAAACCAAGTCTAAGCTACAGGAATTGAAGCTAGGAGGGGACTAAGTAATTAAAATTATCCCTTCATCCTTAGAAAAACTGGGAAGTAAAAGTGAGAAAATGATAGTGGGGCATACAGTGAGTGTTCCATTAACACTAGTTCTTTTCTGAAAATTCTGAAAAAGATGTAAGAGTCTGAGAATCCCAATATGTGTCAGAATTAGATAGCTCATTAACATCTCTGAGATAACTTGTCTCAAATAGGACACTGTGGAAACTGGGCAGAGGAAGTCTTAACAAAGGCAAATCAGTAATTCAAAGTCTCTTCATGCTCCTTAATAAAGGAAAGAGCTTGAGGAAATCCGTGGTACAATGGCCCATGATTCGGACAGCTTATCAAGAGTCCATGCGATGCTGCACTTCTGAGTTCTCTACGAATAGCTTCTGTAAGTGCTGGAAATATATCTAGTGCTCTCTGAGACAAATAGAGCAGACAGACTCTGTGACTGATTTCTTCCTTACTCCTATTTCAAGGCAAATGCTACTAAATACGAGCCCATTCACAGTCCAACAATGAACTCCTACGATCATGGATGCATTTTAAAATACGCTTTATTTTTTTTCCCCGCTTGTCTTCAATTTTCACACTTTCATTTTTTCCCTTTACATTTTCTCACAGAGCCTTGAAGAAAGAGCCGTTGTTGAAAAAAAATCTAGATTTCAAAGAATACCTCTGTATCCTCCTTCAATTCAGTATTACTTTCCTTTCTTCAGCAGTTCTCTCCCAGCCCCTCTAGATGACTTGCCTCCTTTCAGTTAGAGCCTGGCCCTTTGCACCATCCAGGCCATCATTAGTTATTTCAAAGATTTTGGAGGAATGATAAAGGAAACTGTTGTTTGAAGGACTTGGGGCTCTGCATTATTTTCTTGGCCTTGACAAATACCCATTGGTAATGAAGACTTCAAAAGGCCTTCATTAGGGCTGCAGAAAGGAACAGCAGGAAAGTTAATTACCTGGAGCCAAAAATCCTATTTTCCCTTTAACAACCCAGGGCCGCACTTTAAAGGCAATCAAATGGAGTGCTGTTTGGCAAACAGTCAGCCTTTCTTGAAATGCTGAGTGTAATTAGATGCTCTCCTGTCTGTCATTAAAGACAGATTGTTTGTAAATGGTTAACAGTTGAGTACTGCACTGTGTCTTCAATCTTTATCATAATTATATTTCTAATATTGACCGAAATATTCTAAACTGAGAAATGGGAGCTTAATGCAAGGGTAATTGCTTGATAATGAATTACTGCTGTTCTTAAGAAAACTTGCTCTATTTATTTATTTATTTATCCATCCTTCATTTTCTTTTGGGAGTTTTGACATTTGCAATTCAAATATACTCAGGAGAAGTCATCTGTGAAAAGAATCATCCATCCCTGAGAGTGGCTAATTTTGTCCCTAACGAGGACTGTGAACCATTACAAGAAAGAACAACAACAAAAAAAACAAAACAAAAAAACTCAATGCTGTCCAATAGCCACTGATTTGAAAGAAACCCAGATGTCATTTAGTGTTTTCAGTGCTCTCTGGTGAGAGATAAGGATGAATAAAGCACATCTGATGTTTAGAGGATGTTTTGAGACTGTGATGTCATCGGCTTTGCCCATGCTTGATAGCAACTTACTTCATTATATTGTAATCTATTTGTAATCAGTCACTAGACACCCTACATAAGACTAGAAAGTCCAGAAAAAAAAGACAGAGGATTCAGGCTCCTGACCTGATGGCAATATCGATTTAGACTCTTCAGCATCTTTCAAATAATAAAATTTCAAGCTGTCACTTGTGCCTATTTCATGATGAAACAGGTGTCATTGTGCCTATTTCTTTGGTACTATTTCAGTACTTTCATTCTAAATGATGGAGGAATATTTTCATGTGAGTCCCCAAATGATGTAGATGATGTTGGATCTGCCGGCAGCTTCTGGGTATAGGCCGGGATTGTGTCTCGTGAGACCAAAGAATGGAAACACGGACCCAGGAGAGGCAAAGAGTTTTAAAAAGAGGATAGTTTATTGAAAGCAGAGTCAGAGCTCCCCAGCGGGAGGGGGTCCCGAATGAGGGTAGCTCTTGACTGAGGCAAAAGCTCATACTTTTACACCTTCCCGTGCCTATTTGGAGAAGGGGAGCTGTTTGAAGAAGGGAACTGGCTCCTTAATGAAATTCTTCTACCCGGTTTGTTCTGCTTGCCCATCCTAAAGGAATTAGCAAAGTAGCCTACTCTTATCTATCAGATCTGCTCCGTTTGTAAGGCCAAAAGGAATTTTATGATTAACCTCAAGGTGTTGTTATATTATGTCCTGGAGTGAAGGAGTGATTTCAAAACCTGGAGTTTTAGGATATGGCTGTCTTTGTTTTTTCCACCAGGGACCTCCCTGTCTACCTAGGGACATGCTAACTCTCCTGTCTCGTAACTACTGAGCCTAAGAAGGTTGAGAAGTTTTTGCTTAGAATTCTGAACACAATAATATACTTATGTTCCTGGTTGTGAAATTTAAAACATGTTGCTTTTAAGTAGTAATTATCATCACTAAAACTGAATAGACGTCAAATCTATTATAGAGATATTAGCAGAACTCAAATGTTCATTTCTCCACAGTCTGACTAATAAAACATCTATTTGACAATAAACAATAAACTATAAATAATAACTTAGACATTAGTTATTAAGAGGTTACTATACGTTAGGCACTGTGCTAGCTCCTTTGATGTATTTTCCATTTAATTTTCACAGTGACCCCCAGGAAATAGATATTATTCTTCCCCTTTCATAAATAAAGAAACTGAGGCTTGGAGACACTATTTTCCCTGGACCTATAAGTAGGAAACTGCAGAGTCAGAAATCTGAGCTATGTTTGCCTCCAAAGTCACATTCTTTCAAGTAGACAATTTATCTAATTCTCTAAACATTCTCTGCTATTATTTTTCACTCTTTAGAAAACAACATTATAAATACCATAGAAATACAACATGGGAGGCTCTTGGCAAACTAAGTACAGGACATTAAGGAAGGCACCTTCTTTGTTAACAAAATTAATCTTAACTGCATTATCCATATTTAATGTGTGCGTCCTGAAATTGTTGCAAAAGTCTAGAGTCGGAGTCTGCAAACCATTGCCCGTAGCTGATGCCTGTTTTTGTAGATAAAGATTTATTGGATCATGCCCATCATCCTCATTTACACATTGCTTATGACTGCTTTTATTGTACAACCGTGTGGAGCTCCAGAATATACCACTGTGGCATAAGGATTGTTTTATGCTGAAGACATTTGAGAATCAAGAGATGTAAGAAAAACTTCAGTTGAACTCCCCTTATCTTCCTAAAAGCAGAGCTTCCCAAAATAATTCAACTGTAATAGTCCTTGTAAATGCCTTCCCCAGAATTTCACAGCCAAGGAAGACTTACTATGAACAGAGACAAGAAGTCAGCACTGGGATAAGAAATCGCCTAACATAAATTGTTACAAAACTATCATGTCTTTCATCTGTTCTAGAGGTCCATTTATTTTTCTAAAAGTAACTTGTTTTGCCATAAGTGTCTTTTCTCCTCCAGCTCTTCCCATAGTAAGATGGTATAAAGGCCCGAATTCTAACTGCCTCTTTTGGCCATATTTTCTGTGAGGTGGCCTGTGAACATACATACTTGAATAAAATGTGTCTTTTCTCTTGCTAACCTATCTTTTGTCAGTTTAATATGCAGACTCCCAAATACTGAACCTAAGAAGGTTGAGAAGATTTCCCTCCTCAACCAAAGTCATGTCAAATAGTTGTAATAGAGATCGTGTGGCCTCCACAGCCTAGAATATTGGCTATCTGGCATTTCAGAGAAAGTTTGCTGAACGCTGGGAGGCTGAAAGTTTATTCAAAAAGGGGATATAGATCTTTACTACCTTTTAGCTCATGTCACTTGATTATGAAGTTTACATGAAAGGGTACAATGATATTATCTATTTGCAAATAATCACATAGATGATGAAGAAAATATATCAGCTTATTTATTGCCGTCTTGACCATGTGGTCCCCAGCAATGAGAACCTAGATAGCTTTTTCTTGTCTTAAAGGAAGTTATTGTATCACTGTTGCAAAATTTCTTTCTATTAAATGTGCCTAATTTAAGTTCCAGTCAGATGTATAGAGTGTAGTGTGTATGTGACACAGTAAATATTCAAATATAAATCTATAAAACCATTGTTGTTTAATTTCTATTTTTAAATTTTTATAGTTTCATTTCTTAATAATTAGCCATGCATGCTTCCTCTTCTGTGAACTGTCTGTTCAAATCTCACTAATCTCATAACTATTTATAAGCACTATATATACATGAGTATTTGCTTTTAATGCTATGTGCTTCTTTTATAGAAAGCAGAGATATTTTTCATGCTAGTAATATTCATCTGTATTTCTGTTTGATTTTTTTTCAATCATTTACACTTCTAGAAGTTCTTAACCTATCCTATAATTTTCTGTTAACTTTTATTTTCATATGTTATGCTACTGTTTGATTTTTTCCTATTAGTTCTTTATTAATACATATGGAATTTGTATAGGAATTTATTGGTGTGAGTCAACACAAACACACACATATTTTATGTCCTCCTTATGCCAACTACTGCCCAATCAAATAGCTAAACAAATGCCCTTAATAAAACAGGGTTCCACCTTTCTGGAAGAAGGTGGATTGGCTAGGGACCTTAGAACCTGAGGAAGGACATCGTGGTGAGTGTCCTTAGTTTTGTTTTTTTTTATTTTTTTGTTCTCTAGTATCCCAGACATGGAGCAGAATACGTTAGCAACTCAGAAACAAACTTCATCAAAGTTAAAAGAAAGAAATAATAAAGAATGTGTTTTCTAACCACAATGGAATCAAACCAGACATTAGTACAGAAAGATAATAGAAAAATCTCCAAATAATTGAAAACTAAACAGTCTTGTAAATAATCCATGAGTCAAAAAAGAAGACCTAAAAACTACATGGAATTAAATGAATAAAAATACAATGTATTAAAATTTGTGTGACAGCTAAAGCAGTTTAGCCCAATAACCAATAAAGAAATATAATTCATTTATCTTAAAATTCCTTAAATAGAAATATTTCTGTCAAGATGCTTTTACTGGAGAATGCCATCACAGGTTAAAGAGGTACTAATGCCAATTCTTCACAATCTTTTCCAGAAAACAGAAAAGGAATTCTATGAGGTTGGATAATTAAGTTTGCAGACTCATCCTAGAAAAAAAGCTACATACCTCATTGCTGAATATCACTACAGTCACCTTCAAAGTATTTCCCTTGGGAAGCTATACACCGATGCCAGCACCTAGTCCACCCTTCAAAGCAATTTTGGAGCTCTTTTTGGAATGGATGTAACAGCTATTGTCATAGTACCCTTGATATCCTGAATGTCATCAAAATGTCTTCCTTTCAATATTTCCTTTATCTTCGGGGAAAGAAAGAAATCATTGGGGGCCAGATCAGGTGAGTAGGGAGGGTGTTCCAATACAGTTATTTGTTCACTGGCTAAAAACTCCCTCACAGACAGTGCCTTTTGAGCTGGTGCATTGTCATGATGCAAGAGTCATGAAGTGTTGGTGAAAAGTTCAGGTGGTCTAACTTTTTCATGCAGCCTTTTCAGCACTTCCAAATAGTAAACTTGGTTAGCTGCTTGTCCAGTTGGTACAAATTCATAATGAATAATCCCTCTGAATGAATAAAAAAGGTTAGCAACATCACTGCAACAAGTTTGTGAACTTAATTGTCAGTCCTCTTGTATGTATGTGTGTGTATACACACATATCTATGTACACATATATGTATACACACATATATATGTGACAGTCGTTTAAAAACATGTATCACAAATACTTTACTTCTAAAAAAACATGGTTTAAGAGAGCTTGAAAATTAAAACATTGTGAGTTCACCACCCAGAGTCAGTTCTCCTTCCTGATGTATTGCAGAATTGTACACTTGAAACCTATGCAAATTTACTAATCATTGCCACCCCAATAAATTTTAAGAAATAGAGAGAGAGAGAGAGAGAGAGAGAGAGAGAGAGAGAGAGAGAGAGAGAGAGAGAGAGAGAAAGAGAGAAAGAATTGAAATAATACTCCTTTGGCACATTTATGCAGGACAAACATTCTACTTTTTAACTGTTGGTCTCTATGTCCAGTCCTGGTGCATCTGTGGTGTCAGTCTTAAAACTGGCTTCAGATCATGCAGGTGTGTCTTCTGTGTGCAGGCTGCAGAAAACTGGGAAATTAACCCATGGATGAGCACATAATAAGGAACATGGTACAAGACGGATCAATCACCCTTATTTGCCTAATCCTACTTCCCAAGTATATTACAAAGACTAACAGGAAAGTAATGATAGTAAAAGAAGCCTAATAATAAGAGACATTTAAACTTCGTTTTTTTTTTGTTGTTTGTTATTTTTTGCGTTTTTTTTTTGGCAGACTTATAATACATAGTTATATATTTAACAGAGGAGAGTATAGGGAACATAAGAAAAGATGATAAACAAAATGGATTGTTCTGAAGTCAAAGAATTTTCCTAATATAATAGATTACAATGAATAAAAGTACTTTTTTGAGTTCTGAGTTTAATAAGTATAGTAAAATTAATATTCAAGTTTTCCAATATTGTCCAATAAATAGCTACAATTATTTCAGATTTATAAGCAGATTGACCACATTATTCGTCCTTGAAAAAGGGACATTTTAAGAGTGAATAGGCGAGCTATGGATAATTATGCCTGGGTAATAAGCATAAGTACAGATTGTTCCAGCCAAGCAAACACATATGGCCATGCCCTCACAGTGTTCTGTAACTAAGAGATAATTACTGAATTCAATCAATTTTCAAGTCTTTGTTTAATTGTTTGCTTTCTTTGATTTCCTTCTCTATTGTTTTTGCCTTTTCTGCTGCTTGGAATGTAGAAATATTCACGTGGCTGACTCCTCCTTATCATTTAAATTTTAACTATAACATCTCATTTTCAAAGAACTTTTTTTTTAGAGGAACTTATCTAATGCCACCTACCCCACTGCCCACCCAGACCGATATATCATTTTGTTGTTTTCGTCTCTTCATAGTTATAATCATGATCGGAAATTGTTTATTTACTTGTTTAATGTCTATCTCTCTCATTCAAGTATAAGCTCAATGAGAAAGGAAATTTCTCACGGTCTTGTACACTGTCAGATCTTTAGAACTTGCAAGAATTTCTGGCTCAATAAAAATGTGTTAAGTTTATGAACAAACAACTAAGAAACTAGTATTACCAGTTTACACTGGTGTTTAGAACTAGGCATAAACAAATAACTTGAATTTAATGTATAGATTACCTGAAATTTGTATGTTATTATAATTTCACGGTTTTGTTCATTGTAAAGATTTGGTTCTATGTTAACTAGATTAAGAAGTTTGGGCCATTTAAATAAAAGACACAAATTGTACTTTAGGGTGAAACATCTTAATGGTTTCCATTTTCAATCTGTTCAGATTATAATTTACCTTAGATCCTCAGTTCACTTTATGGCAGTTGAAAATGATCACAAAATAGCATGTAAGGGATTCCAAACATGAATGCCTTCCACATGAGGTTTTTACAATGGACGCAAATCATTCTGCCACGTTAGGGAGGTATAGAAATAGCCAAGTACACTCTATACCACTGAGACGATTTAACTCCATCTTTGGAAACCCCAGGATGTTTCTAAATTACTTTATCGGTATGCAATTACAACCCTGAAACTTATCTATCTTCTACTTGTGGGAGACAACCTGAAATCTTAACTGGCTGGTCCCTCCCCTCCCTTCTTGAACATAAGACATACATAACTCTACAGAACGGATCCTAAATCTCAATATTAATTGAATCAAAATTTCTTGACAAGCATATTATATGCCATCAGAAAAAGTGGGGGGGGATCTCTCTGAGATGGACTAATTTTTCTGGAGACTTTGCCTACTTTCAAAGTAAGAAACATATTAGAAAGAATAAACTCATAAAATACTACTTATAACTTGAATGAGAAAATGGCTATTCTTCAATTGAAACATTATTTTGCAGATGGCTAAATTCTTTAAAAACCTATAAAAGAAAAATTATTAGAATAAGCTTCCTTTTTTTTTCTTTATGTAACGTAATTGTCTAACGCAGTCTAAATGTGTTACTAGACCTAGAACTCTGCATACACAGGGTAGGCAACATTTAACAGTTGAAAGACTTTGAAATAGCAATCTATCTACAAATAAATCTCTTATGCCCTGTTGTCCTTATGTCCACCCATTTTTTCTTTGTCTAAAATGTTACCTTCAGTTAAAATTTTATCCACAATATGTCTTTCATAAAAGATTGTTCTCTGCACTGTTCTTCCTTTCCACACCTTTTCTCTTTCCTACATTATTAATAAAAGTATTTTAAGTTACAAGTCTTTAGTGAATCCTTGGTGACGTCTTTATATACAGTATTTTAAAGGTTATTTCTAGATCTCAGATAAATATTATTAAGCCTTTAGGAAAAGTGGCAAGGACACTTAGTCATACAGAATTAGATATTTTTAAATATTAGGAACTTTCCACTTACAAATAATTAACAGGAAAAAATGCTTCTGATTCCTGACAAGCTGCTAGCTTACCCTTTAAATCTAAAACCAGAAATAGAAAACAGAATGGCATGCTAAGATTCAAGAACCTAATACAAATGATAACTCCTGGGGAGAGAGAAGACATTTGGGACCACATCTGCAATGGGATCACTGGGAGTTGAGGTAAGAGAAAAATTAGATGCCTCAAAAGTGAGAGCTTTATCATTATGCTTTTCTCTTTTCCCTATTTAATATGGTGGAGGGTGGGTGGGGATAATTGCCTGTATCTATTCTATTGTAGCACAGGCAAATAGTGTACCACAGCAAAACTAGCCAGAGGTGACAGGGTAACATCTATATAGTGTTGAGACCCAGCTGAGATGGAGAAAAGATAGTATCTAGAGCACGTGCGTGGATGAGCTCCTGAGAATTTTCTTCTCCCCACTCTTTGTCTAAGTGATTTTAACTGAGAGAAGCAGCTCAGGGAAAGAACAATGCCAAGGACCATAAAAGATATACAAGGAAAATATCATCCAAAGAAAATGGTCATAGCAATTTTAAATTCAACAATAATAGAATCTAAAAGAATATATTAATCAAGGAATGGGAATTTTTTGATTGAGACAGGGTAACCTTGTGAGGGTAGAGTGTGGCAGGTGAGTGAGGACCAGAGGTAGGTGAGTAAGCGGAGTTGAGGGAGTGCGGGCCATACATAGTTGAGCAGATTATAATGGCAGAGACTCTCTTCCTTGAGGTGGGTCCCACATATCCACACCCTAACTCACCATAGGGGCAAAACCTTTGTGCTATGTTTAGCTACTCCCCTAAGTGACTAATAACCAGTCATTGTAGCTGATATATCCAGAGGAATATAAACCCACAAGAAAATAGTAGGTTATAAATGAAGAATGCAGTCATTGAAATAAAGAAATAATTAGATGGATTCATGAGTTAATATATTTAACCAATAAATATTTGTGTACTTTTATCATGTTAAACTATAGCATCAAAAAGGTGAAAATAAAATTTACAGGATGGGAGAAAATGGTTGCAAAATGTTTATCTGATTATTAAATCATACATGGGATAGAATATACAAAGAAGTCTTAAAACTCAGCAATCAAAGACAAATAACTCATTAAAAATGGGCACTGGATCTAAATAGATACTTCTTCAAAGAAAATATACAAATGAAGAATGCTCAGCATCATTAGACAACAAGTAAATGCAAATTAAAATCACAAGATACCACTGCACAAGCACTAGGGTGGCTATATTCAAAAAGAAAGATAATAACAAGTGTTGGTAAGGATGTGGAGAAATTAGAATCATCATATTTAGTTGATGGAAATGTAAATACTGCAGTCACTTTGGAAAACAGTCTGGGAGACTATTTAAATATGGAGTTTGCATATAACCCAGCAATTCTACTCCCAGGTATATAGCAAAGAAAAATATGAACACATGTCTCCTAGGCCTGTAGCCAAGAAAAATAAAAACACATGGATAGTTGTAGCAGTACTATTCATAATAGCCAAAAAGTGGAAACAACACAAATGCTTATCAACTAGTGAATAGATAAATAAAATGTGGTACACCCACACAAGGGGATATTATTCAGCAATAAAATGAAAGTACTGATACACATTACACTATGGATAAACCTTGAAAACATTATACCAAGTAAAAAATGCCGGTCATGAAAGACCATATATTATACTGTGTTTCCCCGAAAATAAGACCTAGCCGGACAATCAGCTGTAATGTGTCTTTTGGAGCAAAAATTAATATAAGACCTGGTATTATATATATTATATTATTATATATTATATTATGTCATATTATAATAAAAACCCGATCTTATAGTAAAATAAGACCAGGTCTTATATTAATTTTTGCTCCAAAAGATGCATTAGAGCTGATTGTCCAGATAGATCTTATTTTCAGGGAAACACAGTATGATTCTATTGACATGAAATGACAGAATAGGCACACGTATAGCAGTAGAAAATATGTTAGTGGTTGACCGGAGCTGAGAAAGTTGGAAGAAAATTGAGAGTGACTGCTATGGGCATAGAATTTCTTTTTGGGTGATGAAAATGTCTTAAAATTGATTGTGGTCATGGTTGCACAACTGCAAACATACTAAAAACCATTGAATTGTACATTTCAAATAGTTGTGTTGTATGGTATGTGCACTGTGTATCAATAAAATAATTAAAAATAAAACACTAAGAAAAATGGATAAAGACAACAAAGAAGTTAGTGACTTGGGAGATTATGTTGATGAATTCTCATAGGAACATTTAGGAGTAGATAAAAAGGTGGGAATGCCTTTTAAAGTATGGAGGATAAACTTGAAAGAGTCAACATCCAGGTGTAGGAGTCTTAGAATAAGAGGGTTAAAATTCACAAAGTCATATGTGGGCTTTGGAGGGTAGGAGTGAGTCGAAAGAGAAGGAGATGAGAGTATGCAAAGATACTTGTTTTGTGTGAGGAGATAGATATTAATAGCTCAACAAACAAAAGGGAGAATAAAAACAAATATGAGTATTAATAAGTTATCAATAACCATCTCAAGAATACAAATGAAATGCATACTTCAAACTGTCAGTAAAAAATGTTATCTCTAAAGGGAGGGAGGGAAGCAGTAAAACAGAAACAAAAACTAAAGGTAAATAGAAAACAGGGAATAGCACATCAAAAATAAATCCTAATAAAACAATAATTACAATAAACAAATGCAAGTTAGATTCAATAATCAAGAAGCAGACTCCCATATCAGATGTTAAGCATGATCCAGCGATATATTTATCAGGAGAAATATTTAATATAATAGGATGAAGAGAGTTTGGAAATAAAGGATGAACTTAAGTTCAACTTTTGCTTCCATATTTTCTTTTCAAAATCTATTATTTCACATTAGGTTTTGTGTCAGACTTTGAAAGGGCACATAGCTGACTGCTCACCTCAATATTATTTTGCCATCCCAGAACTTGTGAAGGAATAATGATCATGTGATGGTGTAAGTTACTTTTGTGTATATCCAGGAAAAAAATTTCAGAAATACCATAAGGTGTGTCATCTAGATTTATTATTAAATATAAATATTTACTTTGAAACTCTGGATGTAACTTGGAGTGAAAATGCTATTGTGACATAAAAGTGATTTTGGAGCTGCCTTGATTTATATTTATATAAGATTTTCAAACAAGATGAAATATCAGGTTTTACATATCTAAAAGATTGCTTGAGGGAAATGCATTCTAGCCTGACAGAACTTATTAACAATAAATTGTTGCTTACATAAAAAGTAGTTGGTTTTTTGGTTGCTGACATTTCTTGGCCTTGGTAGCTCAGTTATTTTTTCATGATTCCAGCTGCAGAGCTATTCTTGTCATATTATGTCAGGGAAGATTCATAATTAATTTTAATTTTTATCTATCAATCATCTATCTACCTACATTTTGTATGAAGAAATATTAATATACATTTGAAATACTTAGAAATTTTATTCAAAAAAAGCACGAAGCCTATGTTTGTAAATTCCATGAATTACATTACACCACCACTTTGTCTAAACCTGGATTTGAAAAATGCAATGAGTTTTTACTTTGGTAAAATAATGAGTTGGCAACTGTACCATTAACAGTTGAAAAAGATCTGCCATTGGGCACTCTTATTTCTCCACAGCCTTAGGGGAAAGTGGGCATCTATTTCAGTATCCCAAGTGATCTATTTCAGTATCCCAAGTGTGCAGTATTGTGATTGCAGGACCAGCTAGCCACTAATAGTGCTGCAGACACAATTGTGTCTACATTAAACATTTAAACTTTTCAAAGTTGACCACTAAATAAAATATAATAAAACGATCATTTTGAGAATAAAATATCAGATTATTACATTTATTATTTGATGGGTGTATTTGTTTTTTGCGTCAATCTTGGTAAAATATTAATTTTTGCATTTGCCCATTCTCTTTTCAGTGAAATTATATATTCAGTATATCTCTGTAAATAAATATATGGAAAAAGATATACCAGGAAAACATCATTCAAAAGAAAATCTAGGATAGTAATTATAAATCAAACTAATAAAATCCTTATGCCAAATAAATATTCATTTTAAACACACATGGCCTAGTCAAAAAGGTTAGCATATTTAAGACTATGACTATAAATAAAATCTCAAATAATAACAAAACATTATATGATATTTTTATCCACAATGCAATAAAACTGGAAATAAAAAGGTGATAACTAAAAAAAGATTATATATCTGAAAACTGAAAAACAGAACTAACTTTGAGGGTAAAGAAAATGGGAAATTTAAAATATTTAAATTGAATATTGAAAGCACTATATGTCAAATGTTACAAGACACAGATAAAAAATTATGTAAAGAGAAATTTGCAGCTTTAGATCTAAAAAGATTGAAAACAAAAGAATCAATGTTTAACCCAAGAAATAAGAAAATAGTGACCAAAGAAACTACAGAGAGAGAGAGAGAGAGAGAGAGAGAGAGAGAGATGTTGAACAGATACAGAACATTGAAAATTCGTTTTTTAAAGTGTCATAGGTTAGGTAACCTTATGGCAAGACAGTTGAAGAAAAAGTAAACATGTAAATAAACAAAATGCAGAATTTTAAAGAAAAGAAAACATGTAAATAAACAAAATGCAGAATTTTAAAGAAAACTAACATAATGAGGTTATAAGACTCATGCCAGACATAATGAGATTCAAAGAAACGTGACAAAAAGTATTGAAACAAGGACTTCATAAAAATGGTGGCATGAGGTCAGCCTGTGGAAATCTCCCCTGGAATTTACAACAAATTGAACAACTATAACTCCACAAAGGACTCCCTGCGCAGCAGACAGGCAAGATGAAGAGGCTCACTACTGGAATCACCTAAAGGTGGGCAAATTGCGCGAGCTGGGGAGGAGGGAAGAGAGAAGTGCTGAGACGGGGCTGTGCTGGCGAAGGACGCAGACCTAGCTCGGCGCTCCGAGCTAGCTGCATCCAGGAACTATCGCAGCTGCAGCAGAGGGAAGAACCCGGACTGCCAGGGCTCCACTTATGGCCAACAGGGGACAGCATATAACACGGCTGAACCCAATGCTCATGGCAGAGACCTTGGAGCAAAGACTGAGGCTGAAAAAGGTGGTTTAAGCCCTCACTGCTGAGCAGAGAACAGAAGCCTTAGGCACTTAGCCTAGCTGTTCCTTCCCTACCCTCCCAGAGCTCACCCTGCCCCCACCTGCCCAGTGCTAGAAGCGGAACAGTAGCAGTGTCAGATCAAAACAACAGAATATTTGCAGTTCTGAGAATTGTGGTCCACAGACATGGACTCGCAGCACAATTAGTTTTGGGAAAGGGGAGGGAGCTGTGGAAGCAGGACTGGCTGTGGTGGTGGTTGCTGCCATTGCTCTGGCCACCTCTAACAACCCACCCTGCCCCTGTCCCCACCTTTCTGGGTGGATCCCTGCAGGAGTAAACAGAGCTGCTGAAGCACACAGGCTCTGAATCTGAGGCAAGAAGAGCTTTGGAACCTCAGAAGCTCTCCACATCCTCCCACAGAGGTGGTGCTGTATGACCAAGGCCAACTGTTCAGCGAAGAGAAGCCTGCCTTCCAGGCAATCCGCCCATTGAGAGAGAAGCTGGAATAGTGCAGAGAAAACATAACATTACAGTGTGAGAGAGAATAAAAGGCTGCAGTCAGAGAGAAAATAAAACACTCTACCAACACCTACTGGAAAACAAAAGACAGACCTCTTCCTATCAACCTGTTGCAGAACCTACTCCTGTAGATGTCTAGGAAGAGAAATAATAAATCATTAATTGCCACGAATAACCAAGGCGACAAGACAGCTCAGAAAGAAAGTGAAAAGTCTCCATAAAATGAAGTTAAACATATGGAAATATCTGACTTAAATAACAGAGAATTCAAGATTGCAGTTCTGAAAAAACTCAACAAGATGCAAGAAAACACAGACAGGCAGTTTAATGAACTCAGAAACACAATCAAAGAACAAAATGAACATTTTACCAAAGAGATTGAAATTTTAAAACAGAACCAAATAGAATTTCTGGAGATTAAGAATCCAATAGAAGAAATAAAGAATGAAATAGCCAATTTAGGTAGTAGAGTTGACCAGATGAAGGAAAGAATCAGTGACATAGAAGATAGAAACCTGGAAATGACACGGATGGAAGAAGAAAGAGACTTGAGACTTAAAATAAATGAAAGCACTCTACAAGAACTTTCTGACTCCATCAGAAAGAGCAATATAAGAATAATGGGCATGCCAGAAGGAGAAGAAAGAGAGAAGGGAACAGAGAGTATAATCAAATGATGAGTACTTCTCAAACTTGTGGAAAGAACTGGATCCTCGAATTCAAGAAGCAAATAGAACGCATAATTACTTCGATCCCAACAGGCCTTCTCCAAGTCACATTGTATTGAAGCTGTCAAAAATTAATGACAAAGAAAGAATCCTCAAGGCAGCCAGGGAAAAGAAGACAGTAACCTACAAAGGAAAGCCCATTAGAATATCATCAGATTTTTCAGCAGAAACTCGATAAGCCAGGAGGAAGTAGAACCAAATATTCAAACTATTGAAAGAGAGAAATTGTAAGCCAAGGATAATATACCCAGCAACGATATACTTGAGATATGAAGGAGGAATAAAGACCTTTCCAGACATACAGAATCTGAGGGAATTTTCTAATACACAACCTGCACTACAAAAAATACTAAAGGAGGCTATTCGACCACCATCAACAGGGACAATTTGTTGCAAACAAAACATAAAAAGGGGGAATGTAAAGGCCTGAACCGGAAGATAGGAATGGAGAAAGTAAGCATGCTGAAGAAAATGGAATACTCTAAATACCAAACTTTCTTTTTCATAAACTTAATGGTAACCACTCAAAAAAAATTCAGAACTGAAATATATACTGTAGTAAAAGAAGAAACAGAGGGAAAAATCATAGAATACCACCACACAGAAATAATACACAACAACAAAAAGGCAAAGAAACAATGGAGACCCAGTCTTACCAGAAAACTAAAGATAGGATGATAGGAAATCCTCACATATTAATAATCACCCTAAATGTAAATGGACTGAACTCACCAATAAAAAGGCACAGAGTAGCAGACTGGATCAAAAAAACTAAACCTAATCATATGCTGTCTCCAAGAGACAAATCTCAGGTATAAGGACACGCATAGACTCAAAGTGAAAGGGTGGAAATTGACACTCCAAGCAAATGGTATCCAGAGAAAATCAGGTGTACCCATACTGATATCAGATGAAACAGACTTCAGGGTGAAAAAGGTAACAAGAGACAAAGATGGACATTGCATAATGGTAAAGGGGACTATACAACAAGAAGACATAACAGTCATCAATATTTATGCCCCCAATCAGGGAGCACTGAAATATACAGAGCAACTACTAACAGAACTAAAGGGAGAAATTTACCAAAACACAATCATACTAGGGGACTTAAATACATCGTTGACAGCTATGGATAGATCATCCAAACAGAAAATAAATAATGAAATAGCAGTCCTAATGAAATATGTCCATTAGATGAAATGGACATAATTGACATTTACAGAGCACTTCATCCTAAAACATCAGACTGTACATTTTTTTCTAGTGTACCTGGAACATTCTCAAGGATAGACCATACATTGGGACATAAAACTAGCCTCAGCAAATTTAAGAAGACTGAAATCATCCCAAGCAGATTCTCTGATCACAAGGCTTTGAAATTGGATATCAACTGCAAAAGGAAAGCAGGAAAAACCACAAATATATGGAGATTAAACAACATACTTTTAAAGAATGACCAGGTCAAAGAAGAAATTAGAGGAAAGATCAAAAGATACATAGACACAAATGAGAATGAAAATATATCCTACCAAAATTTTGGGGCTGCAGCGAAAGCAGTTTTAAGAGTGCAATGTATATCATTACAGGCCTATCTCAAGAAACAAGAAAAATCCCAAATAAATAACCTCACATTATACCTCAAAGAACTAGAAAAAGAAGAACAAATGAAACCCAATGTCAGCAGATGAAAGGAAATAATAAAAATCAGAGAAGAACTAAATGAACTAGAGAACAAAAAGACAATAGAAAAACACTAATGTGACAAAGAGCTGCTCTTTGAAAAGATTAACAAAATTGACAAACCCTTGACTAGACTCACTAAGATAAAAGAAGAAAAGACACTAATAAACAAAATCAGAAATGAAAGAGGGGAAGTTATCACAGATGCCACAGAAATACAAAGGATCATCCAAGAGTACTTTGAAGGACTATATGCCACCAAATTCAATAACCTAGAAGAAATGGACAAGTTCTTAGAAACATATAGCCTTCCTAGGCTGAACCATGAAGAACTGGAAAATCTAAATAGACCTATCACCAGTAACGAAATTGAGTCAGGCATCCAAAACCTTCCCAAAAGCAAAAGTCTGGGACCAGATGGCTTCACTAGTGAATTCTACCAAACCTTCAAAGAGGATCTAATACCAGTCCTGCTCAAACTTTTCAAAAAAATTGAAGAGGAGATAGTACTCCCTAACTCGTTTTATGAGGCCAACATTACCCCGACACCAAAACCTGGGAAGGATAACACAAACAAAGAAAAATACAGACCAATATCTCTGATGAATACAGATGCAAAAATCCTAAACAAACGTCTAGCAAATCGAATGTAGCAATACATTAAAAAGATTATTCATCACGACCAAGTAGGGTTTATCCCAGGGGCACAAGGATGGTTCAACATATGCAAATCCATCAAGGTGATACATCACATAAACAAAATAAAGGACAAAAATCATATGATTATATCAATTTATGCAGAAAAGCATTTGACAAGATACAACATCCATTTATGATTAAAACAATCAAATAGATATAGAAGGAAAATACCTTAACATAATAAAGTCCATATATGACAAACCCTCAGCTAATCTCATAATTAATGATGAAAAACAGAAGCCCTTTGCTCTATGTTCAGGAACATGACAGGGCTGTGCCCTATCACCTCTGCTTTTCAAAATAGTGTTGGAAGTCCTTGCCAGAGCGGTCAGGCAAGAGAAAGAAATAAAAGGCATCCAAATTTGGAATGAAGAAGTTAAATTGTCACTCTTTGCAGGTGACATGATGCTACACAGAAAACCCTAAAGACTCTATCAAAAAGCTATTAGAAACAATCAACGAATACAGTAAAGTTGCTGGCTACAAAATCAACGTACAAAAGTCCATTGCATTCCTATATACTAACAATGAAATCTCAGAAAAAGAAATAAACAAAAATTCCTTTTGCAATTGCAGCAAAAAAAAATAAAATACCTAGGAATAAACTTAACGAAGGATATGAAAGACCTATGTGCTGAAAACTATAAGACATTTTTAAAAGAAATTGAAGAAGATACAAAGAAATTGAAAGACATTTCGTGCTCATGGATTGGAAGAATCAACATAGTTAAAATGGCCATATTACCCAAAGCAAAATACAGATTCAATGCGATCCCCATCAAAATCTGAATGGCATTTTTTAAAGAAATAGAACAAAAAATCATCAAATTTGTATGGAACCACAAAATTGTATGGAACCACAAATTTGTATGGATTGCCAAAGCAATCTTAAGAAAAAAGAATAATGCTGGAGGTATCACACTCCCTGACTTTAGCTTGTACTACAGGGCAACAATAATCAGAACAGAATGGTATTGGCAGAAAAACAGACACATAGACCAATGGAATAGAATTGAGAACCCAAAAATAAAACCATATAAATATGGACAGATAATTTTTGACAAAGAAGCAAAAAACATACACTGGAGAAAAGACAGCCTCTTCAATAAATGATGCTGGCAGAATTGGAAAGCCACGTGCAAAAGAATGAAACTGGACTGTTATCTGTCACCATGTACCAAAATTAATTAAAAATGGATCAAAGACTTAAGCATAAGACTTGAAACAATAAACTGCATAGAAGAAAACATAGGTACTAAACTTATGGACCTTGGGTTCAAAGAGCATTTTGTGAATTTGACTCCAAAGGCAAGGGAAGTAAAAGCTGAAATAAACGAATGGGACTATATCAAACTTAAAAGCTTCTGCACAGCAAAAGAAACCATCAACAAAATAAAGAGGCAACCAATTGAATGGGAGAAAATTTTTGCAAACAGTACCTCAATAAGGGGCTAATATCCGTAATATACATGAAACTCATAGAACTCAATAACAAAAAAACAACCAACCCTATTGAAAAATGGGCAGAGGATCTGGAGACATTTCTACAAAAAAGACGTACAAATGGCTAATAGACATGTGAAAAAATGCTCACCATCACTAATCATCAGAGAAATGCAAATGAAAACCACAATGAGATATCACCTCACCCCAGTTAGAATGGCTATCATCAATAAGACAAATAATAACAAGTGTTGGAGAGGCTGTGGAGAAAAAGGAACCCTCATACACTGCTGGTGGGAATGCAGACTGGTGCAGCCGCTATGGAAGGCAGTGTGGAGGTTCCTCAAAAAATTACGAATAGAATTGCTGTATGACCCAGCAATCCCTCTCCTGGGTATCTACCCCAAAAAATCTGAAAACATTTATACATAAAGACAAGTGTTCTCCAATCTTAATTGCAGCTTTATTTACAGTGGCCAAGACATAGAAACAACCAAAATGTCCTTCAATAGGTGAATGGATAAAGAAGTTGTGGTATATATACACAATGAATACTGTTCAGCGGTAAGAAAATATGAAATAGGACCATTTGTGACAACATGGATGGATCTTGAGATTATAATACTAAGCGAAATAAGTCAGACTGAAAAAGCAAAGAAACATATGATTTCACTGATATGTGGTATACAAACCGAAAACAATGAAAGAACAAGACAAACAAATAAGGAAAAAAACCTCATAAAAGCAGACAATAGTTTAGTGGTTACCAGAGGGTAAGGGGGACAGGGGTGGTAGATGAGGGTAAAGGGGATCAAATATATGGTGATGGAAGGAGAAATGACTCTGGGTGGTGAACACACAATGTGATTTATAGATGATGTAATACAGAATTGTACACCTGAAATCTATGTAACTTTACTAACAATTGTCACCCCAATAAACTTTTTAAAAAAAAGTATTGAGAACCTCAATACATTTGAAAAGTAGATAAGACAAAAATATTTCTTCCAAAATATGTCAAAATCTGTATGAGAAGAAATGAACTCTTGAATATACCTAAACCACTAAAGAAGTTAAAATGATAAGAATACAATTTAAGGGGCACACCTCATAAGAGACACCTTAGGCAAAGGCTCCAAATCCAGTTTTATATGTAACATCTAATGTGTAATACCAACCGAACTTTCCAGCAAAAACTCATCTATATCTTCTACAGATTTTTCCACAAAAGATAAGTGGGAAAGCTCTGAATTTATTTTTAATTCTAGTAAAAGTTTGATTCCCAAAGTGGTTGAAGACAATTGATCAAATGAAAGTGTGTTCAGCTTTAAGTAACAGAAAAACCAACTTAACAACAGTTTAAATAAATAGGGATTTATTGTCCCTCACAACAAGACATCCAGAAATATGATTTTCTTCTATTAATGCAGCTATTTAATGATGAAATGAGAGACACTGTTTTTATCTTTCTACTCTTGTCTTGGTAGCAGGTTGGTTTTCCTCCTCATCCTGGATATTGCATGATTAGAAGTGGGCTGTTGCAGCTCCACATACCATAATTACCTTCAAGACAATGAAAAGGGAGAAAGGGAGAGCTTGGCACATTCCTTTGCTTCATCACTAAAATAAGAGTTCTCCCAGATACCTCCTTTAGTTGACTTTGGCTTAAATCCTGCTGGCCAGAATCAGATCACAGGGGCACAGCTAGCCATAGGAGATTTAGAAAACAAGTAACAGGACTATTTTGATTTACTTTAATCAGTGGTTCTCAAAGTGTGATCTGGGAACTCCTCTATTTTTCAGGGGATCTGAAAGGTCAACACTATTTTCATAATAATACTAAGATGTTATTTGCCTCTCTCAGTCTCAGGTCCCCCCCACCCCCAAGTATAGATTCCAGACTACATAATATGTGATAATTATGATGTTAATAATCTGATGGGTGTGGAATATATGTTCGTGCATTTTTGTATTCTAAATATTTCTCAATAGACTTCACGCACATAAACTAAAGCTCTTCGGGGTCCTCAGTGCTTTATACAAATGTAAAAAGGCCTGAGGAAAAAAGCTTGAAAACTGCTGGCTTAAACTATTCAAGATTTTTGAACTGTTAGGAAGATTGCTGCATTGAATAAATTGGAGTTTTACTTGCAAAGAAGATGTAGGGTTTGGTTTTGTGTAGGAAGTTAATGAAGTCTGAGCAATCTATATAAGAAAACAAAATTATACGATCACTCCATTTAAAAACAGACAATTCCTAAGTGAATTATTAGAAAAATGACTACAACATTGTATTAAAAATCAATATATCCTGACCAATTAGGATTTATTTCTGGAATGCATAGGTGGTTCACCATCAGAAAATTTATCAATGTAATCTAACATATACATGGTCTAAATTATTTAAATGATATAATTACCTCAAATATGTTATAAAGTTCAAAATCAATTTTATAACAAAAATTTTCAGACAATTATGAACTAAAGGGACATTTCACTTGATAAAATGTATTTACTAAAGCATTTTAAGCAAACATCATGCTACATGCATTTTTTAAGATCAAGAACAATATAATATGTTATAGCACAGCAACTGCACAATACAGGTTTAGAGAACCTGATTAAAATA
The DNA here is from genome assembly GCF_004115265.2 of Rhinolophus ferrumequinum. Classification (NCBI taxonomy): domain Eukaryota; kingdom Metazoa; phylum Chordata; class Mammalia; order Chiroptera; family Rhinolophidae; genus Rhinolophus; species Rhinolophus ferrumequinum. The sequence goes on along the minus strand of NC_046288.1, from coordinate 49,531,321 downwards.
TATATGGACTGAAAGAGATTTTTTACTTTCAGATGATATGATTATTTATATGGGAAGCCCAACAGAATCAACAAGTTATTAAAGCTAAAAAGGGAGCTTGCTGAATAAAAAAGAAAATGTTACAAACTTCCTTAACATTTGTCTGATCTAGTAGTAAGCAACTGGAAACTATCATGAAAACAGAAAATGCTCTTTGTACATAAGAACATTTGGTCTCTTTTTCTTGCTGTAGCTATTAATAGAGAGCTAATGTGTCATTTAATGAACTTTTATTGATAAACAAATATAGCAAAGCACCATCCTTGGTGATCAGCATACAGAATTATCAAAGAGAAAAAACACTCCTTTTCAAGGAAATAGCTTAATAAATGAAGATGATATGTACCAAAGGGTAAGTTTGTATTTTGTATCTAATATAATAATAAAGCACATTTTTCTTAACATTATTGCTTTTGGAACCAACTTTTTGACTCAAGATGCCCAAAACAATATTATATGTATTTGTCTCTTGAGAATATTATCAATAGTAACTGTTTTTTATTTATTTTTCAAATAAGGATCCAATTACCTGACATCAATTAAGCATTCATTGTAATCTTACAGCTAGCAGTGCACACAGGTGCTTTAGACAGAAATATAAAATATAAAATATAATTCCTGACTATGAGGACCTTAGAAGCTACTTGAGGAAATAAAACAGGCACATGAAACATGATTGCAACTGCAAAACAACTACTAATCTATGTAGTAAAACCTCTGTAATGAGAGTTCACTATAAATAAACTAATCAAAATTCGTTAAATATATACTTTCTTCCTCCAAGTATATAAAATAACTCAGTTAGGCTAAATAGTGATCCATAAATTAACATATGCTGAGTAATCATGCATAAATAATTTCTATGGTGTAAATACCTCCACTGTGGAGAGTTTCAAGTTACCAATGGTTTAACAGAATTTCTTAATATTTACAGAATTTCCTTAATACTCACAAACTGGCTTCCACAAACTACTTTAAAAGCATACACTCATTATCTCTAAGAGTTATTGCTTCCATTCTCACTCTGATTACTGGAGAAAGAAGTGGAGATTTTTTTTTACAGACTGTTGAAATCTCAAAATGTCTTATTTCTCATATGTCTTTTCAGAAAAACAAAATAAAACAAAACAGAAAAACTACAGATGCCATCAGAAATATTTGAATGCTTACAGTCTATGAAACCATACCCTTTACCACTGTATTTAAAACAAACTGTGACAAGATAGATGTATTTTTTTATGTGCTTATGACATTCTCTGCATTTCATTGAGATTATTTTCTTTCTTCATAGAGGAAGCCTCATCTGAGAGAAGATTTATCTTCTTCTCAGTATCCTCCAGACAAACTCATTTTTTCTCAAATGTTATTTTCATGTGTGCTTTAAAATCTCCTTTAATGTTTCCTAAAAACTTAGCACTTACTAGTTGAACTTGGACTTGGTTTATGTGAGATACAGCAATGCGGATTATTTGTGACAGGAATGTTAGAGAGTTGAGCTGGCTACTATTTTGCGACAGTTGTTCTGTTGATGTTTAAGGCTCAGACTTTGGAAAAAACTGTTCTCTGGGGTCCTTTGGGGTTCTTTGGAGTAACTATGTTAGTGTTGCAGGCAGGTACTAGTGCCACTGGCTTTGAGCTTGGGGTGCCTTGAAAGCAGGGGGAATGTAGACAGTTTGACTGAAATTCTACATGTCTGCCTCCTCTGTCTATAGAATAATAAGGTTTGACACCCAGATTATTTGAGTTTCCAGGAAAGACTGTGGGAGATACACTCCGGAATTATAAAGGAAGTTTCACATCAAATCTTTTATTAAAGTCATTACCATTCTCCATAAATCTCAATAGGACACTTAGATGGAGAAAATAAGGACATGGCATGCAGTGATATAATGTGGACAGGGATGGGGGGATTTAGAGAGAGAAAATGAGGAAGGAAAATGTTTTGAAAATGTATTGAAAATGCATTGCATCAAAGAGACACATTTAAACTGCTCAGGTTTGATAAGGAAAGAAAAAAATATAATTTATATCCAGGACAATGAACACGTGCATGTAATATATATTGAAATCTCAGAGAATCAGTTCCCTGGAGGAAATTTCTTCATTTGATGCATTATGGTATAAAATAAGTAAAGGTATGATCTTGCGTATATGGGTTTTAAAGAATATATAAAGATATTTGACATTCTTATTCATTTAAAAACATGAATTGATGAAAATGAAATAAGTAATGATGAGATCACACTTTCAACTTAAATTGAACAATGATTTATTTATCGTATAACATATGAGAATTATTCTGTAGGTTCTATGGTGTCCACAGGTATGAATAAATAGCACGTCTTTAACCATGAACAGCTTATAATCTAGCAGAGGAAATAAAAGCATATATGATTAGATTTAAAATGTGGCAGGTCATGATAAGAGCTTTACGAGGTCTGACAATTAAGTTCACGGACTCATCCTAGAAAAAGTGCTACGTACCTCATTGTTGAATATCACTACAGTCATCTTCAAAGTACTCCCCTTGGGAAGCTATGCACCGATGCCAGCGCCTAGTCCACCCTTCAGAGCAATTTTGGAATTCTTTTCCTGGAATGGCCAGCAGAGCTGTCATCGTATTACCCTTGAAGTCCTGAGTGTCATCAAAATGTCTTCCTTTCAATACAGTGGTACCTCGGTTTTCGAATGTAACTCATTCTGGAAGACCGTTCGAGTTCTGAAACTTTGGAAAACAGCCAACTAGGCCTCAGGATCTTGCACTTAGCGGAAGCCACGTGACATGTTTGACTTTCGAGGCGTGTTAAAAAACCGAAGCATTTACTTCCGGGTTTACAGCGTTCATAAACGGAGGTACTACTGTATTTCCTTTATCTTCCAGTAAAGAAAGAAGTTGTTGGGGCCAGATCAGGTGAGTAGGGAGAGTGTTCCGATACAGTTATTTGTTTGCTGGCTAAAAACTCACAGACAGTGCCATGTGAGCTGGTGCATTGTCATGATGCAAGAGCCATGAATTGTTGGCGAAAAGTTCATGTCATCTAACTTTTTCACGCAGCCTTTTCAGCACTTCCAAATAGTAAACTTGGTTAAGTGTTTGTCCAGTTGGTACAAATCCATAAAGAATAAACCCTCTCATATCAAAAAAGTTTAGCAACATCATTGCAACGGGTTTGCAAAATTAATTGTCAGACCTCGTATGGTGCTACAAATAAGCTACGGGAATTAAAGGAAGAATAAACTTAGTTCTGGGTGGAAAGGTAACTAGGAAACTTTTGGAAAACATATAACTTTGAAGCAGAATATTAAAAGATACCCAGGAGTTATTATATAGGAGATATCTGAGGAATAGGAACATTGAAAATACAGACCTCTTTTCATTGTTCATTTGTTAATCAAACTTTATGGATTGTTCTTTAGCTGCCAGAAATGGCATCAAATGCTGAGAGGAAGACTGAATAAGGCATAGTCTCTGCTCTCAAAGAAATAATAGTGCCTGTTCATTTTATGGAAGTAATTTATCTTTTTCCCTTTTCCTCCTATAGTATAAGTATATTGATACAATTTAAAAAAAAATTGTGTTTAACTTGTCAGTTATGGTTATAAGTGGAGAAGATAATATAGAGGCAGTAGAGGTTAAAAATTAATAAATCAAGGCAGATAGCACATAAATGTGATAGAATGGGGAAGAGCCAACAGAATTCTTGAACTTGAGCACGAGTGCTGTGAGGTACCTAGCATACTTGACATCTTTTGAAATATTCCTCTGTTTTCTGGACAAAATTATTTTGAGTAATAACTATATAATATTTAATAATATCTGTTTTGTTCTTTATTAATAAAACAATTAACAATTTAAAAGCTAATTGCTTTCAATTCTAAACATATTAAAATATATTAAAAAGTTTCATGTGAACTAAAATTGCACTTAACCAATTGTATTAGTTTCCTATAGCTGCTGTAATAAAGTACCATTTTGTGACTTAAAACTTAAAATTTAGTGACTTAAAACAATATATATTTATCACCTTACAATTTGGGTAGTCAAAAGTATGCAATGGGTCTCATGAGACTAAAATCAAGCTGTTGGCAGGGCTGTGTTCCTTCTGGAGACTCAAGAGGAAAAGTCTTTTTCCTTACCTTTTCCTGTTTCTAGAGGTGCTCTTCCTTCTACAAATCAGTAATCACACCATTCAGACCTCTGCTTCCCTAGTCATATCACCTATCACGTTTTGCCTCCATTTTCACTTATGATTTTTTTAATTAAAGCATATTGGGGTGAAAATGGTTAGTAAAGTTACATAGATTTCAAGTGTACAATTCTGTAATACAGCATCTATATATCACATTGTGTGTTCACTACCCAGACTCAGTTCTCCTTCCATCACCATATATTTGACCCTGTTTACCCTGTTCTACCACCCCTCTCTCCTTTTACCTTCTGGTAACCACTAAACTATTGTCTGTGTCTATGAGTTTTTGTTTCTTTTTTTTTATCTTGTTCCTTTGTTCCTTTCAGTTTTATATCCCACATATGAGTGAAGTCATATGGTTCCAGATTTTTTCTCTCTGACTTATTTCGCTTAGCGTAATAATCTCAAGATTCATCCATGTTGTAGCAACTGGCACTAGGTCATCTTTTCTTATGGCAGAGTAGTATTCCATTGTGTATATATACCACATCTTCTTTATCTAATCATCTATCGAAGGACACTTTGATTATTTCCTTGTCTTGGCCACCATGAATAAAGCTGCAATGAACATCAAAGCACATATATCTTTATGGATAAATGATTTCTTGGGGTATATATCTAGGAGAGGGATTCCTGGGGCATATGACACAAAATCATCAGATTTGTATGGAACCACAAAAGACCCCGAATAGCCAACACAACACTAAGAAAAAAGAATAATGCTGGAAGTATCACATTCCCTGATTTCAGCTTGTACTACAGAGCAACAATAATCAAAACAGCATGGCACAGGCAGAAAAACAGACACAGAGACTAATGAAATAGACTTGAAAACCCAGAAATAAGCCCACATAAATATGGACACATAATTTTCAACAAAGGAGCCAAAAACGTACAGTGGAGAAAAGAAAAAAGACAGCCTCTTCAATCAAACATGCTGCGAGAACTGGAAGGCCACATACAAAACAACGAAACTAGACTGCTATCTGTCACCATGTACCAAAATTAACTCAAAATGGATCAAAGACGTAAACATAAGACCTGAAACAATAAAATGCAAAAAAGAAAACATAGGTAACTAAACCTATGGAACATGGGTTCAAAAACGATTTTATGAATTTGACCTCAAAGGCAAGGAAATAGAAGCTAAAATAAATGAATGGGATTATATCACAATAAAAAGTTACCGCAGAGCAAAACAAACCATTGAAAAAATAAAGAGGCAACCAACCGAATGCAAGAAGATATTTGCAAACAACGCTTCTGATAAGGGGCTAATACCCAAAATATATAAGGAACTCATACAACTCAACAACAAAAAAGCAAACAATCCAATTAAAAAATGGGCAGAGGATCTGAATAGACATTTCTCCAAAGAGGATATGGCCAACAGACATCTGAAAAGATGCTCAACATCACTAATCATCAGTGAAATGCAAATAAAAACCACAATGAAATATCACCTCACACCAGTCAGAATGGCTGTCATCAACAAGACAAATGGTAACAAGTGTTGGAGAGGCTGTGGAGAAAAAGGAACCCTCATGCACTGTTGGTCGGAATGCAGATTTGTGCAGCCGCTATGGAAGGCAGTGTGGAGTTTCCTCAAAGAATTAAAAAGCCTTCTTTATTAATTTTTTACACTTGGAATGGGCCCTCAGAAGGGTGCAGCCTGAGAGCTACTAGGAAGTGGTAAAGAGAAGACTATCTGAAATTGACTGCCATATTGTAAGGCAAGCTGTGACAGGTATAGCTCATAACACACCTGAGGAACTGTGATAACAGATATTTGAGGTGTTTGCATGTGTCATGCAGGGTCTCTGGTCTCTCTCCCCACACAAAAAACGCAGGATATGGTGAAGCCAAAAAGGACCACCAATGAAGCCGTAGATAGGGGTTTCATACCACTATACTCTCGCTGGCGGCTGGGTTGGAGACACAAGCAGCATGATCCACACGATCTGCAATCTGCCGTCCGCTTCTCTGCCAACCGACCCTACTTGCTAACTGCAATCCATGCTTGCTAACTCAACCATGGCAGTTATATTGGTGGCTAATGGCTAACTGGTTACAGCTGATGACCAACTAGTTCCAGCTGATGGCCATCTACTACCCGAGCCAGCACCTTTCCACGAGAGCCTGGAAACTGTTCTCTGGGACTCTGTCCCCACAGCATGTTTGCATTTTGTATATTCCTATGTCTTGATTCATCAGGGTGCAGTTTTCTACTGTCTCAAAATTTTTCTCACTGATGAAACTGCACATAAGCAAATGTGAAGTTTGCATCATGCTCAAATTGTTCCTTAATGTATCAATCTCATTGGAAGAACTTTGTGTTTTCAAAGCAAGCATTATAGCAGCGCCCATCATAATGTCACTTCAACTCTGAGGGACAATATAAAGAAACTCAAATGCCTGTTTTCCAACTTTTAGATCAGAGAAGAGGCCTGGTACGAGGAGACAAAATGGTTTCATGTCAAATACACAGCACCGGTGAGAAAACTCTCTACCACTTTGTCAGGCATCACTAACAGATCCTAGTACTCTTCCTGCTTGAGTCTTAACTTGATCTCAGAATCTTTCTGAAGGTAAGTTTCCAGAGTGTCACTGCCAATCAATTGGAATTGGCAGCAAGAGATGGAAAACTGCTTTGCAATCACTGATAATGGAAAAAAGCACGGTTCTGAAGTCATTTAGACCGGGGTTTACATCTTGGCTCTTAGTTCTTATTTGTAAGTTGTGACTCTTGAAGAGTTACCCAAAATCTCTTGGCCTCTGTTCTCTGAACCATGAAACTGAGCTAATACTGCCCATTTCAAATGGTTATTGTGAGAATGAAATAAGACCATATAGACAGAGTACCTAATATAGTGTCTGCATCTGTCTGTCTTGAGCAGTTTCCTTAACCTTTTGGCCAAACAAAGAAGCAGAGAAATAAATCTAGCTCCAGCCTTGGCTAGATAGAGGGTAGAGGGTAGAGGGTAGAGGGTAAGGTGGAGGTGTGTCAGGAAAGTCATAAATCAAAATGACCATCTTTCTTTCAGGGGTGCATGATTTCCGTGTCCTATGCCTGATGACAGACACATTAGAGTGGGATGTTACAAACCACAGACGCATGGCACATGTTGCCTGGGTTCCCATAGCAATCATAGGCAAGGTACAGAGCCATTGAAACGGTACTTATCACATCTTGTCATCTGCCCTAGCTACCAGGCAATGCTGTATAGAACTGAGCTTTGAGAAAAACGTTTTGGCTACTCATGGTAGGCAGGTGTACGTGAAATGGGTTTTAAAGTTACACCCAAAGACAAAGATGCCAATGGAAAATGCTTCATTCTTGTCTCCCTAAAAGTGCTTTGTTCTTCTCTTTTTAAAACTGCTTCCTTCTCTCTGTCTCTGTTCTTTTGATGATTTATGATGTGAGCTCAGCCGTCCTGGACTGAAGGAAAAAAAAAAAAAAGCTTCAATTCACAATCATTTCTTCATGATATCATAAAAAAATAAGCACAGAAAGCAGGAAAACTCTTGCTTATTTTATTCAAAAATAATAAAATAGTTGGCTATTAAAGTAATTTTAAGGCATGCTGTTGAAAGGCAATCTGTGTATTTCTTTCAACTGGTAAAATAGAGGCCATTTAAAAACTGATTACAATCTGGCAAAAATGTGGGCACTATTGATTGCTCTAGGATGTAAATTGCCCAGCTACAATTTTTTCTATCAAAGGCACCACATTCTAAAGCTTTAGTCCTCGTTTCAGAGGCAGAGACCTGTTTTTTGGTATTGTAATCTTCAGACAAGGAGATTCATGCCCATAAACATGAGCAACAATAAAGCTACCCAGGGCAGATGAAACGGGAACTTGGCAGGAGATGGTGTTGTTTCTGCCATGGCTGTGCCAGTTACATGATCCCGACTGGAAGCTGCTCGTTGGCTGAGACATTATTTCGATTCAGAGCAACTGAATACCAGTGAGGTTCATGTTCTGGTATAAAAATGGAAGTGCTGAGCTAAAGTCAAATAAAAGTCAGAGCTCTAGGAAAGTAGACGAGGATGTTATTTCTGCTCCAAGCTCATGCTAAGGATGTACAAATTCATTCCAAATTTAACCTGAATTTAGACTGAACAGGGTCTCATAGATGTTTTCATTTGGTAAGAATGTAATACTGATGAAGAAATTTTACATTATTAGTATTTTTATTATTTTACTGTAAAATTGCTGATCGTCCGTTATTCTAGGAAACTATATTTCAAAGGACAAAGGGAATATATAATAGTACTGTTTTTTCAGCCAGACGAAAGTTGTGGATTGTGTGTCTAATGACATAGCGAAGATGCATTCTAATCTATTAAACCAATAGTTCTTTCAGAAGGTGGACTAGAATCACACTCCCTTCTCTCTTCGAACAGTGAAAGGGCAAAAATTCACCTGGAAGTTGGAGTGTTTTTACAGTAAATCTCCATGAGTGCCATGCTTAAATATCCCGATGACTGCCCAAGATTCCCTACTTTCATGTGTCAGTGGCAACAGGTCTGATGGAAAGCAGTGGATAGCCTTGTGTTGTGTCACAGTAGCACCAGTGTCCAATGAAACTGACTTCCTGATGGAAGATGTCACTTAATATGGCATTATCTAGACTACCCACCTAAACCCAGTGACTTGCCATCTGCTCCACAGTGAAACTGGCACAGTGTCTAAGAGGAAACATACTGCCATCCTATATAATGGTCTTTGGGATGGAAAGCCAATTGACCATTGTAAGTTACGTTGATTAATTGTTGATGTTAAAATCCAGGTTGCAAGCCAAAAAAAGGAAAAAAAAAAAAGTAAGATAGTAGTTCATCCTGAGTTTTTATTTTCAATCTGAATTTTTATGCTAAAAATGATTTTGGGTTATCTGCTATGGTGCTATATTATTAGAATTCATATTAACAGTAAAATACCTATATCCATAGATATTTGAGACTAAAATCAGGTTTATGAAATCATTAATTCCATGCTGCCAAGTCTTGAGATAGAATGCTAATTTTGTAGTTTTTCTACTCACTACACGTGGGCGTGCAAACACACACACAGACGCATGCACGCATATTTGTGCTTGCATTTACCATACTATGACTTACCTGAACATTGTAAGATATTGTCCTGATAAGCAGTGATTTCTGTGCTAAGAGAAAAATTACCTCTGTAGCTAAGCCCATTAAATGCAATCAGTGTACTCCTCCCAATATAGTTCCCTTTCAAAGTGATTGCCAAGTCTGAACTAGTATAGCACCAGGAACACAGAGTGAGCTTCGTGTTTTCATTTTTATTTGATAGTACATCAATTATCTTCATGAATGTCTAAGGCTGTAATTTAATGACACATGGATTTTGCAGCCTCGAGAGTTGTAGTTTTTCTCACTTTGTTCCTTAACAACCTCTCCATGAGGTGCTTTTGCATCTAAGTCAATACCTGTTTTATCATGTATGGTTAGTTGATAGTTATTCCCATATTATAGTTTAATTCTATTCCTAGATCATAGTTTAAGTCTATGCCAGCTTGTAGTTCATATACAGAGATCAGGGTTTTTTTGGCCTGTACTATGTATAAAATTTGTCATATTGGTTTAAAAATTTTGTAATGAATGCATACTTCCTCTAAATGATAGGGGAACCTATGTTTGGGGTAGGAGGTAGCTCTACACTGTAAAAGCAGTGGAAGAGACAGAAAAGAAATCTGAATGGCCCCTGGTCTGACATGGGCAGGTGCACCAATCAACCCCTCAGTGAGAAAGCTATAATGATGAGATATGTTATAGACTTGTTGGCTTCAACTCCATCAATCGTGGAAAACACTGAGAGCAATTAGAGTTGATGTTGATAGACCCTCATACTAAAACTCTAGGGGGGAGGGATCTCCTCTGTCAACTATTCAAACAGGACCCTTATTTGTATAAAATGTCTGGCTCCTTAAAGAGTAAAGGTACCCAAATTAAACCTAAGCAAGGGTGCTGTGCTAATCCTGAATTAAAGTTTTATTCTAGGTAAGAAGACAAATGGTATTTGGAAAAGGATTGTAAGATGATCCTTGAAAACACTTCTTCACGTCTCTTTCCAGATATTCAAAAAGAAATTTGTACAACTTAAGGGAGGCAAACTGTGCTGGCAGTTTATCAAATTACTCTTCTGCTTTTATCAGTGCCTTTGAACTTTGTGTTCCTGCCGTCCATGGATTGAGAAATCTTCCATGCTAGTTTAATATTTATAATATACCATTGCTTTTTATTTATTTTATTAAACATAAGAAATTTCAAATACATATTTGGAATGTTTGTATATGTATAACATAGATATATTATGGAATGAAGGCAAAACAAAGCAGGAAAATATCTTTGGTAATTGCTGAAGTTATGAATAATATTTCAGTTTAGGCATTACTCTGAAGATAATGTAAAATATTTTCCACATTTAAATATATTTTAGTGGTTTTGGCTTTTAAACATTTAAGAAAAATCTATTCCAAAAAGCAAATAAAAAAATAATCCTAAGAATTACTTCATTTTGTTGTTTGCTTATTAAGAGTCCCTAACTGAGACAAAACATATTTATCTTAAATATGTATAAATAGTTGAAAGATGATTTTAATTGCTTTTAAATATGCGTTCTCTTTATTAATAGTTTTTGAAGATTTGATTTGTCACTTCTAATTGTCAAATCTTTGAATATGTGAAGTTTTCCCTATATGTTTCTATTTTTATGTCCTCCTATTCTATTTCTAAAAATCCAATTTAAAGGTATTGTTGACGTTTTTGAACATTTTGGAACAAATTATATAATGATGAAAATTCTTTAAGACCACATGATCTCAGCTTCACAGTAAAACTGATACTTGTATATGTGAAACTGGCCTCTAGCTTGTCACACACAAAAAAACCTAAGTCAACCCAAATTATTGCACCTTCAAGATCATGGTAAAAAAAAGAAATCAAGAAAAGAAGTAGTATTCTTGCTTAGCATAGTTTTCTTCCCTAGGTTGAAGTCTCTGAGAACAGATATTCTTTCTTTCATATGCTCTGCAAGACAGTAATACAGAGAAAACTCCTCATTTGTGCTCAGGCAAAAACCCCTCCTTTCCCTGTCTCTACCTTTTTGCATTATAGTTGTTGGTGTAGGTTTGGCTGCATTTTTTTAAATAGCAGTAATATAAACAAGATAGGAGTTTACTACTTTCTTATACATTTGAATTTTGGACTCCAAGACATGATACATGCTATATTAACCCCTTTCACTAGAATATGCATGGAAATGCTTACTAATATATATTAAGGTGATTTCCTAGAACTTGACAGGATCTATTTGTTCTTTCCTTGTCTAGATTTATTAAAATTATGTGGAGCCTGTGGGTGTATATAGTTGTAGTTTTCTGTATATATTTGTTTTTGTGACATAAGATGAAAATCAGTTCATTCCAAAATAACCTTTTTTATTTTTTTTATTCCTCTTCTAATACTAAGTTGAAAGAATCCCTTCATGTAACTGTAGGAAGAGGCTTACTACCCAGTGATCTGGCTGGATTGAGCAAATAAATACCACTGCTCAGTGATACCCAATTCAAAGGATAAAATTTCTTTGAAATAGGTTTTCCTCATATATGCAAACATTTCCTCTTTTTTTCCTGCTTAATGCGGAAGCTTGACGCAAGGTCAGAGTATATCTATTTGTAACTTCAAAGACCTAGAGAAGGTAAGATGCTCTGAGAACATACTCAAATCTAGGGGTTTGCTGTAACAATTTCCTTGAGAAATCTCTTGAGAATCTGAATTTACATGGAGAAACTCGGAGGAGAGGGTCAAAACTAATATTCGTTTCTTTCTTCCTATATCAGTTACAGGAAAATCCAAGATATGTTGATCTAGCTGGAATCCCGAAGTTGTCTTTAACAGTGCTCCTTCATTTGATCCAAATACACCAGTGGAAAATGGGGCTACTATTCATATCAACAGGCAAATTTCTCAGTGACAGAAAGAATTTAGAGTTGTTATATTGCACAGATAATTAATCTAGCCACCCACAAAAGTAACTATGCAGATTTTGTAATACAGCTATTTTTTATGCATATTTTTCAACCCAATTATATGCTTTGATATCTTTAAATATAAAGGTATTCTATCACTGTATAGTACAGTAGAATACTGAAGTACACTGTCTGTATGTCTCATGTCCTCAGAATTCCTGAGGTTTTACTGTGCAGCTAATTGCGAGTGCACTGTAAATACTGCCACTTGTCCATTGTATTAATTTGGTAGTCAGAAAATCTGTCCTTTGTGGATTAGAGACAAGTGGAGACAAGCTTATAATCTTTGCAGAAGCATCAATTTCATCATGTGCAACTGTGAAAGTAGGTTGCGTGAATTTAATTAGGTTATTTGCACTATGTTGTTGAACCAAATGGATGCTCATTTTAACATTCCACTTTATTGTTTTTTTTTTAGATCTGCATAGATGTCTGGGCTGAATCAATTGTGTAGCACATAGTGCAGATCTTTATACTTTAAAATGTAAATATTTATCGCTTACCCAGAATAAGTCTGTTAATCTAGGAAGACATAAAGTTGATATTTATCATTTGCACTGGTATAAAATTTATGTATATTCCCTTAATATATAAATTATGAAAAGTCAAAATGTGCACAAGGCACTCATTACTGTGCTTGATTAGAGATATTTTAGCATGTTTTGCTTATTTCTGTTTCTTTCTTTTTAAACATTCTAATGTGTGCCAAAAAGGGACATATAGACAGTTTTAGTTGCCTATCTAGTATCTATTTCTCACCTCTTTCTTTTCTGTTATAGCATTTGAATTTTGTTCACGTGTCCATTTCTTTCCCGTGTGACTGAAGGGAAGCTGATTTAGCCACTAGAACCTGATTTATCTAAGCCAATAGATGCATGGCACTGCTGTGGTGACATTACTCATTCAGAGGTGGGCATATGAACTAAGTTTGCCCAATTATAATGCATGATTGAGGAAGAGATTTCTCTGTCTCTTACACAACATGTGAACAAAAGATTCACTTAACGTGTCAACAATCTTGGGAGCATGAGGGTCCAAATCAAGGGAAAGCTGACAGATAAAAGACGAAAGAGAAACTATTTAAAACCTGGGTTCTTGATGACATCACTGAACTACTACTAAATCTGTCAGCCTAGGAACCTCACCTATTTCTGAGCTTCTTATTATGTAAGATGATAAATATCCTTGGTGTTTTGGTTAATTGAATCATTTACTAAAAAATATCTGTTTCTTTTAAAATATTGTAACACCAATGGATGTTATAATGATCTGAAAAAATACTGAAAAGTAAATCAAAAAACGTAAAAAGATGTATAACAGTGATACCTGGAGATGCCACTGTTGAATTTAAGGTGTTAATGGAAGTTTTTTTTTTTTTGGGGGGGGTGTTTTGTTTTGTTTTGCATATGCTGGGTATATCTTTTGTAAATGTGATTTGAAAACCTATAGTTTGATATATTTATCAAGTAATTTTATTGTTTCTTTTATGTCTTTTATCAAATTTTCTTATGAGTATTTTACTGTTTTTCTTTTTGATTTGCAGGTTTTAAAAATGTGTTAAAATATTTATTCAACAAATATTTATTAATCATATACTATATGCTAGACAGTTTGCTTGACCAGAGGGTACAATAGTAAGTGAAAACAGGTAATGTCCTTGAGTTCATAAAGCTCCATTGAGTTATAGCTCAGAGAAGAACGATATTTATAAAATAAACACAAAAATAAATCATTGTTACAAGCTAGTTGTCATGAAGGAAAGACAAACAATGTTAAAAGTGATTCTAAGGATACACAACCTACTGATCAGCTGTGGAAAGTTTTGGTGAAGAAATCAGAAAGGCATGATTTGAAGAATGTGGGTAGGCAGGAGTATCTTCAAATCTCTGTGGTTGGAGGGTGTGTGGGACTTCTGAGCAATTAGACAGGGTCACGATGATTGTAGCAGGAAGAAGAATGCTGTACAAGGGAAGCAGGCAGGATTTAATCATTCAGGGCTTGGAAGAAAGCTTGCCTTTATTTTAAAATCACTGGAGAACCACTAAAAGTTTCAGATTATAGGTGGATGTGGATTTTAGATTTTTTTTTTTTTTTTTTTTTTAATGATTCTGGCTTCAGTGTAGAGGCTGTATTGGTGGAAGGACAGTACAGGAGGGAAGGAAACTGAAGATGAAACCAAATGGGATTTGATAAACAATTGGGGGTTAAAACTGGTGCTAAATTGATGGAAGGGGGTTACAGATAACTCCTAGGTTTTGACTTAGGAAAAGGGAAAATGGTGCATTTTCTTGATTAGCCAAATGTATCACCTTTTTCTTTTTTATCTTTTTATGTTACTTTGTGCTTCCCAAACTTAATAACAGATATTATCCTACATATTCTTCTTGTGTGCTGTTTTCATTTACTAAATCTTAACACTTTAATGTCTTAAAATTATTCAGCTTTATAGTAAGAAGCAGGGCTGTCCTTCAAAAATGTAGTATTTATAGTTGTTTTGTCTGATTATACTAACTGTAGATTTTGATATTATAAAGAGTATAATAAAGTGAATAATTATCTAAATTATTAACAGAATCCCTCATTTAAAATATTGCTATTATACTGTTTCTTTCTAATCTATTTCTATCATCTAGAATATTTTTAGGTAATTAAATCCTATAATATATTCTTTTTTATGTTGTTATTTTCACTTAATTTTATGTTGTGATGATTTTCTATATGATTACTCTTTAAAATGTGATGTGTATTAGTGTTATACTTCCACTGTAAGACTATATCTTACATTATTACTTTATTTAGCCAATGCCATTATAAATGACCTTGCGCTGAACATCTTTAAGCAAAAATATTTAAACACTTCTTTGGAACAGATTTTTGGAGTTACTGGGTCAAGAAGAGTTTTATGTGCCCAGCATAAAATGCTGATCTGTATGTCTTAAAATATAGATTTTTGATTCTTTACTCAAAAGAGATCTGGTAGTATACGAAAACATGCACTTAATATTTAGCAGTTGGTCTAATGCAAAATTTACTTGCATTTTCTGAATTTAAACCCTGTGAAAAGTCAAAGGGTTATATGGCTCTTGCCCTTCAGTTCAGTATGTAACTTGAACATATTGATCATGATTTGATTGATTCTTCTGTTTATTTTACCGCGTCTTAGTCTGTTCAGGTTGCCATAACAAAGTACCACAAATTGAGTAGCTTAAACTACAGAAAAGTATTTTCTCAGTATTCTGAAGACTAGAAAACCAAGGTCAAGGTGCCAGCAGGGTAGGTTTCATTCTGAGGCCTCTTCCCTTTGCTTATAAGTTGTCACCATCTCACTGTGTGCTCCCATGACCTTGCCTTGATGCATGTGCATGGAGAGTGAGCTCTCTGGGATCTCTTCTTACAAGGACCCCAATCTTAGATCAGGGTCCCATTCTAATAGCCTCATTTAACCTTAATTACTTCTGTAGGGGCCCATCTGCAAATAGAGCTACACTGGGGGTGAGCACTTCAACATAGTTGAGTGGTGGGGCCAAATATTCAGTCCGTAAAACCAATCAAATGGTTTCTCTGTCATATCTGTACGCATGTGCTATGCCACCACATGGACATAGAAAACTAACAGGAATTCGTTGTCAATAAGAGAGACAACAAAACCAAACATGAATAAAAGTAAAGTAAACCAACAAAAAAAGCAAACCTATGAGGTTGGTGCCAAAGTAATTGCGGTTTAAAAGGTTGAAAATAATTGCAAAAACCGCAATTACTTTTGCACCAACCAAATACTATAATTGCTCTACTTCTTAAAGACTCCACTGCTAACATGTATGTGTAATTTCTACTATTTTTTTCTTCTATGAATATATATTTTAATTTTTTCCTTTCCAAAGTTAAAATTATATATTTTATATAGTGTTTTATATGCAAACATAATTTTACTTTAGATATGATGCTGGCTGTTGATTTGCCTCAATTGTTCTTGCTAATGTTAAGGATATGTCCTTACATTCATAATGACACAGATAGAATGTAAATTTACCCCTTCATTCAGCTAATATTTCTGGGACATCTAGCATGTGCCAGGCAATGTTTTAGTGGAGCAGACAGATAAATTATACATAAACGTAAAATATGATTTCCCATTGATACATATGTTATAAAGAACATAAACGTAGGTTGGAAATTATCTTGATATGGGAACAAAGAGAGAAAACCATTTCTTACAGGGAAGTCAGGAAGGCTTCTCTAAAAAGTGTTACTTGAGAAAAATTTGAATGAAGTAAGGAGGTGAAATTATGTGAAAATATTAGGTTGGTGCAAAAGTAATTGCGGTTTTTTGCAATTATTTTTAACCTTTTAAACCACAATTACTTTTGCACCAACCTAATATAATGGAAAGTGTTTTCAGGTAGAACTTCAAATACAAAGGCCCTGATGTAGGTACAGGTGAGTCGGGTCTTAGAAACAGCTGGAGATGAATAAGATGAAAAGTAGTTAAGAGACGAAATCAGGGGGATCATTTGAGGCCAGACCATGCAAAGCCTTTTAGGATGTGGTAAAGACTTTGAAATTTATTCTAAGAGTGGTGGAATCCTTTGGAGAGTTTTGAGCAAAGGAGTAATATAATGAGCTTTATGTTTAAAAAGGATATATCTGGCTACTGTGTGGATGAGGAATAAATGGTAAATGTTTGAAAATTTCCTTTCTACTGCCTAAGACTATTACTTTTTAAAAAATATATTAATGTGATGAATTGTACTGATACTGATACTAAACCATCTGTGTATTCCTGGAATAGACTGCACTGAATTCTATAGGTTACCAAACACAGTTGATTTCTTGAATTGTTATTATTTTCTCTGGGATATTTGAATTTTCATTAATGAGTAAGTTTTCTTATCCAATCTTTATCAGGAAATTGGAAGAAACTGAGGCAGGTCATGTTAAAACACAATTTAAACTGAACATTTTATTGATACGTATTTTAATGTTTCAATTATTTGTGTCTGAAACATACCTAAGAAAGTGATCAGAAAAGAGCCGGTGAATGTAAAACTACATTTGGATTAGTGAGGTATATTTTTTAAATGAATAGCGTGTAATTGATATTATCCACCTTTAGCTGATAAATGAGAAATGAGAAGTCAATCTAGTAGCTGAAACAATACAGAAGCTTGGTAAACAGCATTTTACTGAGTTAGATGCTTTCATTCTTTCGTAGAACAAAGAAGAAATACATAAATGGATGGATGGATGGATGGATGGATGGATGGATGGATGGATGGATGAATATATCACCACTATTTGCACAGTAGTTTTCAGAATACAAAGTTCTTTTCACCAACATTATTTTATTAAAAACTCACAATTTTTGCAATAAATATTCTCAGAATTGAGCTATTCCAGGTTTTAATAGAGGCAGTATATTAAAGTGGTTAAGAACCCTCAGAATGCCAGAATAAAAGTCCTGTTTGTGCTTCTTATCACATGTATAACCTGGTAAATAAACTCTTTGCTCTCCAGTTTTCTCATTGTAAGATGGAGATAATAACATCGCACGGTTTTATTGTGAACACTGAGTAAGCCATTTAGAACAATGCCGGTAGAATAGTATGTGTTCAATAAATATTTGCTCACAAAGATGGTGCGGTAGTATTAACTGTATGGAGGTGCACTAGACTCAAACACAAGTCTCACAGCATAGCTCTTTCTATTAAATAAAGCTAATAAAAATACAATCACAAAAGACATGCTAAATAATTTGCTCTATCAGCTCGATGTTCTCATATAAAAGAGAGATAATGAATGCTTAGCATTTTGCACAGTAACTGGCACATAAGTGTCATGGTTATTGTCAATGCATTTAGCTAAATTAAGCACCTAATTATTTTAAGGCTAAATCATTTATATAAATGTAGCATGATGTTAAAGAGACAGTAGCAAGCAATACACTAGCCATAGATTTGCTGCTTGTTTCTACTGGCTATAGACATTTCCTTTCAAAGCATAGCTTGCTGTATCGCCTTAAAAGTCATTCGAGCCAGTATTCCTCTATGTGTCCATATGGAAGATGGTATTTTGCAATGTTCTCATCTGATCAGGAAACAATGTCATTTTCAGAGATTGGAGAGGACTATGTTATTTGGCCAGGGTTGTTTGTCACTCCCCTACATTCATCAGTAAGCATGGCAACAGGGCATTCTGCATTCAGTGGCACCTGTGTATTCAAAAGCTTTTATTCCCCTTTGCTCTGAGTTTGCTCAATTTGGAAGCATGACCGAGCTCTAAAAGTCATATACCAGCTGGGTGGGAGGAGAAGATAAAACTGGGCCAGAGAAATTCATCCCAGAGCACCTGAAGATGTATTTCTAAATGTGTCAACTCACCTGAAAATGTTCTACCTGAAATGAATGCATGTGTTACCTAACATGAATGAATATATACTACTACACTATTGTTTTTCATAGCATGATAAAATGAAACACAAGTATGGAAGTAGTTGGCCCTGTTTATGTTATCATCTCAAATATATGGCAGTGATAATTGTAGAACCTGACATTGGTGAGTTTTAGCCATAGTAGTCAAAGTATCTTTGTGCGTGTGTGTGTGTGTGTGTGTGTGGGGGGGGGGGGGCTCAAATAATAAAATAATAGACAGCCATTTCAGCTGAATATCTAGTCTCTAAAAGTTTGCCTTGCATTTTTTTGGTGTGTCAACCTTTCAAGTTGAATCTTATTTTTGTTTTGTGTTTTGTTTTGTGTGTGTGTGCTTAGGTATCTGTCTTTTAGTGCTTTACAATGTACTCTTGGAGAAAACACATTAGTCTTATTATTATGTACCCTGTTCATAGTGAATGAATGTGTCTTATTTAAATTAGTAAAAATAGAAGCTCAACTAGGAAAAGGTTGAAGTTTTGGGGTTGCTTTTTGGAAATACACAAGCTAACATTTCTCAGACTTCATATCTTTATGAAATGCCTCTATAGCATCTTCCCATTACTCACTCTTCTCTGTGGAATAATAATGTATCCAATAAACCCTTCTGTGAATATAAAGGCTGCCTCAACTACTTAGTAAGTTGTTTTTAAATTTAGTTATTCCTCATGCTCTTTTAAATGTCTTTTGTTAGAACGGTTTTAATCATAAGGAAATGGGGTGAACTCATGACTAAAACTCTTTAGAGAATAGTCGTGAAAGACTGGCATCATATTTCCCAAGCAGTCTTTCTGCCTCAGAAAATGATTTATTAACCAGAGTTCAGCTGCCTTTTGCTTTTGTTGTGATGACAAAAGGCATGTTTAAGCATGTTAAATTGGCTTAACAGAGTGGACAGAAATGATGGTTTACCGTAGCAGAATTTGCTGCCAATGCATATTTCTTCTTTGTGTTACATATAAGGAACAGTTAATCTGACCTCAAAGAAAAGAAACATATGCTGCCCTAGATAAGGTTTTAGAGATGAATGAGTCTGTCTGCTATATAGCATTTATTGGTCACAGAGAAGGGTGAAAAAAAAGAGAGTGGAAAATAAGCAGAAAATGAGACTCACTAAAAGCCTGATTCCAAAGGGAAAAAGTGAAGTAAAACAGAGAAATGACACATAAAATGGAAAGGAAGTGTGGTGAATGGATGGGGAATGTAAAATAAGCACAGATATATTGGCAGTCAGCAGTCTCTCTGGGGTCATATTTGTTATTTGTCCCTTAGCAAATGATTCTGGGACGATAAACAATGTACCTGTTCTAATAAATTAGACTGTCAAACGTAAATAAATAAGCTCAATTTGGGAACTAATGTCCATCATATATAATTATATAATTGCAACAGGCACAAGCATCATCCAAATTCTATTTTG
This sequence comes from Rhinolophus ferrumequinum, assembly GCF_004115265.2. Taxonomy (NCBI): domain Eukaryota; kingdom Metazoa; phylum Chordata; class Mammalia; order Chiroptera; family Rhinolophidae; genus Rhinolophus; species Rhinolophus ferrumequinum. The sequence goes on along the minus strand of NC_046288.1, from coordinate 49,511,192 downwards.
GGCCATGTCTATATCGACCGAATGAATTAAGACTGCAGAATTCTTGGCCCAGTTTGGTGTGGCTCATTACTGGAAGCTGAAAGTGGGGGCTTCTCCTCTTTCACATCATTAAGACAATTCAGGATGGTTGGATTCAAGTTCCACAACTGTTTTGCCCTCTATGACACTGTCTCATGTTGGGCCTGCATCTCTTCCTCTCTACCCTGTTTCCTAAAGTGGTTATATTTTGTTTTGTTAGAAACACTTGTCATGTCAGGCAAATCCTCCTTGACCTCCCAACCTTTCTTAATTTATTGAGCACCCCTTTATTCTTATAACCGATCCTTTTATTTTCAAGATGCTTCACTTATTTGGTTCTTTCTACCTTCCTGATCATTTCTTGTTTCCTTTCTCTCTCTTTTAAAATGTTTAAACCAATCATGGTCAGTGAGAAAAGTGCTCTTTTGTCAAATAAATTTGGAAAATGTTACAAATTATCAACCCTTCTTAATGATTTACCATTGCATACTAGATTCTTTTTAGAATATTTTTATGACAGAGAAAACTGTTTGTGTTTAACTCAACATCTAGCATTATTTAAACTCTCTTTTTTTGTTTCTCATTGGTTGTTATGATTTACAGAATCATGAGTCTGTAGATAACTCTATATAAAGGGCCCCAGTTTCCATCTCAAGAGTTAATCCAACAGTCCAGTTACCTGTTTGATACCTTGGTCTGAATATTATGCCAGAACTTTAAATTCAATATTAAAAGACACATCACTTGTCCCCTTAATGAAAATATTTACCAATCGGCTTCAATGAGCCAGGTACTGTAGATACTAAGGATAGTAATCCAAGTAAACAGAAAGTGGGGTGGGGGTTGGTTGGGATAGACCAGGACAACAAGGGAGCCTGAAGAGTGAAACTGAGATTAAAGCATGGAAAGCACTCAATGCCATACTATAGAGTTTTAGGCTTTCCTTGAAAACAAAAGGCAGTCATTGGTGAGTAAATAAATATGAACTTGTTACTGTTTAAAACATGTTGTAGAGCACATTTCCTCAAAGAACTGATAAGCAAAAAGAAATTGAGAAAGCAGTTAATGACAACCAAGAGAAATAGGGAATTAGTGATGGGTGAAATACAATCATAAAGAAAATAAAATTTGATGATAGAATTGCTTATTTAGGAGACATATTAGTTCAGGGGCCTAGTAATTTAATACAAAGACTTTCACTTCTAAGTCACGTCACAGAACTCTAGTCTTTACATCATCATTTTGCTTTAAAAATAAACTTGGGTAGACAGTCATTGCTCAACCTGCCAGCCCCCTCTGGAACTGCCCAATAGATGTCCTGGGCCTGGCACATTGCCCTTTGTGGAAGACAGGTGCTGAGCAGTCACTTAGCCCCAGATTCATCTTTTGAATTAGGAGGGAACTTCCCCATGTTCTGGGAACCCAGGGAACGTCCGTGTGTTGCTCATGTGTGTGTCGTACGGCGCCTGGCCAGCCCATCAGCACATCTGCTCCCGCCACTCCTAAGGTAAGAAGGTCTTCCCATTGCAGTACAAGATGGGCGCTCAGCCCCACACCCTGTGCTGGCTTTTGGGAGGGGCCTGCTGGTCATGGGAAACACTGCAGGTGCTGATCCTGGAACGTCTCTTCTCCTTCCACCAGTAAAGCTTCTTCCAACCAGTGTCCTGTGTTTTGACTCCTCTCTGGTGACTCTGAAAACAAAGAAGACGCAGTGGGCCGCTGCCTGTGGACTCCTGTTTCTCGGACCTGGTGTTGTGATGATCTCTGTTGTTCTCTTCACCATTGGAATCCTCACCTAGGAGTGGACACTGGATATTCCTTCTCGACATAAATACCACAGCTTGTAAGAACTGAGCATGAAGTAAAATCACTGGGCAGCAAAGTCACAATTTGGTCACTGTTCAGTAACCACAGCTGAAGTGAAACTCAGTCCCAGGTGCAGGCAATGGATAAAAACGGGACCTTAAAATGCGGATGGTCCCCTTTCGTGCCTGTAGACAGTGTGAGGTTGAAGGGATGTTTTGAACATCCACTGGTTATTATTTTATTAAATGATAAGTCTTAGGCTAAGCGTCTAGAATCATTATCTAGTCTCAGTGAACTGGGAGGAACTCTTTGATGCTTTTGAAGAATGTTAGGAAAATACAATGTAGTATCAACAGTTTATTGCACCTTCAGTATGTGCCAGGTCACATGCTATAGCATATGCGTCATCTCCATCTGCCTTGCCCCACTTTAGAGATAGGAAAATTGAGGCTCCCAGGGGTTAAATAACTGGCAAAGACTAGCTGACTTTAAAGTGTATGCTCTTAAATTCTGTATTTAAAGCTCCCAATTTTATTTCAAACAAAAGAAAATGATTCCCTTTCTCATGAGCTCAGCAGTGCTTGGGAACTCTTCTGGCCTCAATTTGGATGAAAACTGCTAAAAGCCATTTACTTCCACTGTATTTATTAATGATTCTTCTATGGTAATCAATAGGTTAGTAAACCTGGAAACTATAAGCCACCATCAGAAAATACTTATTCCTTTGGTTATAGGTTCACCTGGATCAACAATATTATCTTGATGATACCAGGAAGAATGGCTCAGATTTGCCCAACAAAAGCCTGCGTGCTCTGAAAACTCTCATGCTATCGCTGAACTTCACAAGTTTGGGTGTGATCATACAAAAAAAAAAAAAAAAAAATATTGTTATTAGACAGATCACCAAAATAAATTAAAATTAAGGTGAAAAAAGCTCCAATGAAGATAACAGCAAATAGCCAACGTGTTCATGTCTGATGAGCATCCAGGACAAAGAGCGTTAGTACTATATGTCTTCTAATAGATCTTTTAAAAATTCTTCTATTTTTTAGCCTTTGAAATACTGTCTTGGCTCCTGGGTGAATAACACTTCTACTCTACTTGGTTTTGCATACTATGCTTACAGGAAACAAACACACTATTTTAAAGTGTCAGCAGGGATAGATGTAAAGGTAGGAAGTAAACTACTCCAACCAAGAACAGAGGAGCCAAGCAGCCTCGAATCCACTCATTAAGACTAACTTCATCTGGTGCTCTGGGGAAATCTATGATATCTACTCTGTGGGCCAGAAACAGCTATGTCATATTTTAAAGGCAGATCATTGATCTTCCTTTTTTTTTTTTTTTCAACCTTGAAACATATAATAAAGTACAGAAAATGGAAAAGAAAGCTGTTCTAATTATTTTCCCCAAGACAGGGGGGTAGAAAGGCCTGGACCTTAGAGGCAGGTTGGTTTGGAAAAGCTACGACTGTATCAATTTCAAAGTAGTATGAATAGATGCTCAACCTTGAACAGCTTGAACAAAACCCTGCAGAACTTCTAGGTGCTCAGAGAGCACGTACAGAAGAATCAATGCACAAGGCCTTTCACTACAGTAGCTCATACATTTTCTCTTAAGTTTTCTGCTGAAGCTGAAGGCTGAAATAGAGTAGAAATAGATAATTCTCACCTTAGTGACATTTACTGACAGCAAAAGTGACATTATGAATAGAGCTCATTCTTGCAAACTATCAGAAACCAAGCCATCTACTCTTATCTGGGAAACATTTGTACAGGTGGAGGTTATGTCGAATTAATACATAAAGCAAGGCCTAAATCCTCTTCTAATACAAGTCCGGGTCAGAACGGTCCTTTTGTAGAGGTGTTCTAGGGGACAGGGCTTCCAAGGGCCATAGAATTTCCACCTTCACCCCATTCAATAAAGTCTTATGTTCCTTCTAATGGGGTACCAGGAATTTTTGTTTCCATGATTAGAGAAATGGGCAAAATATCTACAGAAATATATTGGCTGAAACTCATTCATGTTAAGCTAAAGGTGGTCCCTTTTACTTTATTCATTGAGGGAGGTGAGGTAAGAGAACTTCCTTGAGGTTCAGATGTAGAAGGAAGAAGATGATAAGCATGGGGGGAAAATATATGGATAAAAAGTTCAGTAACTTAATACTGGGGCAACATGTCCTACTCTGACGCTTTCAGAGGCATTTCACCTGAGCCATACTTTTGTGCTGAATTTAAGGCTACTGGAACAGATGAGTTGATAGAACAGCCAAAGTACAAATGCATTTCCCCCGATGTCTACAGAGGTTAGGCTTTCTTCTTAGAATGGAGACATATCTTAATAATGCCAGGGTAGTAGGAATAAAGTCAGGTCAGCTTAATCCCTAGGCAGAGTTTTTCCCATGGCAACATCACCAGGGACTCCCTAAAAACAGGAGCCCATCCTGATAGCCATGTGAGAACACTCGGCTCCCAAACCCATGCACAGAACAAAAGATACTCCAAAGTTTCCTGAGGAAAACCACCATTTCCCTTGAAATAATCAAACAGAATTCAGTGGAAAAACAATATTTGTACTGTTTTAAGAAATTCACTAAGATCAGATTACCCAAATACATTGTGAGCTTTATTAACAACATACCAGCCTAATTGATTACTTTTGTTTTACTATCAACAGAAATCAAAATAACTTTTAATTTTTATTTTAAAAGGAATCAAAAGAAAGTCTAGATGTAGGATTTTCCCAGAATCTTGTTATATTTAAAAGTGAACATTGATCCAGTTGTAAATCATTTGCTTAGCTTAGATGTGGAAAAATGTTCTCTGTAATTGAGGTAAATTGGTCTTAAAAAAAACACCACCACCAAAAACAAACAAATAGTTTTCAACTTGTAAGTTGCCCATTGCTGAAGCTTGTTGCTCAGTCGGCTTCCCAGCTGGTGCATCTGGCTCCATGACAGGGGGTGTCAGGTTCTATCCGTCATGATGTTCCACATGACATCATGGATCAGAGAAGATTGCAGACGATGAAAGGAGATGGTGTCACCTCACAATATGAGGTCTCAGCTGGGGAAAGTCTCAGAAACCCTCCAACCCCTTATTGAAAGGAACACAAATTGGAGATGAAAAGTTAAGCTTGCTGGGAAACTTGATTTTTATTTGGTTCAAAATATAACCTCAGGAAAAGGAAAGAGGCCATGGGAGCAAACAAAGATTATAACGTTGGCTTCAGAGATCTTGTCTGGTTTGGAGATAGATAATTAGAATACTCCTACTAACTCAGCTCAGGTTTCACCTCATAGGACACTGGCTAAATTCTTTTGGTTATTTGAACATTATTTAAAAAATACATTTACGTTAGTTAGGAAAGACTATCTAGGTTTTCCAATAAATGACACAATGTATCCTGATATTACTTAAACATACACAGTATTTATTACCTTTCAGAAACGAATGCATTTTGTTTCATGTTGTTTTGGTTTTTTATTGGCACCCGGTGGCCTCTATCACCCTCACACAACTCTGTGTTTGTATGATATCATTTCACATGGGGGAAGCTGAGGCTGGTCTTGTTTCGGAGTCAAATACAGATAGAAAAAGAACAGAGACTTAGTTAGTCTGGAATATTAGAATTGGAAATTTTCTTAGAAATCATTTAACTCATTCCTACAACATACAGATTTAGAATATTATTTCCACAAGGTATTCTGAACAGAAAGTTCTGTTGTCAAAGAAATATAAATAATATGTATTCTGTATGCTCATCTGGACAGGCTCATGTACGTTAGTATGTCGAAGACCTGAGATTTTCTAAAAAAGAAATTCTTTTTTCTTTTAATTAAAGTTTATTGGGGTGACAATGATTAGTAAAGTTACCTAGATTTCAGGTGTACAATTCCGTAATACGTCATCTATATATCACATTGTGTGTTCACCGCCCAGTGTCAGTTCTCCTTCCATCACCATATATTTGATCCCCTTTACCCTCATCTACCACCCCCTCCCCCTTATCCTCTGGTACCCACTAAACTATTGTCTGTGTCTATGAATTTTGTTTATTTGTTTGTCTTGTTTCTTTGTTGCTTTCAGCTTTATATCCCACATATCAGTGAAATCATGTGGTTCTTGACTTTTCTGTCTGATTTATTTTGCTTAGCATCATAATCTCAAGTTTCATCCATGTTGTCACAAATGACACTATTTCATCTTTGCTTATGGCAGAGTAGTAATCAATTGTGTATATATGTATATATATACCACATCTTCTTTATTCAAAGATCTTCTTTAAAAAAAACCTGTTTAACCTATTTCTTCGTCATTTCCCCAAGGTGCTGACTGTAATGTGGTGGTGACAACTCAAATAGACTTGGCTCAGAATCCTAAGTTTACTATGCATTAACTGTGTGTACCTGGCAAGTCAATTAGAAACCGTAAACCTCAATTTCCTTATCTAGTAAATGATGGATAATATTATTTCCCACTTAAGTTGGGGTGAGGATAAAATGAGACAATGAAGGTTAAAGCTCCTAGCTTTGCAGGGCCTCTTAAATGCAGGGCCTCACACATAGCATGTCCTCTTTAAATGATAGCTTCATTATCTATAAGATACGCCTATGATGAAAATGTCAGGAGAACGTAGTTCTAATGGGAGTGACAGCAATGCATAATTTTGAAAAGGAAATTGTAATAAATTATTAGTGAAAGTAAGTGACACTTGCCATCCATAGAGTCACCTACTAGTAAGATGTGAAATCTTTGGACTTCTAATATTGTCCTCTCTCCATGATAACTTAGTCATCTTCCATAGGTTATGGATTAGGTGATTACATAAAATAATGATAATGATACACAATTTGGTACTATACCATTTAAATTCAGATTCTCACCTGCCAATTCCCAGTGTGTAAACTTACTCAAGTCACAAACTGACCTTCTGAGCCAGTTTTCCTATTTAGAAACCATTATTAAAATATTATTCCTCTTTGCTGATGATAAACTATAGCAAATTTATCATTTATTAAGGGCTTACCACATCCTAGGCACAGTTCCTAGGTAATATGTGTTTCCAAACAATAAGTAAGCACCTGTTCATGAAATTGTTGTACAAACTATAATGCTATATGTAAATATTAGTTAATATTAACAGCTAATGCTGTGTGACACCCCATGCTTTCTGAGTAGTTAACTAAGTAATAGCTGTATGGCTTCAAAGACTCGTAATTACACGAAGGAAGAAAATAGGGTATCCGAATGTGATCTTGAACTCTTAGAGAGCGTTTTAAAATCTGTGCTAATAGTAAATTTTAAACAATGAGAAAATCCAGGTTCAGCTTGTCCTGTGCTAGATGGGATTTTTCTTTTCTTATCTCAGACCTTTAAGGAGTCTGTCACTAAGCAAATGGATATGGACTTGCCAGAACTATATAAATTCTTATTGATGTACCCAGTAGAAATTAAAGTATATATTTTTATGATGATGATGCTGATGATTTTTCATAAGAGGAGACTGAGGTTCAGGCTAACCAACAGCACGTTAGTGAGTCAGGACACAAACCTAATTTTTAAATTTCAAAGTCTAAGCCATCTTCTACTATGTTCAAGTTACAAAGAAGAAAAGATAATTTAACCGATGATTTCTAGAGTTCATGCTCTATCAGATCAAGTTTATTAAATAATTAATTTAAATTACTTAAAAAATTATTCCCAGGCACACATTATGTATTAAAAATAAACTTCTTCCAAAAGTTTTTTAACAATTATTTTTACATTACTAAGTGATTATGAGGAGCTCTTGAAAAATGTTCAGACTGTATATATTTTGAGGACAAGAATTATAATTTTCCATAGTCTCTCTATGAAGATAGAAAGTAAGCTGGATGGTCTTTATTGAATTCTGGTATAATATTTGTTTTTTGTTGATTTTTGTTTTTCCTCCTCTAAACTTTATGTGTATGCTCTCAAAAACACAAGACAAGAATTGGGTAGTTAGATGTATAATTTCCTGACCAATATCTGTTATTCAGGATAAAAATAAATCCCTTTGGGGTGAAAATCTATGGGGAAATTGCTTATCATCATATGTTCTGTATAGAATTTTAGAGCAGTGAAAATATATATTAAGGAGAATTTGTCAAACATTTTTGCAGCCACCATGTTGTGCAAGGCAGTAGATGGTTTCCTGCCTTGAAGGAAATTAATAATCTCGTGAGGGATGCAGACAGAGGCAGAGAATATTTCACTCAGAGGGAACATATTGGGCCAGAACATCTAATGGGTGCTTTGCCCTGCCTGGATGTACGAGCTAAGCTTCTCCTAGCACTGTATCCATTCATTCATTCATTCATTCAAGGCATAGTCACTGTGAGTCTATCTGATACCAAGAATTTTGCTAGTCTCTAATGATACTACCATAAAATTAAGAGAAACCTATAAACTTTGTCCTCAAGGAGTATGAATCTACCTGACTTTAGTGACTATCCTATTACAATGTGGATTAATGTCATGAAGTAGACAGTAGCAGAAGTTATTGGAATATACGGGTTGAACACTGCCCAGACTTGGGGACTCAGGGAAGGCTTTCTGAATGAACTGACATCTGAACTGATAATCGAAGGAAGAGAATGAGGATACCCAGCAAACGTGAGGGAAGTGGAGATACCATTCTAGCCTAGACAGGAGTCCACAGGAAGAGCAGTCTCAGCCTCAGCCTATAGAATAGAATTGAGCCAGTTAAATAATATTTGTGAGAGGGGAAAGCACAGGTGAAATTATAGAGGAATCAAATCACCTCATGTAGATGAGGAAGCACTATTATTTTGGTATAATCCTGGAAAATTCTATAGTCAATTTGACAGGACATGAGCCCTGATGGGAGGAGGAGGATCAAGATTAAAATGGACCATGATGTTTTGTTAGGTAATATGGAACAACTGATAGGCATCATACAGCTTAGACTGACTTCCTGACATTTGCAGATAATGAAATGGTGTCTAGAGAGGTTCCATGACTTGTTCCAAGGCACACAGCTAGTTAGAAAAAGAGCTAGAAATATAATGCTGGTCTATGGAGACCTGCTACACACGTCTCACCTTTGGGCTTTTGAATTATTTGGGAAGTTTAAAATAATGATAAATTGATTGTGTATCAAGTAACTGATACAAGTGGCTCCTTCTCTCAGGAATACTCCTAAAGTATGATCTTTCCAGAGTAAATCCTGGGATGATGTCTACATAAAGACAAAAAGAAGGCAATGCTTCTTTGATTTGCAATATATTTTGGTTTCTTCTTTTTTGTATCACTCCCTTTACACGTCACGATTTTTGATTATTTACTGTCTCTCACCCTGAATATGAGTTTCAGAAGGGTCACTGCCATCTTGTCGCAGCCTTAAAGCTGCTTCCCCTGGGTTCCCCAGCACCTGCAGCAGAGTTAACAATGATTCCCATTAGCTCTGGGTCAGCTGTGCTGCAAGGAGAGGGTTTTAACCCCCTGTAGACCTGGTTTCTTTCTTGGAGTTTGTCTGAGGAAAACACATTCACAGCACTCCTCTTTCCCTGGTCTTTCCTGCTCACTCCGTGCCCTCGCTCCAGAGCAGGCCGCATTTTCTCCCTCAGCCTGCAAGCTTCTGTTTTCTGCCTGGCTGCGCTCACCGCCTTCCTATGCCACCTCAGGGAATTGCCCTCTTATTACCACAATTACAATCTGTACACATTTCATTAAACTAATATCGCTTCGCACAGGCTTTCTCCACAGAACTGCACAGCTGGAGGCCCATTTCTTTTCCTCAGCTTAAACACTTTGACAGGTTAAGAAAGCTATTATGGCTGAATAACAGGTGTTGCAAAACAATGTGCATTTGATGTTTAAATGAGAGAGCTTCTTTATTGACTGCCTTTATTGCAGCTAAGGCTCTCCTTTTTCACAATGACTGGATTTTTATTGTTTTTACTGCTTTTTAAAGTGTATTCTGTTGTTTCAGAATAGGACTGAAGTGACTGTGTGATTATTTGTTATTCTGCTGCCCTTTCTTTATTATTATTATTATTTGTGCTTCTTGCTTTACTTTCCAGGTAAACAATAGATGCAGAAATAGAACGGTTTTATTGGGTCTCTCTCTGTCTCTACTAGGAGTACACCCACTTTGTAAACAACTCCCTGAGGGCCTCCAATGGGACCCTCCTCCATTATTTTGCCTACCTCAGTCCAGTCACCTACCTCCCAGTGACCCAATGAATTGCCTCCCAGAAGAGAAACAATAAAATACAAACAGAGGAGTGGTTTACTGTATACTTCCTTCTCTGAACATTGCTGTCACATTCTTTGTTCAGGACCTTGCTGCATAGTACACACACACTGAAATATATATATACATATATATATATGAAATATATATATATGTGTATATATATATATATATGTATATTTGGTATTTACCCTTTATCTTTTGACAGTTTGCTTATTTTTCCTTACATTCATCAATGTTAAGCACATGTTTGTTTCTTTTGTCAATTTCCTCACCCAATATCTTGCTCAGCAGGATACAGTCTGTTTTATTATTTTGATAAGATGACTTTTGCTGAAGAGACAGTCAACTGTTAAAATACCATTTTTGAAAGGCAAGAGCTCAGTGAGAGAGAACACATGATTATGAAAGCATCGAAATGGATGGAAATAAAAGATGGCTTTAAAATATTTAGATTTGTGTCTTTAAGTATCTAATGTAGGGCTCTTCATATGGTAGGCACTCAAAAGATGCTTATTAACACAATAAGCCATAACATACTTTTAAAACCACAATCTACGTTTACTTACACTTTATGGTAGTAAAAAACAAGAAGAATGAAAAAAAAGGAACAAAAAAGTTCATTGTTTCCTTTAGCAGAATGTTATTGATTCTCAGTGTATTCAAAATTGTATTCATCATAATCACCTCCTCATTTTGAGGCCAAATGAAGTCACGTTTCTGATTAGGTTAGTCATGTTTCACTCAACCTGCATATATTACCAGGAGGATTGGCATAGTGCCTAGTTTCCTGTGTGTCTTCAGGACCTAGGGCATTTCGGAGGACAAAGTACGGGCTCAGTAAGTTATCGCTGAATTGAGGTTAGTTCCTTTGAAATGAGGAATTTTTCACCTGGATTTCAGACCCTTTGAAATTCTAAGTACAATTATGTGCATATGCACAGGAGTGGGGCAGTGAGAATTCTTGGTTTACATTTGATTCAAAGGAATCTGTGACTACTCTAGGATGAAGTGCTTTGGATGGTAATTTAATAAACATTTAGTAGATAAAGGAATTATTTATTGAGCCCGTAGTTTAAATATATGTTTTTTTCTATTGTAAAGTTATGCCCAGTTGAACATGCAATTTAGGAAACTGGGTAAGCTTTACTTAATTTTATAAAAATATACTCTTAAATTGCTTAATTGTTTCTCCCCAGAGCCAGAGACTCTGATTGTCAACCTACAATTGTGACACAAATGGATATTTTTAATAACGCCCAAACTTGTAAATTCTTTCCAGTTTAAAAAGTGCTTTCTCATTTAAAAGACAACAGAAATCCATGCCACTAGAGTACTGATTCATCAGTATCCCTGGGGACAGGTGAGCTCTGTTCTATTTTCGGGAATTTTCACGTACAGTGTATGTCTAAAATTTCTGTAATGTCTAACTCAGTTATTGAAAAAAAAGTTAGTAACCCTATATTTATGAGGTACATTTCTCCTAAGAATTTCAAAGAACTTTGTTGAGCAGGGACAATTATTTTCCTCATTTAACAGATCAGATAACTGAAATATATTGTTCAAGGATTTTTCTCATGGTTATTTGTACCATGAGTGGAACTGCAAATCAAAATATTAACCCTGGATTTTTCATTGGTTACTTGCTTCTAAACTCATAAACACAGGTAAAAAGAATGTAATAAATATTATAACTTGAAAAATATTTTTACAAAAAAACCTCCTAACATATATTTCTCTTTCTGGTTTAAAACTGAGAAAATAATTTTACCTTAGGAAACTGGTTTTAAAATGAAAGAAAGAATATTTTGTATGTTTGAGCCAACATTTTAAATAAAATGTTACAAATACCTACAATATGTTAAGATCTAGTAAAATAGTATATGATGCAGTAGTTTATGGAAATCCATTTGATTGTTTTTTAGAATGATCTGCTTTCTTCAGATAATTCATTAGCTGTGGGTGAGGCATGAGTTTTCAGGGACAGGTTTTACTTGAAAGATGAACGAATGATAGATGGCTATCAGATTGAGGCGTTTGCTTTTTCCTTTAAGTCTCAACTATGTTAATTACAGTATTTAGCATAACGTATTTCATTTATGAGGTTTATACTTTGGGCTACCTTGAAACCTTGCATCTTTAGGTATTTATGTGAAAGAGTATAAAAAAGTTGAGTTCAGTTTTGCCTCTATACATTTCTCCCTTTTGAATATCATTATAAGGTATAACTATGTTTGAACAGATTCTCTGATTCAGCCTATTGAAAATAATAGAATCATTTGCCCAGAACAGTTCTGTCAATTAGATTGTATCTGTGCTGCCTTTCTCTTGTCCTAGAAATTCATCTTCTTGAAAGCATTTGTGTTATTGAAAGCAACAGAGCCTGGTAATGCTGGCCATTACCTTTACTTCATTTACATTTTTGTCCAATATTTGTTCCCCAAGTTCCCTTCTCTCCCCTGACATCCCCATCACTCCAGTGCATCTCATCAGGCTCCCTCTCAGCCACACAGAGGCATCCTGCTGTGTGAAAACAAACCGGGTACAAACCACATGGGTTCCCATGGGTCTGGGGCTTCCCAAACTTGTCCCTTAGGCTGTCAGCAGCCGGGGTGACCCAGATACAAGAACTATTTTCCTGTCCCTGGGCTTTCTCATTTCCAGGAATGACCATTGTTGCATTACCTCTAGGATTTGAAAACACAGCATGATCCCTGGGGCTGGTACCACTTCCTCTGCTGGAAGAATGAGGGCACAATGAGAAACTCAGAGCTGCAAAGAGCAAGAGGGTGTGTAGCAAAGCAGAAGATATTAGAACAGTGTTCCATTGTGACAGCAAATACTCCTTTCTGTGTGTGAGGAAACAGTAGGAGGCTTACACACTCATCTGCCTGGTTATGGGCAACAGGCACCAAGAATAAATGCAGTTTTCAAATACAATAGGAAAACTGGAGAACTTAGTCCGGGGATTAACACTAAGCAGAAAAGGAAATGTCAGGAAAAAAAGCAATCTATGATTAATTTAACAAGATTAATTTTCTGCCCAGTAAATGCTAAATAACTTATAAAGAACAGTTTCTGAGTCATAAAACAACAATAAATATTTAATTTTTTTTGGCTTCTGATGAAAAAGGTCTTTGGCTATTAGTCAATATCCCTAAAATAATTTCTGTATCTAAACCAGTGGTTCTTAAACTAGGGAATGTATTGCATTTACCTGGGACTTTGTAAAAATATACAGGCTCTGGTCCTATCAATATGTTGGCCTCTGTACTCTCTGGTAGCTTTCCAGATGATTCTGCTACTCGCCCAAGTTTGAAAACCATTGATCCAAACCATGAGAGGGAAGAATCAAAGCACTTCAAGGCTATACATTTTTTTATTTTGAAATTGTTTGTACCATTTTAAGTTATATATTCTAATGACAAACTTTGGAGCCATCTCTGACTCAGATCCTACATCCAATCCACCAGCAAATCCTATTGGCTCTCTCTTTGAGATAGAGCTCAAAGCTGACCATGTTTCACCACCTTCAAACCACCATCCTATTCAAAGCCACTGTGATGGCTAACCTAGTCAATCACAGTAGGAGAGTTTCCTGATTCCACCCTTGTCACCCCAACCCTGAGTCCCTTCTCCACACAGCGATCAGAGTGACCTGCTGACACTTAAATAAGACCATATTCCTCTCCTTCTAAGAGTCTCCCACGGTGTGCAGTGTAATTCAGAGTAAAACGCTGTAAGTTCTGGACCCCATCTTTTCTCCTTCCTCTTCCCCTCACTTCTCTCAACCAAACTGTCCTCATTGCTGTTCTTTGCACATGCCACTCTTGCTTCTGTCTTGGAACACAGGTCCTGGCTTGTTTTGCCTGCAGCACTCTCACCCGAGATAACATTCTCTCCCCTCCACCCACCCACCCCATCTCTAGCTTGTTTCCTGTAGACCCCTACTCATCTGGCTTCTTGTCAGAGGATTTCTTGTCCACCCTTTGTAGAATAGATCCCCAGACCATACTGATTTAATTTTCGTGTGTAGGTATGTGTGTGAGTGTTTGTGTGTGTGTGTGTGTGTGTGTGTGTGTGTATGTAAACACTTCTTGCCATATATTCATTAATCTACTTACCCTTAATAGCAATGTGAGCTTCAAGAAAGCCAAGACTTTATCCTTTCTGTTCTGAGTGATGGTGTATTATTAGTAATCAGTAAGGCTGATGAATGAATGAATATATGATTTCCTCCCAAAATATTCCAAATCACCAACTTGATAGTCTTCCTGAGAATTAGGTAAAATTTATGAGTGTCATTTTTACAAATGACATTTCACTAAGGCAGAGACCCATATATTCATTTGGGAGCATTTATCAAACTAGCATTTACCCATCTAATATAGAACTTTATTTCTCCTTCCCATGCCCCAGACTTGTATCTGGAATCCAGGCCTCTCATGACTTCCAAACCGAAGCCTTATTATACATCATCTCCTTTTGGTTTTCAAAATTTAAATTTAAAGATGACGTTTATGAAATATTATTACAGATGTGAACAATAAAATCTGGATTTTTGATAGTTATTCTGTACACATAGAGTATCTAATTGCTTAAAAGAAAATTGATGAATGATACATACTTAGACGAAATTTTAATTTGTTCAGAGTTCAAATCAATATCTAATCTCAGGACACATGAGTGTGAATGTATTTCCTCATATCTTTCTTGCACACACCCTCCACCCCAGCCTCTCCATCTATAAATTGTGTTCACAGTGAATTCACATCTTCTCATCATCACAACCTACCCGTTTGCCCATATTTAATATCCCAGTTGCACAGGGTCTTTGTTTCATAGTCAGAAAACAATCTCATTATTCTACATAAGATATTCATAACTGAAAATGTCTTAACAGTTAACCTAGGGTTCACTTATTTTCTGGACCAAGCACCAGACCTGTTGTTTGACAAATGATACTTGTGTTACCTCTGTATATGAGACTTTGTGAGCTTGATTTTCACGATGTTTATATATGTATGAGAATAATAGGGCCTACTAAAATATAAGCAAGTTCAGATAATATATGATACATCGTAACCCTGAATTATTTGATTTTTTAAACAATAATTATTTGAAAGTAATTGTAGGATTTTAGGTCTTCACCACTGGTCGATATTGTCAGATAGAGACAGGTTGTCTTTAAAAGTTCCCTCAACCCTCGCCAGTTGTACAGTCTGCCTATGGGAATTTTTAATACTATTAGAGGAATCAGTCTACCAAGACAGAATATCTAACTACAGACTTTTCTTATTTGGGAATGTTCAATATAGTCTCTAGATAAAATACCACAGGTATTTGTGATAGTGAATATAAGCAACAAAAGAAGAATATTAAACAAATGTGTCAGTGAAGTATTTACATCTATTAAAGAGTAAATAAATTAAAATCAGTTTATTAATGGACATTTGCTAAGTGGATAATAGTTGAATTCTTTTCCTTCTAAAAGAGGTTTTCCACATAATAACAGTCTTTGCTTTAAAAGAGCTTATTCATACTCCTTAATGTTATCTTATCAAATGCACTTAAATGGTCCAAATGGAGTGTGAGCCATGAGCTGAGGATGTGACATGAGTTTTGCAGGAGAGGGTCAGGGAGATGGCTTGGAAGCTGTGTCACCAGGCTAAGCGCTGGGAACTAGAGCTCTACCACAGAGCGCCACCTCCCACTAAGAGAGTCAGTATTGGTTCCAATAAGCCTTCCTCTTCCACAAGTCCACATAGTCCTCGTGCACATAGAAACCCCAGGGAAGCTATAGATATAGTTTCAGAATTAAGAAGAGAGTTAGCAATTTTCCTTGATGTAAGATTAATATATAAAAGTACATTCCTATATAACGACAAAAATTATAAAATGAAATTTATGTTAAAAGTTACCTATAATCATAAGAAAAACTGTAATAAGAAAAACCTAGTAGAACATACACTAAATGATAATATTTTATTACTCTATGTCCTAATACTAGTTTTTATAAATTTCCAATGTGCTTAGAGGATTTTTCTCAAATAATTGGAGAAAACAGATATGTCCATTTTATGCCCTTTAGTGAAAGCTTGTTAATTGTGCTGTTCCAATTAACTTACTATTTTATTCATAATATGTCACTTTCCAATACAATTTTTTTGGTAAATAATTGTGATAATTTCTAAGCATAAGGAGTACACTGCAATAGATGCTGTGGAAAAAACACAAATATCAACACAGCGGCACTATCATTGGAATTATGACCTAAAATGAATAAAAATATGGGTGCCATTACCTGTGGATACTTGCCCTTGGAGGAAGGTAAGCAAGGCAAAAACACATGAACAAACAAAAAGCTATTTGTTCATGTGCATTGCTAATAAAGCCTCAATATAACTGTATGCTGACATTTTCCCCATTTATAAGAAAAATGTGGCTTTGAAACTAAGTAAAAACTTATTTCCTCATTGAACTTTAAATGTGTGTCTTGTAGAGTATCTCACAATCTGACCCAAGCTGTCTACTGTGTGGGATATTTTCCCAGAGCAAACTCCATAAAAAATAATTTTAAAATAGCTTTGGTTGTGTCCCATTCCAGTTGCAATTGTCCATTTCTTCTACCTATCAATGATGAAAGTACTGCTTCTTTCAGTACCTTAGATAATAAATTTTTGGTGGCTTAACAAATTTTATAGTTCTTGTAAAAGAGAACTGGGTAAAGATGGCAGTGAATCCTCTGGTTACCTATCATACCCATATTAAAGTAAGAATGGCAGGCAAAATACTTAAGTTTAAATAATTATTTATCAACTCGATGATTCCTTTTTTGCCATGTATTTCTAATATAAGGTTATGACATATTGCATTTTCCAGTCCCATATGCTCTTCTCAAACCTGGCCCCTTCATTAATCAAGAGGTAGAGTCAAGAGGTAGAGTCTGTTTGCCCTCCATTTAAAATTAAGCAGATCTTGTGACTGCCTTGACAAACATTAGGTTGGTGCAAACATAATTGTGGTTTTTGCAATCATTTTTAATCTTTTTAAACCACAATTACGTTTGCACTAACCTAATGCCATGCAGTAGAAGTGATGCTGTATAACTTTCAAGGCCAGGTCAGAAAAGGTGATATAGCTTCTACCTGACCCTTCACCCACCTCAACTCTCCAAATGCCCACCCTTAGAATCCAGACACCATGTTGTAAAGAATTTCAGGTCACACGCAGTGGCCACCATAACCTGTTCTAAGCAATATTCCCGTCTAAGGTCTCACTTGAATGACAACATCAGCTGCCAGACATGTGAGTGACCAAGCTTTCAAATGATTACAGTTTCCAGGCTTGCAGCCACCTCACATGATGCTTGAGTAGAGTAGACCAGCTTTTCCTGCTGAGTCCTGCTCAAATTGCAGGTTCGAGAGCAAAATAAATGTTTTAAGCTCCTAATTTGAAATGGTTTGTTGCACAACCTTAGATAACTAGAAAAATGACAAATTAAGAATTTAATATCAAGAAACAAAACTATAAATTCTTCACTATTTCTCACATATTATATGATTGGATATGATTTCTCATAATTCTGTTCACACTTGTTTTCCATATTTTGGGGTGGTATTATTAGATTCATGTTTGCTTTGAATTAATCTATTATATATGGTAATTCAATTCATATTAGATACATGCATATTTAGAATTGCTATATGAGGATGGGCAATTAAGTTCACGAACTTTCCGCTGTGTGCTTACACAGCGGAAAGTTGGTGAACTTCATTGTCTGGCCTTTTTCGTATATCATATGTGGTGAATCAATCAATATTTAGTATGTCAAAAGCATCTTATTCCTAATAAATTTTTTATCCTAGAGTGTCATTTATTTTATGTTTATATAGCCACACCAGCTGCATTCTGGATAGTATATGCTTAGTGTCTTTTATATGTTTTGTTTTTTCAAACTTTCTTTGTCATTATGCTATAGGTATATCTCTTATTTAAAAAGCATATAATAGCTGGATTGTTTTAATAATGTCACTCTTTGAATTTTAACTGGTAAATTTAATCCACTTACACTTGTGATTATTAACATATTTGTATTTATTATTCCATTTTATTTTGTACTTTCATTATACCCAGCTATCTTCATGCTTTTTTCTCCCTTTCTTACATACCATCAGGTTTTTTTTTCTTTCACTTAAGGATTTTTTTCTTCTTTGGACTGAAATTTTTTTCCTGTTATTTTTCATACATACTCACATATATAGTTTGCATATCTAACAAAGTTTGAAATCAATCCATATCTGATAATACCCTCCAAATAACCAAGTACTCCTATCTCCACATCCAATTCACCCGATAGATTAATCATTCCATCCGAAATAGTCATCTCAAATCTGTCCATTCTGCTTCACCAAATTTCACCCCCGAGACTGAGTCCTTTTTCTTTATTGCCTGGATTACTACAATATTCTCCAACTGTTCATCTATGCTAGCCTCTAATTCTTGGGAGTGATCTCTTTTTTAAAAATGTGTGCATTACTTTCTTAAAAATTATACAGTAGCTTAGAGAAAAATGCACTTACAGTGAAATCTAAATTCTTGGCCCTGATTTATAAGGGTGTGAGTGGTTTGTTCCCTGTTTACCACTTCTAACATATTGTTCTGAAAATTAAAGTGTTTTAAACACCTTAACAAAACAGCTAGAAAAATGAATATGAATGATTCTTTAACACTTTCAACCTGGTATATGAATCTATATTATGGTCCCTTCCTACGTTTCTTTTTCTTTTAAGCTTGGTCTCCAATACAGACCATTAAGAGTAGAAGTGTAATAATTTATGTCTTAGATTGAATACAATTACATTTGGGGCAGCAAATATATTCCCACTGTTGATGAGCCACTTATAAGGCTTAAAGAATATCACTGTGATTCCCCCAAATGTGGCTACTACACTCATCATGAATATTGAAGGAGGATACAATCCATATCTGGAAGAGTCTAACTTCATTACTTTAAATGAACTTCAATTTAATTATTTTTGCCTTAAAATATCTTTCTATTCAAAGTGCATTGAAAAATTGCCAGGAAATTAAACGCCTAATAGATAGTAAAGTTTGTTATCAACTCTAATATATCTTTTTAAATCACATAAGCAAATAGCAAAAAGCCTCCTTTAAATAGGCAGGCTTCCCAAAATTCCAATTATACTGAGATCACTTGGAAATTCATCATCAAAATGCTATTTGATAAGGTGGCTATTGAATTCCTTTGGTTTGTTGTATTCACTTTTCTTAACATCACTTGGCCAATGTAATCCTTAGAACTTCCACTGGTGGTGAACTGATGGCGACAATGTTAACTGTGGACGAGATTGCATTAATAGGGCCAGTTAGGGCCAGTATATTCAGCATTTGAAAACAATGGGAAAATAGTAACTATACAAATAATGGAAATGGATGTGTGTTGCTAAGTGCTATTGATACCTTGGAAAAGAATAACAAAAGGATGAGAAGATTAACTGGGAATTAAAACTAAGTGTGAACGTTAGGGGTCCTTTTTCTTTAAACATGAAGACAAAAAAATCTGCAGACCAGGAATTAATCATAAGTATGGCGAGCTCCTAAGAACGTCACCTGCTAAAATTGGTCAAGTTGGCTACCCAAAGGTCAGGGCCCAGAGTCGTGGAATGGGATATCTATGTTGAGGCACTCAAACATTAAATACCTAAATATTCCTGAACACTCAGCCTGGCAAAATGGCCCACCCCTTCTTGAGAGCAAGTACTTCCCCTGGTTTGAGGAAAATTTAAAAGCTTCGACCTGCAAGACAATATGATACATATATCCCCGATCCCTCTGACTCTCCCCTACCTCCACTTCTGGACACTAAGACAATAATTAGGACTAAGTCCCAACACAACCTGGCTATGGAAGTGGTGTGCCTGCTAATGGAGAGAAAGAACTACACTCTCAAGGAGGTATGGAACCCAGACAACCTATACCGGCAGGAACTAGGAGATATTTGTGGAATGGGATTCTGAGGGTGATGTATCAATGGAGGATAAGAGCATAAAGTTGGATAAGTTGTCAACATGGGTCCCACAGTCATGGGATATAGGATTTAGCGCCCTAACAAAGATCTCAGCAACCCGCATCTGGAATGGCTCTCAGAAGCTGAGAAAAATCAAGGAATAATACAAAGTGAGGGAGAAAGGACAAACTTGTCATAGCAGACAGAGAAGAAGGGATTTTAAAGGCTCATCCCAGAGGGCATGTTAGAAGGATTATACTATGTGGGGTCTGAAATACCTCCAATGGCTATGTTCCTTGGTAGCACCCAGACTGTTTATTATTTGCCAAAGTAATAAGGAATGTGTTGGTGATAAACGAATCAACATCACTAAGACGTTCAGTCATGGCTCTTCTCTGTTAAGCCAAGGCAGATGGTAGGATATGTCATTGCAGAACATCACACTCTGACAGCAATGGGGCTTATAGGACTCCCAAACAGTAGGGAATAGGGGTGGGAGGGGTGGGGATGCTTAACCAACAAAATCTAGGTGATACAATCACTGTAATTAGTGGCACAATCATAGTGTGGAGGGGAGGAGACGGGGTGGCTTGACACACAGAGAGTTCTGGAGATGTTACTATTAGGCTGGTGCAAAAGTGACTGAGGTTTTTACAATTATTTTTAACCTATTAAACGGCAATTACTTTTTCACCCACCTAATAGAACCTGGATCCCTTAGGAGCACGATAGCTGGTAGCTAATACGGGAATGGCTCAATCTCAATAACCAAAGGCAATCAAGGATGATGATCAGGAGGTTAGGGCAGTTGTTCCAATAAAACTTCATGAGGCCTTGCCCAGTGTGCAGAACAGGAACCCTTTGTGTGTTCACATACCACACCATCCAGAAGCTTCTCGCCTGAAAAAGTGATGGACAAGTTTGTTGAAGGCACAACTAAACTACCAGCTGATAGAACACTTTGTGAACATGGGGCACCGTCATCCCGGATTCAGGATATACTGTAGGTGCTGTGTCTCCAACAAGGAGACTATGTGGATCCAGGAACCAAAGTCTGGAGGCAGGAGTGACTCTGCTCTCCGTCATTCCAGTAACTCACTTTGGGACATTAATGCTTCTCATTTGAGCAACTCTGGGCTTTGTTCCTGCTTCTTCCTCTTTCCTGCCACAGGCTGATCCTGAGAGTATTCCCTAATGTACTCTCCATCTGAGTCAGGAGGTCTCCACCTGGGCACATAATAGCAATAGTGCCATTGAATTATAGGTTATGACTTTGCCTGAGGACTTTGGGCTCCATATGCCAAGAGCCCAGAGGGCAGGAAGAGGAGTCCTATCTTGGCAAGGGTAATGGACCCTGACAATCAGCCTCATGTCACACAGAAGGACAGGGAGAAAAATGTTTGGTACCTGGCGATTCACTTTGGAACCTGTTGCTACTTCCTTTTTCAACTTTGACTGTAAAACTACAGCCTTCAAAGGACAGGCTCAGATCCCATAAGGGTGAGCATCATGGTCACCTCACTCAGAAAGTCACCTAGACCCGCTGAAGTGGTATTGGAGGGAGTCCATGAGTAACAGTTGTGATCCTGAAACCAGCTTTACCAGTGGGGCTGTAGTTCGTCTCACTAACCTTGTTCTTTTAAGTTTTCCTAAGGAAAATAGGTACAGCAGAGTCCTGGAGGATCTGCTCCAAGAACAGATCAAGAACAGCTCTTTGTGTCAACAAAGAGCTGGATCTGAGAGGTACAAGGAGTGGAGGGGCGTGAATGCTGCGATGTTGCCTTCCAGGACGCAGGGCTGATTATCCCCAGCGGTCAGGACTCTGGAAATCGGCCTCAGCTGCAGAGATCTGGTTTATCCAAGTTCACACCCCTTGCTGAGGGAAGTCTGCATTGGATTGACAAGTCAGTATTAGACTATAAGGCTCGGTCCCCTTGTTGCAACTCACTTAGGTCAGTTGAGGTCTTTGTGGAGAGCTTTGGAGCCCAGTTTCTCCCTTTGCTCAGCCCTGCTTCTTTCTCTTTCCTGCCAAAGCTTTATTCCAACAGCACTCCCTAATGCACTCTCAATCTCAGAGTCTCCTTCCTGAGGAACCCAACACCTTCAAATTCCCTCTGCCCTTCAACTAATCATCTCCCTCAGGTAAAATCAAGTTGTTTCCTGTTTTGAAAAACATGCTGCACTAACTTCCCAATTCAAAACCTTCACTCAGATGTTTGGCTCCAATGCTTTCTTTAGCTTTGGTGCCAATCCAAAATATACCCCACTTTACAAAGCAGAGTTAAAGTCTCAATCCACATTGAGACTGCTTATCTATCTAAAAGACTATTTATGCTCCTCATTCCCACTAACCCATATAGTTGGTATTTGCATATAAATATGGTTTTCTGCTAGGGAAGTATTCCTTAAAATTTGAGATTATGTTTTAAAGTAGTGTGTGTGTGTGAATTCTCTAATGAATCCTGTGTAAAAATAGGCACATTACAGAGGAACAACAAGCATTTGTAGATTTGTGGATTTGTAGATTACATAAACGAATGCAATCTGCGTGTTTACTTCTCTGCCTCTCCCCCTGTACATCGCTATATTTGAGTTCTATCTTTAGGTATAGCCTCCCTCTTCAAACCACCCTCCCCACAACCGCATCTCCGGCATCAGATACTGGATCAACTGTGGCAGAGAAAAAGCTGCCTGTTGTGGTTTTTCCATAAATTTTGAGATTTAAATACGTGTCTAAATGAATAAATGATTAACCTGATTCAGTCAAGTTCCCCCAGATCTAGAATATTCGGACTGAGCCATGATTAATGGATCTTTACATAAATCTACACACCTACCTGAATCTACCTCATCCCTCTGCCAGTGTTCTAATGTCCCCATGTCCTGTCTATAGCCATCTAGATTAAAGACCTGTGTGCTGGTGAGGAGAATGGTAAGGTGGAAGCAGCCGAGGCTCCTTTAGCTTCTGAGTTATAGCATTTCTTATCTTCACACTACACTGGTGTCTGCTGTTCACCATACTGTCTATCTGGCAATCAAGGATAGTGTCCCTGTTCTAAGCCTCCTCCAGAGCCAGGGAACTGGTACTTTGCTAATTCCTGTCAACATTCTCCTCCTAGGTCTGAATCCTGCTTGGCTTACCTCTGGGCTCTAGCAGAAGGTCCTTCTCTGGATGGACAAATTACCTGACAATGAACACCACTTTGTCTCATTTCAGAATTTACTACGTAGCCCTCCTTTAGTGCTGTGTCCCAGAGGGCAGATGGGGATGCTTATGTAACACTGACCAAGTCCGTGCTCCTTGGGCACAGGGCTTCAGATGCTAACTTGCTCTCTTGTGCTTCTTGGGTAAATGCAAGGGGTAGGAGACACTTCTATGACTAACATTACCTCCTCAGTTCCATTCTGAATGCTATTAGAAATCAATATCTAATGAGTCTTTTTCTTCCCTCGTATATTAGTTTGCTACGGCTGCCATAGAAAAATACCACAGAATGAGTGGCTTAAACAACAGAAATTTATTTTCTCATAGCCCTGGAGGCTAGAAGTCCGAGATAAGGTTTTGGCAGGTTTGCTTTCTTCTGAGGCCTCTCTTCTTGGCTTGCAGATGGCTACCTTCTTGCTGGCTCTTCATATGGTGTTTCCTCCGTGCACACATCCTGGAGTCTCTTTTTGTATCCTAATCTCCTCTTCTCATAAGGACACCAGTTAGATTGGTTTAAGGTCCACATTAAGAGGCTCATTTTAACCCAATTATGTCTTTAAATGCCCTGTCTTCAAATCCAGTCACATTTCCGAGGTACTGGGTGTTAGGACTTCAACATATGAATTTTGGGGGGACAGACATGTAGAATGCACACTGCTCTGTGTTGCTGAGATTTTAATAGTTCTCACATTCAAGCCATCCGTTTATGAACTAATCTCTTTCACAGCAGCTCATCACTATTTAAAAAACAAACTAAATGACTGTCGCAAATATTTTGAGGTCATTGCTGCTATTAATCCAGTTTAGTTTTTCTAAATAACGTAGATTAATTTTCTGGCCTTCACTCTGATTTGTCAAGTAGCAAGTCATTAAGAATTAAAACAAAACAAAACAAAACAAAACAGAAAACCTCTTGCTCCCCTCAGATCCTAAATGTTTCTGTACATTCCAAGGGCAAATATCATATTTTTGTTTAATTTGATAAATATGCATTTCAAAGACAGTAATTTCTAACTGTTTAAATTTGTAGCTTTGATCTCTGTTAGCAATTTTCCACTTCAAACTATCTCCACTTATCCTCAATATACTCTCTAGGAAATTACACTTTGCAGTGTGAGTGAATAAAAACTTTATTTTTTACATAGTCAAAATATGTGTAAGTGATTTATAACAACATAATGAGAATCTGAAGACCAGGAGATCCTGAAGATTTGGAAATATTGATCTAATATGTCATATATTCATACGTTCCTTCATAAGTTTATTAAAGCCATGGCTGAATTTCATTCCTGTAATACTCTGATACACAGACATAGGTAAGGTTATAAAAATAAAGAGCCACAGTAATATCTATAAAGATTGTCTCTTTGTTACAATACTAAGGGAAGTCCCAGGATTTGTGCTATTTTATCATTGCTCAGAGGCTGACTACTCCTGATGGCAAATTTCAGATGATAGATTTGTCAGGAAATTAAAATGCCCAGGAGTGGATATCAAAGGGCTATATGAAGGATCTCCATTATTGACATCAGAGAAAAGAAAACTTGCAATGATATATAATTTTAATTGGACTCTCTCATGACAGGCTGACCACTTGCCAATATTTATCCTAAGAAAAAGTAACATGAAGGGAAGTAAAATTTACTATATGTCTTCCCAGGCTGCTTAGAGCAGCTGTGACAGTTTTTAATTCACTTTCAATGCCCTTTGTCCTGGGCTTTCATTTTTTAATTTTGTTTGACAAAGAAGTAATGGAGGGAGCCAGCGTGAAATCATCTAATGAGGAACCTGTACATTAGATATTACATAGGCAATGGAAACTGTCCTTAGATTGTGTACCATAAAAGGTGTGTGTTCCCTTATTTCACTTTTTAATGTGTCAAATGGAGGAAATACTTTCAAATCTCTCACAAAAAACTTGCTTAAGTGAACACCAAGGATGAAATGTAGTTAAATCATATACTTGATTTACTAACCTCAATTTTATTGGGTCCTTGAAAGCTCTTCCCCCTGGTGAATCTAATTATTTGTTTCTCTGACAGTTCCTGGGGAATAGAGGTGGTATACAGAGTTTCCCTGAAAATAAGACCTAACCGGAAAATAAGCCCTAGCATGATTTTTCAGGATGACATCTCCTGAACATAAGCCCTAATGTGTCTTTTGGAGCAAAAATTAATATAAGACCCAGTCTTATTTTCAGGGAAACACGGTAGTCTGCCTTTACAAGGCTCTAGCCTTCAGGTCTATTTGGTTTGGTCCTCAAGATGTTGGCCCTTGCAGCACTTAAAAAATAAAACAAAATAAAATAAAATTTTAGCCAACTATTTTTCGATAGGGCCCATTTTCCTTGAAAAAGGACACTGGAAGTTCTGACAGTACTGCCTCTTCGTTCCTGCATGGTAAGACATCACCTGTAAGTTTATTATTCTTATGAAACAGGAATGAAAATGAGTTTTGCTTTTCTTTTCCAACTATATTCTCCTTTTCTAGCTCTAAAAAAGAGACTACTGATGATCAAATTTTAAGTTTTAATTTATTTCATTCTCCTAGATATAATTGTAGGTGAAAGGAAATAGAGCGTTATTACCTTTTGCTTTGAGATCCTCAAAAAGACATTGTATCTCAGATCATGCAGGAGTCCATTCATGTAAGCTTGAAGTGATTATAATTATGGGTTTGATCATCAAATTTTTTACATTTTTTTCTCTTTTCACTTCAACATCTATTACTGAACACCTGTACTGAGGTCAAACTGTACCATGAGCTTTGAGAGATGCAAAAGGGATATGTGATAGTATTTTCAAAGGAGGGTATTAAAAGATTTGGAGAAATAAATACACAAATGGATTAGTACTAAAATGACATGAGACCATGCATATTTAGAAACCAATAGAAATTGTACAGGTAATGTTATAAACTCAGAGAAGGGAGGTATCAATCCAAACCAAAGTGAATGATAAAGACTTGAAGAAAATATGCCTCATAAATTGTATATGTTAGACCCACAGTCTCAGAAAATGGGAAATAATATTCAAACTACAGAAATGTAAAACTCCATGGCCGGAATAATCTTGACATATCTGTAAAGAGGCTAGTTTGGTAAGAATAGTGGGGTTACTGAGAGAAAAGGATAAATACATAAGGTAACAAAAAGGCATGATCGAATGCAGAAAAAAGTCTTATTTCCATAGTCACTCTTATTTCATTTTTATAGTTCTTTTCATATTTAGCATAATTCATTGGTGTTAATAGCCACCGTGTCATGGGAAATTTCATTATAAATTAAAGAAGTCTCTTAACACCATAAAACCCATCTTACTCAACTATGATTCTAGACAACAGAGTGCAGGTGCATTAACACTCCACTCTGCCTCTTTCATCTAGACCCCAGGAGTAATGAAGGGACACCCTCTCACAAACCATTTAGGCTAGGTTACAAAAATCAAGGTGGATATATATGTGCCACTAACTGTGCCCATCTGTTCCTTCAAAGGTAAAGAAGATATATCCTTGCCTTCAAGGATTTCACAATTGTGTAGGAGAGACACACATATGTACAACCTGTTACCATTATCTGCATGTATGAAGAAAATGAGCTATTGATAGTAATATAACTATATACAAGACGTGATGGTGTGGAGGTACCACTCTTTCTGGGAGAGTTTACAAAATGCTTCAATGCAAAGGTGATTCTTAGTTAGGATTTAAACAGAAGAATAAACTTTGCAAGATACCTTGAGACTAAAAGGATATTCCAGGCAAGAGAAATGAATGGACAAAGACAGGGAGGCATGCAACACCTGTAATGTTAAGGAAACCATAGGAATTTTGATATTATTGGAGCCTAAAGAAACCAGGAGGGTAGTACTGAGAAGTAGTCAGGGACCGGTCATTAAGGAATTACGCTTCATGCTATAAGCCACTGATGTGTTTAAACTTGGAAAAAACGTGATGGTATTTACATATTCAAAAATCATCTGCCTACATCAAAGAGAAACAGATTACATATAGTCTAGTCTGGGGGCAGGAGACTCCATTTAGTGGCCTTTACAAGAATCCAAGTACAACATAATGAGGGATTGAACTAAGGCAGAGCAGTGAGTACAAAGAGGAAAGTATACATGCGAGAGCTATTTAGAAAATATGACTTACAGGACTTGATTAATTAATAATAATAATAATGATGGTAATGATCATAACAATAGCTGTTGTTTATTGAGGGCTTATTATAGACCAGGCTTTGTAGTGAAATCTTTCATTTTCACATTAAACCTATGAGGTAGGTGCTTTTAATTCCTCTAAAACGTATTCACCCTTAATGTGTTCCAGCTCAGAGAGGCCACCTTTCACCCAATAACTTAGGCCAAATGCTTTTACCCTTGATTAATCTTTTCCATCCATTCTACATTACATCCAATTCATCAGTAAAGCTTACAATCACTCCTCACCACCTCCATGGCAACAGCCCTTGTTCAAGCCATGATCATTTCTTTCCAAGATGACTCGAAACTGCTTCCTAACTGGCTTCCCAGATCTTGCCTTATTTCCCTACAGCCTATTCTTCCTGCAGTAGTGGGAGTGACAATCCCCGTGCCTCAGAGGTGCCAGTTGATTCCTGTCACACTTAGACCTAAATCAGAAGTCTTTATGAGAAACATCAAGGCCCTACCTGAGTGACCACTGGCTACCTCTCTGACCTACTGCCTATGAGTTTTTTCCACTGCTCTCAACCTGCTCCAGGTACACCTCTTTGCTCTTCCTTGAAGACCCGCAGACATGTTCCTACTTCAGGGCTTTTGTACTTGTTTTGCCCTCTGCATGGAATCCACCTCACAGGATTCCCTCCCACAAACAAATGTCATCTCCTTCAAGATGCCTTTCCTGACCATTCTATGCACCTCTTCCCTGCTCTCACATCACTCTATCCTCCAACCAGCTATTACTTTCTTTCTTCATTACAGGTATTGCTACCCAGTGCATATATCTATTATATTTTTTAACTGACTATCTCACCTGGTAATATAAGTAGCATTTTATTTGGCTTGTTCCATATTACTATATCCTAGGGACTGGGGACAGTGTCCCCCATACAGTGGGTATGTAATACTTCCTGAATGAATGTGTGAATGATTGAATGAATGAATGAATGCTCTTTTTACAGATGAAGAAATTGAGGCACAGAAAAATAAGTAAATTTCCCAAGTTCATACAGCTATAGACGTCATAGAGCTGGGTTTTAAACCTGTGTGATATGACTAAGAACATGTATATTTAACCACTATCGTGGCTTTATGTGCCTGGCAACTCATAGTAGAAACTCCAGTTCACAAAAGAAGGTATTAGAGGAAGGATAATACATTTTGTCTCCTTTCTGTATTTACACATTTTAGTTAAAACTTTCGACCAGATATGATTTCATAGGAAGAGCATATTCAGTATAGCAAAAATAGAAGAGAGTTGTAGATGGAGTTAGTCATTGTGGTGTGTTAGAAAAATGATGACTTGGAGTCAAAAATATTGCTTTCATATTAATCTGTACCACATCATCATTGTAGGTGGGCTTCCTTCCTCCTATATATAAAATTGCTGAAGATAATTCCTACTTCGAATATTGTGAGGATCAAATGAGATAATATATGTGAAACATTTTGTAAAATATTATAGCAATGCTGGTTTTTTTAATCATTATAATGAGGTATAATCTTGTCTAGAGTGTATGCAACGATAGTGGGTTAGAGCCGATCGTTTCTTCTCTTTCTAATGGGGTATATATTCCATTGTTGCACAGGTGTGTTATGTGGCTAAACACTACTTAGATGCTTTTGGCTCTCACAGACTCAGCTGGTCTCCTGAAGAACCTCGTGCATACTGGGGAAATTTGGCTCAATCTGTGCTAACTCGCTGATGTAATTGACCTTCTGTCTTGCATTGCATAATTGTAGCCCTTGTGTCAGGAACTGCTAACAGTGAGATCTGCAAAAAAGTCCAGAGTCAAACTAACCCTTTGCACTTTTTTCCCTATGAAATCCATTGCAAGTTGTTGTTGCTGGATAATGTAAACAAGCTGAGAATGAGTCTCTAATGTGTGTAAAAATACATGGATAGCAAAGTGGTGTCCCTAGAATCGTTCACTGTTTATTCAAATCAGAGGTGTTGAAAGGACTTGTTTCAAGAGAAGTAAAGGGAAAAGTTTAAAAGCTTAGTCATGGCAATTACAGAGAGCATGTTTTCTGTCTCCTCTCGCAGAAACACATGCATCTTATCCTTAATGGCTGCCAGCCTTCTTGTCAGACCAATTACTTTAAAACGATTGTTTCATTTGGAATAGATGCTACAGCCCAAGTGACTGTCCCTTGTCAGTGACACATTCAATTAAAACAGTTCTGAATAGGAGTTCTGGAGGGCCTACTGTGCCTTGTCCAATCTTATCAGTCAACAAAGAACAACCTTAGAGACTCTGGTGACGACTGGTTCCACTGTCAGGTGGTTTGAACATGTTGCACCTTCCCAGGGTTCCTCAGAGTCTTTCGTCCCTGTGCCTTTTACAGCCAATGACAAGTACCGTCTCAGCAGTGTCTGGCTCCACAATGCCAAGAAAGCTTATGGCAGTAAATAAGATGGCAGCTGTGACAGTCCTGACAGCTGGCTGGAGCTCAGGGTGGCAGGCTGAACCGGACTGTGAGCAGTTGGAGCAGCAGTGAGGTATGACCACCATTACGGGCTGGCAGATGTCAGTTTCCACACTACTAGTTACTACACGATGTGACGGACACACTCGCATCATGATACAGTCAGGCAGAACTTTAAACAAACTCTGGGCACCTAGCACATTCTATGCCTTCCTCTGAGTGTAGGAAAAATTAAACATTCTCATTAAAACATAAATTCCTTGCAATTGCAGTACTTATACAACTGGAGAAAAATTTTTTGAAGTAGCAATAGCAGAGAATTAGCACTTCCACATAAGAGCTGGAATAAATGAAAGCAAAATTGATTCCAAAGAAAGGTTTAGTGTGTTGGTTGCCTTTAGAAGGGGTATGTGGTGAGTGCACGTGTATCTTAGGGTTCCTTTGTGTAGAAATTGCACGGCTTTTGAATATTCTCCCATACTTTCTTTTCTTAGGCAGTCCCCCATGCCTCTGTCTCTTAATTATCTTTCTTATTATCTGAAGGAGAACTTACGATAAAAATACTTATTAGCAGAGGAGATGGGGGTTATAAAGTACATATTATCGAAATAGGTAAAATGAAAAGAAACCATTACATGAAATCATGTATACCATTGTGAGCTCATAGATAGGACCACATGGATTTTTGTGGCCACGCCAAGTCTATGTTGAAAACAGACTTGCGACTTTGTCACAGGGTCAAGCCAGGTGGGCTAGCAGGCTCCAGGTTTGGAAATTTGTCACGGATCTAAAGTTGAAAGCTGTCAGATTAGATCTGTCAGCAAGTAGCAACAAAGCTGAAACTAGTCACAGAGAGAAGTCCGCAAAATGACATGGGCACAAACTGATGCTGCTGTTCTCACATCTCACCCCTTTAAGTGGTTTGAAGTCAGTTCACCTAAAACCAATTCTCAAAATGTCCAACCCCTCAAAACACCTATAATCTAATAATCATATTTCTAATCAAATTCTGTCAGAGATGCAGCATTTCATATATAGTAAGACGCCACTCCAAGCGTTTTTGAAATAGTGTTTTTTTATAGCTCTTTTATAATACTTTCAACATTTAGTCTTACTTGGGTGAAATGCCTTGAAAACTTTCAAAAGTAGGCAGAATAGTCACTATGAAAATTTACAAAAATGCATCTGAGCTAAAACTTTCAGTACAGATGAAGAATTGTGTATTTGATAAATGAGCATTATAAATGAAAGTGTCATTAGGCAAATGATCATTATGCCAATTGATTTTAAGTAAATTAGATTTGGGCAATTTCACATTCTCCCCCTAAAGGTGCCTTCCCACTCTGAAATTTTAGGATTTCTGATGTGTACAACAAAGCCACTGCCCGAGATGGGGTTTACTAAAAACAGTGGCTTTTGGTTGGCTCTAACTCCAAATACAATCAAGATTTCTAATATAAAGTGATGGTAAAAATAATACAAAAATAAATGAGTATTTGCTACAGGCCAGGTACACACCTATGCATTTTACATTCACTTATTCAATAAACAATTATTGAGCATCTACTATATGCCAGGTGCTATTCTGAACTAACTCACCTTCACACTGACCTTGTGGCTTATCCCCAAACGTTGCTGGAGGTGTGGGGATGGGTATGGAAAACAACAAAGTTAAGTAATTGCCCTATTAAATAGTAAAGGTGGGTTTTGAACTCAGGCAGTCTGGGTCAGTGCTTTCCTGCCTTAGCAGACAGGTTCTGCTGATAAGTCACTAACTATGCAACTCTTGGGGATTTTTCAACCTGGGCAAAACACAGGAGCAGGTTGTAAGGATGTAGATGATATCCCTTGTATGGTTAAACAGAAAATGTAAGGACTATGACTTTTCAGTGACAGCACTGCTGGAAGATCAGAAATCACTGCTTAAAAGTGATTCCATTTCTTTGAGTGTATCTCTATGTTCAAAACTGAGATGAAAGAGAGCAGCTATCAGAAGGAGCAAGTGATGAGCAAGAAATTCCAGACAAATTCTGTTAAAAGAGCCGCAGTACGTCATGCCGATAATGTTCATATTCCTTCTTTTTGCTGTCTGGTTGTTTCTGTTTCCTCACTTCCCTTCCTGAAGCATTCTGTAATGGAAGGGAGCTGAATGTTTGGAGGATGTTACTCCAAGGACATCTTTGTTGGTACTGGGAGCAAGGTACTATAAGCAAGAGTTGGCGACGGGAATCATGTGTGTGCCTTTTATGCTGTTGAACAGGTGAGTGACCAGAAACATCAGAAATCTACTACACAAATGCAGTATCCAGCATTTAGTGCTAAACATCAGGCACCATTCTGGACAACAGAAACTGGTAAGTTCTAATATTACTACTGACAGTAACTTGGGTGTCCTCAGTCAAATAACATTTCCATTATACCATGATTATAATCAATTCTAATACATAGGGCTCATAGAAATTTGTTAGTAAATAAAACAGACTCTCTCTCTATATATATATATAAAATATACACATACATATATATTACATATTATACATATATTATATATATAATAAATAATATATTATGTATAATGTATATGTATAATATATAATATATATATATATATAAATTAACTAAAACAAGAAATATATATATATACACACATATATATATATGTGTGTGTGTGTGTGTGTATATATATATATATATATATATATAAATTTAGGAAATAACCAAAATAAAAAGAAAAGAAAAAAGAAAGTCTTAGATTGCTATTATTTAAAACTATTGATCTATGTGTCTGTTTTTATGTCACTTCCATGCTGTTTTGATTACTATAGCCTTGTAATATAATTTGATGCCTGGTATCATGATACCTCTTGCTTTATTCTTATTTCTCAAGAGAATAGAGAGTCCAGAAATAAATTCACACCTATATGGTCATTTAATCTATGACAATGGAAGCAAGGATTTACTTCAGGGTAAAGACAGTCTAGTCTATTCAATAAATGGTGCTGGGAAATCTGGACAGACACATGCAAAAAAAATGAAGCTGGGCCACCTCCTTACACCATATACAAGAATAAATTCAAAATCGGTTAAAGACTTAAATGTACGATGTGAAACCATAAAAGTCCTAGAAGAAAATATAGGAAGAAAGTTTACAGACATTACCCGGAGTAATATTTTTACTGATATATCCCCTCAGGCAAGAGAAGTAAGAGAAAAAATAAACATATGGCATTACGTCAAACTAAAAAGTTTTTTCACAGCTAAGGAAACCATCAATAAAACAAAAAGGGAGCCTTCTGAATGAGAGAAGATATTTGTCAATGATATATATGATAAGGGGTTAACATTAAAAATTTCTGTTCTAGAAATATTTGCATTCTGTTCTAGAAATATTTGCAAAAACTCATTCAATTCAACACCAAAAAAATCAACAATCCAGTTAAAAAATGGGCAGAGGACATGAAGAGACATTTTTCTAAAGAGGACATACAAATGGCAAACAGACACATGAAAAAATGCTCAACATCACTAATCATTAGAGAAATGCAAATAAAAATCACAATGAGACACCACCTCACTCTGGTCAGAATGGCTATCACCAATAAATCAACAAACAACAAGTGCTGGTGAGGATGTGGAGAAAAGGGAACCCTCATGCACTATTGGTGGGATTGCAGATTGGTTAAGCCACTATGGAAAACAGTACAGAGGTATCTCAAAAAATTGAAAATGGAACTGCCTTATGATCCAGCAATTCCACTCTTGGGTATCTATCCAGAGAATTCCAAAATGCTAATTCGAAAAAATCTATGCACTTCTATGTTTATTGAAGTGTTATACACCATAGCCAGGACATAGAAACAACCAAAATGCCCATCGGTAGACAACTGGATTAAGAAACTGTGGTACATTTATACAACAGAGTATGACACAGACATAAAGAAGAATGAAATCTTACCATTTGAAACGATATGGATGGACCTAGAGAACATTCTCCTACGTGAAATAAGTCAGATAGAGAAAGACAAATACTATATGATCTCACTTATATGTGGAATCTAAAGAAAATAATAAATGAATGAACTAATCAGAAACAGTCTCAGAGAAAGAGGAAAAACTGAGGGTTGCTAGATGGGAGGGAGGTGAGGATAAGGGGGAAGGTGAAGGGATTAGAAAGCACAGTTGGTAACCACAAGATTGTCATGGAGGAGGGGGTGCACAGACCCGTGGCTCAGTTGGTTAGATCCCGAGCTCTGGGCAACGGGTCTTCTTGTTCAATTCCCACATGGGCCAGCGAGCTGTGCCCTCCCCAACTAAAATGAAGTCAATGAACTGCCACTCAGCTCTGATGTGACCAGATGGCTCAGTTGGTTGGAGTGCGGGCTCTCACCCACAAGGTTGCCGGTTGGACTTCTGCAAATGATGGTGGGCTGTGCCCCCTGCAACTAACAATAGCAACTGGACCTGGAGCTGAGCTGCGCCCTCCACAACTAAGATTGAAAGGACAACATATTGACTTGGAAAAGTCCTGGAAGTACACACTGTTCCCCAATAAAGTCCTGTTCCCCTTCCCCAATAAAATCTTTAAAAAAAAAAAAGGAAAGTTTGCCTCAGGGATAAGATAGTCAATTTGGGGAATACGATCAATAATGTTGTAAAGATTTTGTAGGATGTCCGATGGACACTTGTCTTATTAGGAAGACCACTTCAGGGACAGTATAGATGCCTGACCACTGCATTGTGCACCTGAAGCTGAAGCTGACTAATAATGAATATCAACTATAATTTTATATAGAATTTTATAAAATTCTATGTAATTTTATATAGAAGTGGAGTACAACATAAGGAATAGAGACAGTGGAAATGTAACTGCTGTATGCGATGTCAGAGGGGTAGTAGCTTGGGGAAGGGGGGTTATCACTTTATGAGGGGTATAAATGATAACTGTCTATTACAGCGTTTTGTACACATGAAACTAATAAAAAATGAAATAAATAAAATAAAATTAGTATTGCTTGATGATTTGAGCTTTAATTTGCAAGATCAAGAAAACAACAACAGCAACAAAAAGAAGAAAGGCATTCTGTTCTAGAAATATTTGCAAAAGGCAAAATGTACCTGCATTGAAAACTGACCCACTGGGGACAATCTTTCCACAGAAGCAAAATGCCTTCCTGAGCTCAGCTGGTGATCTGTTTATGCCCTGAAGCACGATTATAATGTTAACCTTGAAAGGTCCTAATGAAATGAGTTTGGTGGTCTCAGCCTATATATTTTTATATGCACTGGTGCATGCCTTGGAACATATCTTGATGGACTGTCTGCGGAATAGCACAGCATGTATCTGAGATTACAGTGTGACCCATAGTCTTCACACTGTAATTCCTATTTTTCCCCATGTGATGCATCTCTCAAAATTCAGCCCAGAAGGGAGAAATGACTTCTTAATGACAATCTGTACATTATTGATGGAGCAATTGGGTGGTAAAGAGATAACCCTAGGTGTCTTGTTTGCCAGTTGATTAACCAGAGTTGAGTGCATTCCCTAGGCAAAACATGCTTTGCAGAAAACCAGTTATCCATTCAGTCTCTCACTAATGATAATATTGCAAAATTTGAGACCGTCCCCGTTGGTGGAGTATGACTCTTTAAATCAGACTGTAAATTAAGACATAAAATTAAAATTGAGATGCATATAAACCATTTAAGTCAATGGAGTACTATTTGGAGCTTAAGTTGAGATAATTAATTTGAGTTCTGTTATTTGTATTTTATAGTAATGATGACAA
This sequence comes from Rhinolophus ferrumequinum, assembly GCF_004115265.2. Classification (NCBI taxonomy): domain Eukaryota; kingdom Metazoa; phylum Chordata; class Mammalia; order Chiroptera; family Rhinolophidae; genus Rhinolophus; species Rhinolophus ferrumequinum. The sequence continues at coordinate 49,475,477 of NC_046288.1, read as the reverse complement.
GTCTCCTGGATAATCTCCCTAAGATTAAGGCAAGAAATCTTTACATATCTGCAACGGATATGATATTGCTGTGACTATTACATTAGATTCAAATAAAATATTTAGAAGTGATAACATTATAGATTAAAGCCTTGGTATATGAGTGATTGTCTAGTGAAATTCTAATGTGACAGTGCCACTGTTTCATGAAAACGGGAGATCAAGTAATAGCTGTCCCATCTTTTGTATCAACTTTGGAACCAGTTTGGCAATGTCAGCTGTTTATTCTCAGTATCCTGGAGGAAAAAAACCCAAAACATTTAACTTCTCTTGCATCCACTGCTTCGTGACATAAACCAGGTCAGGATGCCATTCTGTTATATTCCATGGGACGTGAATGTTGGATACAATTCAGTAGCAAAACTTTTTGCAACTGAAAACTTTGCATGACTCACTCCTTTCGATGTGAATGTCAGGTTGACACTCATAGCTTGAATTCTTTATATTTAACTTCGCTGAATGGAATTCAAGATTTTTTTTCTCTGAGGCCATTAGGAATTTATGAACCATTTTTTTCTGTTCTCTAGTCTTCAGAGAGGAATCTACTTATACAAAGAAGACTCCAAGGCTTTTGCCATTTTATGGAGTGAACCCATTAGCGATATTAAACAGGAAACTCAGATTTTAGGAGTTCTGAGGAACTGTAGCACTGGAGCACATGTATTTAAAGAATGTAGACCAAGCACAAACCATTTATTCTTCTTCATTGAGCATCTTTTCTTCTGTGTCTTACAGAAAATCCAAATTATAAAATTATTCAGATGTTGGCCATTTCTTTGAAAAGTTCCATTAATTATCATGTATTAGTAGTGACATCTCCACATGCCACTGCCATTTTCTCATTACTCTAAATATACTTAAGGAATGTTGGGTTGAAAATCCCCTGTGACTTCTCCTCCTGTCTAATGCAAGAAACTCAGACAAGACTACAGTTAAAAAGGGACATGAATTATTTAGCCAGAAGAGAAGCCTAAGTGAGTTTGTGGATCATGAAGGAAATTTAATAATAGTTAAATTTCACGTACATACCAGATTTTATACAGAGATTGATGGCTAGCTATTCTCTGTGTTTACCGAGATCATAAGAGGAAATAAAGTAGCAGAGACTAAGATAGCAATGAGGAAACATTTACTAATGTTGAAGTTTGTTGGTTATGAATGTGTTCAGTTTGTCATTCAAAATATATAATATTAAGTTTCTTATATGAGGTCACAGTTGCCCAGGAAAAGAATAGTTTACGTAGGGGCCTTTTTAGAATAGATTTACATGTTGTCTTAAACGATTTAGCTGGTCTTGTTTAGAGGTAGAGAAAAAGATCATTCACTTTATGATTTTTGGGATTTCTTTAAAGATTCATAGCAGAAAAAGTGAGATGCTGATACAGATGCTCCTACTAACATAACATAGATTTTCCCAACACCCATCTTCAGAAGCATAGAAAATAATTAAATATGCGCACCTGTCAGTGGAATCCTTGAGGCTCCAACATATTTAAGTCCTTCTTTAAAGCAGGGTCCAAAGATGGCTGACTAATCTTTGTGAGTTCCATTAATGTTCTCCACTTGCAGAGCTGACCATATGAAACTTTACCGCTTTGGTGGTCTTGCTACCATTCTAGTAGCTCCCCTGATGAATGACATGAGGATCACTGACTTGGGCCAAGATAATTCTCTCTCTGGTTTGCCACCAATGCCACACTAACCTGCTTGTTATTTAACTCTAATTTCTGCTTGATGGATATCACCCTTCTCTGCATGTAAGACATTTATTCCTCTGACCCCAAATCTACAGTACCACTAAGGTTAAAGAGGGTCTTTTCCTCATTAGAAAAAATCATAACTTCTTAATCTGCTGAGTGATGAGGACTTGCTCTTTCAGTCAGGACAGTGTCTACATTTTGCTGAGTTTGAGGAAAACATGTGAGTTGCAATATTTTATATGGACACAAAATTGAAAATTCGAACTGATTCAGCAGTGTGGAATAATGGACTTCAAACAATTAAGACACTTATTTTGAATGAGTTCCTGACTCCCAAGACTCCCCTCCCTCTGTGGGCTGCCTTTTTGGTTGCCTCCATTGCTGCGACGCTAGTCACGGATGCTGGTGCTGTGAGTTACAAAGCCATCTTACCATTTACAAGAAAGTAGGTCATCTTGTAAATATAGTCCCTGGTCACCAGTTTTTCAATCAAGCTTTCCCATAGTCTTATATCTTCTATTTCATTTATGTAGGTAGGCGTGCTGAATTTTAAAACCAAACGTTATACTGGCAACATCTTAGCACTCCCAGAATATTTGCTTTTGCACATGACATTTGTAAACAACTTGCATTCAAAATATAATTAAATAGCATACACCTGGGCCAGGTCAGAGAGAAAAAGGGGTGAAAAAATATCTCTTTAATGATGACTTCAATTTATAAATGCAATTCTAACCTTACTGGACAAAAACATACAGGTTTATTTAGTCAGAGCTAAAATTAATCATTTTCAAAATCTGAATTGCTATTGAACAATGTTTTCATCTATTGTAGCCTGACAATATACAGTAAACTGACAAACAAGGGGGACACAAGAGGAAGTGCTCTTTCCTCAGGAACCTGAAGTATAAAGCAGGTATGCACCTAGCCCAAGGCACACCCTGAGTGGCAGAATATGAAGTAATCACATTACAGATTAAAGCCTTAGGATTTGTAGTCGCATAAGTCTAAATCCAAAGCCCAAACTTTCCCCTCCCTATTAAATCAATTTTTACAGTGAATATAAAATGATCTCACTGTCTTACAACACTTCAATTAAAAATTATAAATGTGTTGATGGTTTCTGTCGTTTACTCCCTCTTCCTAGAGGCCCTTTGTTTCTTCACTTGGTTTCTAAGACACCACTTCTTGGAGTTTTCCTCTTGCCTCACTAGCAAATCTTTCTGTCTTCCAAACTCTTTGTTTTGGAAGGCCCCTGGCCTTAGTACTTTGACCTATTCATATTAAACACTTACTCTTTGGGATCTCATGAAATCTTGTGGCCCTAAGTATAGTCTCTGTGCTAATGGCAACAAATTTATATCTACATTTTGGAACTCTACTTTAAACTCCAGATTTACATATTTAACTGTTTCCTCGATATCTCCCATTGAATGTCTAATAGGCATCTTATATTTAATATGTTCACAATTGAACTACTAACTGCCTCACTCCCCAAACCTGCTCCATTTTAGGCTTTGTCATACTAACGGCAACTCCATGGGACAACTGTTTAGACTCAAACACTTAGAATCCTCTTTTTCTTTTACTTTTCTCTGTATCTAATCATTAGGAAATTGGTTTGGCTCTACCTTCATATAGTTCCAGAACTAGACCACATCTCCAGACATACTGCTCCTACAACTAGTTCACTGCACCACCATCTCGTTCCTGGATTACTACTGTAGCCTCCTAACATTCTTCCAGTTTCCACTCTTGCTTCCTAAAGCCTATTCCCAGCAGAGCAGCAAGAGTGATTTCACTTTACCATGAATTATAGAACACTTCAACTCGAACTCTCTTAATTTTTTCAATATTTCGCAGAGTTAAAATTATATTCCTTACAAAGTCCTTTAAGGATCTACCAGATTTGACCCTCTGTTATTTTGTTGAAAATGTTGCCTATTACCTTCTTGCTTTCTTACTCTGCTCTAGCTACTCATGCCAAAATTCTTACCTGTTCCTCACATACTCCAGGCAGCTCCTGTCTCAGAACCTTTGCACTGCTTGGTTCTTGCCTCTGCACAGAGTGCTCTTTCACCAGATATCTGCATGGCTCACTCCTTCATTTCCTTCAGCTCTTTCCTTACATGTCAGCTGAGGATGACCTTCCTATTCCTTCCTTCCCAATCTCACTTACCTGGCACTATTTTATCCCCTTCATGGCATTTATCACTTTCTAGAGTGCTATGCAATTTAATTATTATGCTTATTTTTACATTTTGTCTCTACTCACTAAAATGTAAGCCTCACAAAGCAGATTGTGGCTTTCTTGATGGATGAATTCCTGTAGCAAAGACTAATGCCCGATACAAAGGTGGCAGTCAACTAATATTTTGAGAAAAAGAAAAAAATGAATGAATGAATTAATGAAAACAGAAAGAGAACAGAGGAAAGAGAATGAGAGAAAGAAAGAAAGAAAGAAAGAAAGAAAGAAAGAAAGAAAGAAAGAAAGAAAGAAAGAAAGAAAGAAAGAAAGAGAGAGAAAAGAAAGAAAAAACAGAGAGAGGAAGGAAGGAAGGAAGGAAGGAAGGAAGGAAGGAAGGAAGGAAGGAAGGAAGGAAGGAAGGAAGGAAAGAAAGACAGCAGGAAAGAAAAAGGATTTTTATTATGGAAGCTACAATATATCTCAAGTGATAACTTATTCTCTTGATAGACTAAAGAAATTAAACCCTTTGGAATAATCATTTACAATATATAGAGTGAGAACCTTTGGGGGGCATTTTTAAAGTAATACAGAGGGAATGGGATGTTAATAAAAACTAAAGATGTTTCATCACAGCCAAGACGAGCCTGAGAAAACCTGAGACTTAAGTATAATGTATTCTGGATGGGATTCTAGAACAAAAAAAGGATATTAGGTAAAAACTAAGGAAATCCAAAGAATGGACTTTTGTTAATAATAATGTCTCAATATTGGTTCATTAATTGTAATATATCATACCACTGTAAGATGGTAATAATAGGGAGACTGAGTGTGGGGTATATGGGAAATTTACCTGTGAAACTGGGGACATTTTAAGATTTTTTTTTTCTTTTTTTTTTTTTTTTTTTTTAAAGACACTAGAGGGAACATACTGGAATTAGCACCATTTTGATTAGTTGAAATGTAAGGTGAAATTAATAAGAAAATATGTTAGCATGTTAGAAAAAGAACATTTCATAATCTGAGGAAAACTTTGAAACCAGAATAAAATACAACAGTGAAAAAACACAGATACAAGTTTAACAGCAACTGCGAAATATGAGCTATACTGGAAAGTAATCAACAATTTGTATGTGCATAATTTTGATCACAGCACATAATACTCACATGTCTTGCACACACTTGGAAGAACACCAAACTGTACTAGAGTTCAGCAAGACAGAGTATTTTTTGTATTCTATCTGTATGGTAGTTACTAGAGTACCTGTACTAGAGTATCACCATGGATACAGTGTATAGGCAACAGAAAGGTAGTCTATGGCACTAAACCACTTCCCGTATTATAAGAACTGAAGTTATAAGGTCATAGATTGCAAGAATAATTTGGACACAGAATTAGGTAGCCTTGTGAAACTAAGGCAGAATTGGTATAGACCACACTGACAGAGAAAGAGAGAGCCAGAGAGACAGAGACAGAGAACGGTAGAAGAGACCACTCTGAGATGGGGCACAGACCATTCTGGAAAAATTTCAAGATAGAATTCAAAAAAAAAAAAAAAAGAAAGAAAAGAAAAGCTAAAGAAGAGGTGCTTTTTGATTTTGGATTAATATGCAAACTTAAATATGCTTATTTTAGAATTTCTGGGGTGCTGCACATGAGTTAATGAGTTGCTCTCCTTGTTGATTGTAGTCTGATCAGCATGGCTAATAAATCATACCATTATCTGTTCGCATTGATTCATCTAATCCAGCAGTCACTTATTGCAGCTTGGAGGAAGCCCCAAGCTCTCCCCAACTCTCCCCAGTCTGGGGAATCAGAGAATGAGAGAGTTTTAGGCAGCTTGTCCCATTACTTGTTATCCAGGGAAGCAGTAGTAAGACTGGAAGATAAAACAGCCTATCAGAGTATGTGCATTAACCCTAAGTGGGTGGGATGGAGCATGAGAGTGCAAATGACCTGAACGCTTTTCTGTCTCTACATGGCCAAACCTGGGGTGGGTGTGGGGGAGAGTTTAACACAGACATAGGATCATGTCCCTATTGAGTTACTTTCTGAATAAGGCAGGTGATTTAACTTTCACTCTCAATTGTCCTGCTGAGAGTGAAATTTGACCAGATTCTTGACCTAAAGTTTTGTGATTTCTGACTTTGGACTTCACTATTTAATGCACTGTCACCAATGACCTCCAGATTTTGTCATTCAGATATGATTATTTTTGATTTAGGAAGAACATTTTACCTAACCCTAGTTTTATCTGGGTATATTTTTTTTGTTGTTTTTATAATAGCAGTCTGTTTTCACTGGTACATATCTTACATTAAGTAATCATTTCCCTTATATTTTCTCTGTCTTTTCACTTTTAAATAGGTGTGAGGTTGATGCACGTAAAGGGGGTTAGCCACCAGGAAAGAATAACTGCAGCCAGGCAGAACGGGTAATGTTTTTACAAGCCCTGATGGTATTCCAAACAGAAGTCCAGTGCTTTCTGTGATCAATACATCCAACCTCAATCTAATAACATTCCTTAAATGTTACCAATCCAGGGATTTCCGTAGCTCCTCAGGCCAAACCTCTCCCACAGGACTGCTCTCTGATGGGTCTAAAATACATCACTAGAAGACTTATTAGAACAATGCTATTACAGTATTTTTAGAATTTGTGAGGGAATTTGGGAGCTAAATTAACACATGAGCTGTTGCTTGCTATGACTGGAGCTCATAAGATCTACTTGTTAGAATCAGAAGATTCACAGCTTTCGCAGGTTTGGACATGTCTGTGTTCCTGGAGAGCCTTTCCCACTCCCACAGGTCTTCTTCCAATCAGACCAAATACTTCTAGAACTATAGGTGGCTCCCCTTAGATGGAAAGGATTCTAGATCTTTTGCAGGCTATTTGTCTTTCTGTGATCGTTGGAGTTTTCTGATGCATATACCTTAGGAAATAAACAAGATTGCTTAGAATGAACACAGTACTTCATTTACCTGCTATTCAGGCTAAAAGCAATAAAATTAGTACTTTCCTTTATTTGCATAATTTTGACTTTCTTTGACACCCCACCACCACTATTGACTTAACTGCCTGTTTTAACTTTTCTATATTCAATAATTTCCCTTTAAAGTAATATTTCTCCTATCTAGCCCACTTACTGTCTCTTTTTCATTCTAAGCCACCATTCTGCTTCAGAATTTTATCATTTATTTTTGTCATCTTCTGTTATTCTCCCATTAAATTAGTAGTAGTGCAGACTAATGTACCCCCACTGCCCAGCAAAGTTTCTGGCATATAATATACACTAAACAATTATTTGTTGTGTAAATACATATTAAATATAACAATTATTATCAGATATTATTTGAGAATCATATACTATACCAATCAAGTTCTTCTAAGATTTGTTAAAAAATTGATAATGCCTTGGCATCAAAGGTATAAAAGCTGATTTATTCTCTTTGATTTTTCTCAGTATAATTTATGACAATGCATATTAGAAAAGTAAAATGTATTATGCATGACTGTAATTAGTTTCTTATTCTTGTGTCTATGACTAGTTTCTTAAAATAAGGAAATATTAACAAACTATATGTGTATATACTTTTACTTTCTTTTAAATATGTCTATCTATTTTCCCTTCATTTATTTTTACGAATATTGTTTGTATGTTTTATTAATTTTTGTGTTAAAATGAAATTTGAAGATACCTGGGACAGAATTTGGGGGTCTGGCCAATAGTTTAGATTTGTAGTCATAAAAAGATACAGGATCTGTTAGTGTTTTGGACTTAGGTTTGAGGTACCTGAAATTCTCCCGCTGGATTAGGATTTAAAGGCAAACCCTTCAAATCACAACGTCTATGCTTTATTTTGAGACTAACCACACCCATTTTTAGAACATATTCTTAGGTCGTATTCAGCTCTCTCTCTTCCTTCCACTCTTCATTGATAAGTATATATTATTTGTGTACCTTTTTACTTTTCTTTAAAGGTAGATAAAATATTCTCCGGCTCAACAACTAGCATAGTGTTGTGTATGAAAGAGATGCTGAATCAATTTTATTAAATAAATTATGGATAATTTGCGAAATGAATGGAATTCACATTTTATTATTTCTACTAAAATTTATAATGTTTCAGCATGCTGCCAAATGGCCAAGTCTATTCTTCATTGATTTCCTGTCAATCATTAAATACATATTTTATTGTTACATTTCACTTCATTGTTCAGAAATACCCATTTCAGCCATAATTTATTACTTCTCCTATGCTACTTAGATCTGCTTGCTGGTTCTAAATGACCACAATATCATTTTACAGATAAAATTTACACTACATGGAGAGCTTAATAAAGCTTCTCAACATTTGATCACTTCATAATGTCATGTTTTGGGATTAATGGTATATTGTATCTTATTTCACTAAGTTAAAATGATAGTCTAATAAAATTATAGTGCCTAGAAAGTATAATTTCAATATTTAAAACAAGTAAGAGAATATATTTCTAGCAGTCCTATTTTCCCCTTAATTGATCATTGTAGGAACATTCTGACAGAGCTGTTGTGGAATGGAGGTCACTGTCAAAGAACATGATTTCTTACGATATCATATGAGTTATGGGGAGATGTACGTTGAAATTGGCTTTTCTTGAACCTTCCCATCTTACCTTTCTTCAATTGCAAAGAGATGTGTATGTACTTAATTGTTCTTTTCAATTTCATATAAACTTTCTTCATTTGTGATAGATCATTTGACAGAGACCACTGTCTTGAATCACATTTTTTTTTCTTCTTTTTCTATCATGGTCTGTCTAGCGTTTAGCTAAACTAATCCATGGTATTGATAGCTTGGCATCCTTTTTGTTTGGCCAAGCAGCCTGCAGGGACCTTAAATTCATACTAGTCCCCTCACACAAATGCATGTCCTCAGTAACAGCCCACAGAGTCACAAGCAAATGTAAGTGTCCTGCCATGACTTCCCCAACAGCCCTGGTGAGCAACAGTTTCCCTCTTCCAGAGCTCCTCTTTGTGCTTAAATACCAGCTGCATGAAACTTACCCAAACCCTGCTCATTTAGTTTGAATTGACCAATCTGGTCTTAGGCCAAGAACCCCAAGGCACCCCACCCATGGACCCTAATAAAGGCATGTGCCCCAGATCCTATGGCTCTCTTTGTTTGTACTCTGCCTTGACCTTCCCATGTAGCCCTTTGAGAATGTCATGTACTTCCTCAAGGACCTGTGAGTAATAAACTTCTCTATTTCAGATTCTCCTGTGGTCTGTTGTTGAACTGTGATTCACCATCTGGCACCCTGTGCTCTACTTAGCAACTGTTAATTTAACAAAGCCAGAACATGAGCAAATTCATTTGCTGAAATGCAATATAAATATCAAATTAAGCAAAATTCAGCCAGATCTTTTTCTTCTTATGGACAGATGCTCAGTAGATATTGAGCCTCTAAAAAGGAGAACTATAACTAGTTTGAAAACTCACACACACACACACACACACCCATATAGGATTATATGATTATGAAAAAAAACATGAGAACACTTAAGGAAGTATAGAACGGTATGGGAAAAAAATGAGCGTGGATAGATACAAAGAAAGATGATTGTCGGGCTTAACAAACCACTTAACTTTCATCAGGTAAGAGAGTCAATGAGTTCTTGACAGGGGTAGAGCAATAGACATAATTTGTTCACAGATTACAAAAATGCCTCTTTGACATACTACCACATCATAGACAAGAACATGAAATTAGTGAGTTATTTATGGAGAAATTACACATTGAATGAAAAAAAAAGTGCACAAAGGTGAAGAACATTCACAGGCATTCCAGATTACACAGTAGGAAGAACCGAGTGGAGGAGGGGCCTGCAGCTGTGCCCACATGCCACCTCTGCTCAAAGGGAGCTCTGCTAAAGAGAACAGGATTGACAGTTGGGAGGAAATTAGCATTGCCAGTCAATAGTACTGATTCAGACAAATTAGAATCGAATTTGGGGTGTTACTAGAAATTTATTTTCTTGATTTTCTACTTTGAATTCCTTAGAAAATATGGAAGAGCTTTTCATCAACAATAGCTGTAGTTTTCACACCAAAATAGATTTCACACACGAATGGATGATTAAAAGTCTGTCCAAAGGACATACACAATGAAAAGTCCTTTGAAGGTATGGTATGACCCATGGTATGACCTAATGGTATGACCTATGAAGGTCAGATCTTCACTGCATTCCTTAAGTCATATATTTAGATCAATTTTCTCCTCTTCTTCACTTCATGTTTTCCCACACCTATCAGCACAGCAGAGCACAACATGTCTTACACATTCTGTATACTGCAATTAAGTCCCATTTTTCATGTTTTCACATCAGTATTGGATCTCCAATATTTTTACACCTTAACTATGTAAATAATTTTTCAAGGTAAGCTAATTCTTAACTATCTTACTCCAAAATTGACTCTGTTCATATTATTCCAACTAGGATTAATGACCCAATCCTCTAGAAGGTTAATTTTGACAAATTTTTTTTCCTTCTATGCAGGGACTTCATTAATCTGTCTACACTTCCCTTTTTCTCCATTATTCTCAAACTGATTTTATTCAAGCCTCCATCACCTCTAACATATATTATTATAATCAGTGATAACAGCTTCCAATTATGTTTGTACTTTAAAACTTGCACTGTACTAATAGTTTTAAAACACTTTTTATAAATTTTATAATGCTACATCAAGGAAAGCATTACTATGTCAGTTTTACAAATGAGGGGAAGGAGATTTAGGCTAATAAAATTACAGGTCACACAATTATTAAGAGAAGCCACTTCTCTGTGATATTTCTTATTCAATTATGTTTCCTACCTGTTGTCCTTGTTTTACTTAATAGATCCTTTATATTACTACCTTTTTTTTTTTTTTTTTTTTTTTTTTACTCTTACTGGGAAGGAGAAGAGTGAAGACAAAGGTAAAATGAGCTCTGGCATTTCTTTTTAATGGGCTAGAGTTCTAGGAAGTAGTCTCTAAATCTAAGCTAAATAAAAGACGCTCAAAGTATTTTTGATCCCAATATCCAAGTGACGTTATACTCTTGGGAAAATAGTGGGACAGAATATAGAATTCAATAAATTTTAATATATATGTAAAAAAATTGTTGGGAACCAGAGGCAGGAAAAAAATGCTTATTTATACTAACCTCTATAATAAAGAAAAAAATTACAAATATCTCAAAGAAATTGCGAAGGTAGAATCAAAAAATGTTTCTAATGAAAAGGAATATTCTTACTTTTCATAAAATACATATGTTTTAAATAACATTGGAACTAATTTTATTTGTTAGCATGCTGTGCTTTTTGTTTTTAGCAAACATAAAGATTGTCATTTCATAATTTCATAAATTAAGATTCTGCTCAGCTAATCTTATTTTCCTCAGAAGTGTTTTCTTCCTTAAGACTTTTGGGCTGAACTTTATTTTTCTTTTTTTTTTTAAAAAAATTCAGTCACAGTTGACGTACAATATTATGTTAGTTCCAGCTGTACAATTTAGTGATTACACATTTATGTAACTTACAAAATGATCATCCAATAAGTGTAGTACCCATCTCCTCTAAGGTGTTTAAGTTGTTCAATACGGGATCTTTAGTTTAGCACAGATCTTTCAGGGCCATAACCTGGGAAAGAACACTGTATTGGATTGGGAGACAGATGTCAACCTAGCTTGGTCACCTTCTAGTCAGGTGATCTTAGAATAACCCCTCCAAGCCTCTATTCTTTAATCCAAAAGGGAGTAACAACCACCTGTTATGCAAAGGAAAAGATACATTTGAAAGAACTGTGTAAAATATGAAGGTCTGTGTAAATGAAGGACAATGTGTGTAAACGTGCCAATGTGTGTAAAGCACACCACATTGCCCACGCCTATGAGTACAAGCAATTATGTTTTTCTCTATTTCTATTTCACTAATTCACCCCATTTTTAAAAAGTTAAAGACCTTGAGCTCTTCCAGGGTAGAGACCACAACTTGTTATCAATTTTGTGACTCTAACATCCAGCACAATGATGCACCACTGTAGGTGCCTAGTATATGTTCACTTAATGAACACAAGTATTATGCTTATACATTTTTTGGTCCTTTTACTACTTTTAAAATTTTCATTTTTCAGTTACAGTTGACATACAATATTACATTAGCTTCAGGTGTACAACACAATAATTAGACATGTATGAAACTTACAAAGTGATCACCCTGATAAATCCAGTACTCGTCTGACAGCCTACATAGTTATTTCAATACTGTTGATGATATTCCCCATGCTGCGTATACTCTACAAACCCATGGTTATTTTGTAACTACCTCTTGTACCTCTTAAGCCTCCCCCCCTTTCATCTATTCCCCACAACCTTCCCATCAGGCAAACATCAAAATGCTCTCTGCATCTCTGAGCTTGTTTCTGTTTTGTTTGTTCATTTATCTTGTTCTCTGAACTCCACATGTAAGTGAAATCACCTGACATTTGTCTTCTTCTATCTGACTGACTCCACTCAGCACAATACCGTCTAGGGCCATCCCTGTTGCTGCAGATGGCAAGATTTCATTCATTTTTATGGCTGTGTAATATTTCGTTGTATATATGTACCACCTCATCTTTATCCATTCATCTATTGATGGATACCCACGTTGCCTCCTTATCTTGGCTATTGTAAATAATACTGCAATGAACATATGGATGTACATGTCCTTTCAAAGTAGTGTTTAGGGTTTCTTTGAATAAATACCCAGAATTGGGATTACTGGGTTCTTGTCTCTTGTCTTTTATTTCAAAGTCTATTTTTTCTGGTGTAAGTATTACTACCTCAACATTTTCTTTTTAATTTCCATGAAATATCTTTTTCTATCCCCTTACTTTCAGTCTGTGCCTCTCTTCTAATCTGAAGTGAGTCTCTCTTGTAGGCAGTATATGTAAGGGCCCTGTTTTCTTATCCATTCAGCCAGCCACCCTATGTCTATTGATTGGAGCATTTAATCCATTTACATTTAAATTAATTATTGATAGATGTGTAATTATTGCCATTTTATTATTGATATATTTTATCCTTTTTTCTTCTTTTTCTTCAAGAAGTCCCTTTAACATTTCTTGTAATAGTGGTTTGGTGGTGATGAACTCTTTTAGCGTTTTCTTGTCTGGAAAGCTCTTTATTTGTTCTACGATTATAAATGATAGCCTTGCTGGGTAGAGTAATCTTGGTTGTAGGTCCCTATTTTTCATCACTTGGTATATTTCCTGCCCATCCCTTCTGCCATGCAAAGTTTCCATTGAGAAATTATCTAACAGTCTTATGGGAGCTGTCTTATAGGTAACTAACTGCTTTTCTCTTGCTGCTTTTAAGATTCTTTGTTTTTAACCTTTGGCGTTTTAATTATGATGTGTCTTGGTGTGGGCCTCCTTGGGTTCATCCTGTTTGGTTCTCTGCACTTCCTGGGCTTGTATGTCTATTTCTTTTGCCAGGTTAGGGAAGTTTTCTGTCATTATTTCTTCAAATAGGTTTTCAATTCCTCGCTCTCTCTCTTCTCCTTCTGATACCCTTGTGATGTGAATGTTGATACCCTTGATGTTGTCCCAGAAGCATCTTAAACTATTCTTTTTTTTTGCATACTTTTTCCTCTCTGTTGTTTTGTGCTTTTTGTTGTTTTGCTACTATATCTTCCAAATTGCTGTTTTCATCCTCTGCTTTATCTAATCTACTGTTGATTCTAATGTATTCCTCATTTTGGAGATTGCATTCATCATTTATGTCTGGTTCTTTTTTATGTTTTCTATCTCCATTTTTATATTTCCTATCTCTTTGTTGAAGTTCTGCTTGAGATCACTGAGCTTCTTTATAATTAGTGTTTTGAACTCTGCATCTAGTAGATTACTTGTCTTCATTTTGTTTAGTTCTTTCACTGGAGCTTTGTTCTGTTGTTTCATTTGGGACATGTTTCTTTGCCTCCCTATTTTGGCTGCCTCCTTGTGTTTGTTTCTAGGTATTAGGTAGAGCTGCTATGTATCTCAGTCTTAGTAGAGTAGCCTTATGGAGTAGGTGTTCTGTGGGCTCAGTGGCACAATCTCCTTGGTCACCTGAGCTGGATGCTTCAGGTATGTCCCTTGTGTAGTTGTGTGTGCCCTCTTGTTGTACTTGAGCCTTGGTTGCTGTTTGCACATCAATGGCAGGGACTGATCCTCAGGCTGATTGGTTGTAAGGGCTGGAGGAGCTATTGTGCAGGGGCTGACCCTACAGAGCAGGATTTGCTTTAGCAGGGCTGTGCTGTCTGGCCAGTCTTTGCTTTGGGTGTGCCTTTTGTGGAGGTGGTTGATTGGTGCTCTTGTATGTTCTGAAGCTGGCCACCAGATGTGTTGGTTCTGGGGCCTCTTGGGAGGGCTCTGTTGCCGGCCAAGTTCAGCCGCTGCCGTATGCCCTGCCTATGTCCACGTGATATGAGCTACAAAGTGATCTGTAGATGGTTGTCACTTTTACTGGGCTTATACGTGCCTGGGAGAGACTAAGGTGTGAACCGAGGTTGGCTGTAGCTAGTATTGAGCTTGGGGCTGGTTAGCAAGAGGTATGAGGTGCAATGAGGACAGATGCTTCTTGTTTGGGATTTGTGAACCTTTAAGAGATTTTAGGAGTCTGCAGCTTGAGCCAACCAAAACATTTTTTTAAGACATTATTTAATTTTGAATTTAAATCCCTTCAATGAAGCCCACTCCTGTCATTCATATTGCCTCTGCATAAAGTCTAAACTCGTTGGCATGTCAAATGAAGCTTTCCAGACCTGGCCTCTTAGACCTTATGTCTCCTCATTCCCCACATAACAGCTCCAGCCATATAAACCTAACCTACTTTATGGCAAGTTCTTCTCCTGACCTTCACGCTGTTATGGTCCTCTTAGAACCTCCTCCCTCGTTATTCACTGAGGGATGTGTCAAAATTTCATCTTCTGTGTCATATTCCATTATTTCTCTGTAAGCTTCTTTCAGGAGAAGACTATCATTTATTTCTGTTATCTCAATGCCTATCAGAGTGAATCTTACATAAGAAATGCTCAGTAAGAGCCTGCTGAATTAATGTATGGATATATCCCAGTGATTTTGCTCTTTTATGTATAAATTTTGAAAATTTTAATTTACACTGTGAATTTTTAAAAAGTTTTGATTATGTATTTATGTTTAATTTCTCTCTTTATATGTAAAAGTGTTTTTAGCCTGAATTTTCCACTTAATCTCATTCATTCAAAATATAAATATTTAGATATCATTTACGTTTTTCAAATTTATATTTGGGCAGATGCATACTGTTACTTCTATTTGATATATTTGACTGTTTCTTTGTTGTTGAGCATTAAGGCAATTACAGTTTTACCCATTATGGATAAAACCACAATGAACACTAGGGTGGAAACACTTTTTTAAAACTTATTCTTGTAAAAATATGCCTTAGAGAACATACCTAGCAATATGGTTAATTGATCGAGACATGAACTTTTACATGACTTTTGAGAAGGGAACAACAAACTATAGCTTATGGTCCAAGTCTGGCCCACTGCCTGTTTTTGTAAATAAAGATTTATTGTAACACAGTCACACTCATTCATTTAGGCATTGTCTATGGCTGCTTTCACACTCCAAGGACAGAGTTGAGGACTTCCATCCATAAAGCTGAAAATATTTACTATCTGTTCCTTTACAGAAAAATTGGCCAAACTCTGCCTAGAAAGACGTTACTCATCTTATTTCTGAAAGGCAGTTTCTATTACCAATAAAGCAAGAGCTGACTGATTTTACCATACCTTCATCTATGATGAAAATTATGATTACAGTAAAACACTTATGAAACATTTATTGCCTTCCCTCCATGATAGTGTCATGCTTTGTACTTGAGAGGGATTTTGAAAGATCTACTTTGTACCAAGGAGTCTGGCAGCTTAGAAAATTGTCCTGAAGCTTGATTACCCGAGTATATGCTTCCCAAGAAAATCTACTACTTTTGGAGTCACCTTTAGCACATCATTGACTGCCAGGTGCTTCCTTCCTCTAGCTAATGAATTATATGGAGAGCAACCCCTCAGCTAGTTTGCAATGCCAACAAACAAATCCAAGAGGAATATAACAGCACTAACCTACCAGACTTTGTGATATTATCTACTTTAGCATACTGAACTGTTTCAAATGTTTTGCATTCCAAAAGCACAATTCAATATACACAAATGTGCCTTAAAGCAAGATTTAGGCTATTGCTTAAAGGTCTGCTGACTTGCTTCAGCATGGCATTATGCTGAGATTGCATGCCAGGTGCAAAGAAGCTATCATGTTTTATCATTTCTGTGTAGCAAAATCAGGTAACATGGGTATATTATAGGTCAGATTATCTTCTTGTAATACAATGTGACCCAATTTGCCAAATAAAAATAGAATGAAAACAGAAGCTTGTAGCAACACCTAAAATATATTCTGAGTCATTATCTCTTTAATGAAAAGCAACACTGGACAATTTCAACCCAAATTGGGGTTTAACATCTCATTAACTGAATAATGGCTTATACACTACATGCATTTCTAAGCACCTAAAATGTTATAAAAATGTTACACCTAAATGAGTCAAGAGTTCATTCTTCTATTCATCCTCAAATGACAATTAGGATCTTTCTGTCCTTCATTATTTCACGATAATAATTCGTTTCTTCTTTTATTTTCATCAGTTACTAAGTAGACAAAAATAAGATTTCTAAGCAGCCTATTTTCTATATTCCCAGGTATTTAAGTAATTTTCCCCACTGTGGATTACGTGGAAATTTGATTTTGATTTGCCATTTGACTGGCACATTTCTTTTCTTAAGAGACTTAGGGGTCTAAAAATAAAAGAAGAGTTGACTTTGTGTATAAAAGTTCTCCCAGAACATAAATTACGACTGGGCATCTCCTAGTGTCAGTAAAACAAATCTTGCAACTTTTAACTGAAGCCTACTGAGACCAGTATGTCTCTATTTTTTAGTTCATTTAAGACATTCCCCTCCAGAAGTTATATTTTCCTTTCAGTAATCAAGTAATTACTGGGCTGATTTCATTTCTTTTGCACAAACTTTGCCTTGTATTTATCAGCTTGGTTCTTTCATCCTGATAAGTCCTGGCTACTGGGGCTTGAATAGTTGTTCCATACCAGGCTTGAATATCTGCAGGCATTTTCCTCCTGTTTCACACTGAGTTAGCAATCGATCCCATCTGTTCTTTATCATTAGGAATTCACAATGTACTCAAAACCATTCTTCAAGTAAGGTCTTAAAGTTTCAAGGCAGCTTCATTCATTCATATATATATATATATATATATATATATATATATATATATAGAGAGAGAGAGAGAGAGAGAGAGAGAGAGAGAGAGAGAGCCAAAAAATGTATACACATTTTAAGAAAGGAAAAAAAACTATTAAAATTTCACTGATGGTAACCATTTTGAGCACTTCTTGTAATTGCAGAAGTCAAATGTGACTTGTATTCATCTATTGTTATTGGTATATACTATTACAATTTTAATGCAGTTTTTTTCCTTTCTTAAAATGTGTATGCATTTTTTTTAGCAACGTGTGTGTGTATGTATATGTATATATGCATGTATGTGTATATATACATATACAGATACATGCGTATATATATGTATATATGTATATATGTATGTGTGTATATATGCAGGTTTTTATATATATGTGTATATATATATATATATATATATATGCGCAGTTTTTTATACCCTATAATTCTCACATAGATTTTGGATAATAAGAATGTATAAGCATCTGGAAATACTTGTGGACAAACCTTATTTGTATATGCTGACTTTATCATTCTCCATGAAACCGTATCAATTGAATAATTGTTTGATATACCATGCTTATACTATTACTAAAAGGCATGGTGTTTTCCAAAACACTCATGGATCTAGGCCAGATAATCAATCAGGTGTTAACTTTGCTTGATTTTTGCTTCAAGCAAATCTTCATTGACTTAGACAGTATTCTTGCATTAGCTATGTTGTCAAAGTCAAGAATATCAGTACCAAATTCTTCACAGCCCATTTTGTTAGGATATTAATATTAAAATATAGTAGTATATAGATTAGCTAGTGTACCACATGTGTTTCAAAAAATACAGAAAATCCTATACAAAAAAAACCCTACAAAATGGTTCATACTATAATATGATTGAAAATAAATGAAGTCCACTTAATATTTACTTTGAAACAGGGACCGAGCTGAGTTGTTATGAATCCTTATGAGCACTGTTCCACTGTGTGTAGTATGAAGGCATTTTAATCTAAACCTTTGCTTCACACAACTAATAACTTATTATTTGACTGTTTCTTATTTAATGTTTTTCATAATATAGGTATATTTTAATTTATCTTGAAAGGTACAAAATTAGAGCTGGTTAAGTGATATCAAATAGATCTAAATAGAAAGGAATTTTTATTTCCCAGTTATCCTAATATTAAAGTTTTCTTTTCTTATTTCTCGTTATAAGACAGGAATAAGTAGCTAATCCCTAGGCCCTAGAATAGAGGAAATATGGATGTTTACTTGAATTCATTTGAGTTCAGATTTTTCTAGTTAAATCCTACAAATATTCTTCCTTTGGAATTTTAGGAATGAAACTCAGTTAACAAGATTGAAATATCCCCATAGATAACCAGTATTAATTTTCATTAAAAATCAATGTAAGCATGTCAAAATAAATTTCTGTTATAGGTTTCATTGTGTCCATCAAAAATATATACCGAAATCTTCACTTTCAGTACTTGTGAATGTGACCTTATTTGGAAATAGGGTCTTTGCAGATGTAGCTGTTAAGATACGATCATATTGGATTAGAGTAGGCCCAAATCCAATGACTAGCATCTTTATAGGAAGATGGGAATCTGGACACAGAGTAGACAGAAATACTGGGGAAAACTCCATGTGACAATGGAGGCAGAGATTAGAGTGGTGCTTCTAGAAGCTACGGAATGCCAACGATTGCCAGAAATCACCAGAAGCTAGGAGAGAAGCCTGAAAGAATATTTCCCCCAGAGCCCTCCAGAAGGGACCAATTTTGTCAATACCTTGATTTTTTGACTTCTAGCCTCCAGAACTGTGAGAGAATAATTTATGTTATTTTAAGCCACCCAGTTTGTGGTAGTTTGTTATAGTAGCTATTGGAAATGAAAAAAAAAATAGTGTATGGTTAACTACTAATACACCTATCTATCTATGCCATCCATTTATCTTCTATAATCGTTAACTAGTCTACTGAAGTCCATTTCTCCATCTGTCCATCCATCCATCCATCCATCCATCCATCCATCCATCCATCCATCCTAATAAAGAGTACAATTGTTCAAGTCAGTCAAAGGCAAGCTGCAAGATTCTCAACTAGTGTTTCATTTTTCAAAGCCTCAGTTTTCTCATCTGAAACATGCATAGGTTTTAGTATTAAATAAAATGAAATTTAGAACAGTGCCAGAAACATTAATAAGGGATTAATAATTATACATACAGACATACATAAACACATAAATATATATACACATGTATCACGTATGGCTTCATAGCAACAACTTGTAGTTGTCTATCTACGTGTACATCCATATTCCCCTTATTCCTTAGCAATTTATTCCTATCTAGTTAACTACGTATTTTACTATATGTCCATATTTACATATAAATGCATAAGTGGTTTGATCAAGTTGTAGTTTCTAACCGGGAGACCCTATTGTTGACCTCAGAGGTTTGATATGAGAAGAATAACCTGTGGAAAGCGGTCTTCTAGAACGACGCTGTCTCAAAAACACTTTCCGTATTGTAGTTCCTTATTCTTCCTATGACACATCTCCGTAGCAAATATAAAGGCTCTACTTGCCCTTGGTGCTAAGGCATGGGCAGAGCTCTCATCCATGGGACCGTTTATTCTCTGTTCTTTTCGTTCACACATTCTTATGTTTAGCCACACACTAGGCTCTGTGTTAGGCAACAGCATGACAAGTGTGCATTGATAAATGTAAATTTCAGCATTTCACCTTTGAACATTGTCAACTACCAGAAGCAACTGAGCAAAAAATTTACCCCTGTGGCTGGATAATAATAAGCTGAGTAAATAAATTTCCCTCAAATATAAAGAGAATGCATTCATTGACAATCAAATGCCTAATCAATAAACTGTGCCCATCAATTATTACGTTCCTGTGTATTCTTCAAAGAAAACAGAATCTACAGAGCATTTCTTTGAATTGCTTTGATTTTTGAAACACCCACCAAATAATAATGATTACTCTAAACTCTGTTTCTCTGAGATTGTTTTCAATCATAATTTCTACATATTAAAATCAGACTGAAATGAACAATATTTTTTATTGTGAAGCCTTAAGAATTTTAAGTGATTTTATTGAAACATTTAACTAGGTATCATATATGAGATAACCTTTAAACTAGACAGTATTTTACAAATCTATTTAATATTTTCATATGTATGTATGTAAATAATCAGCTACATGGTTAGCTTAATCATTAACAAAAAATTGAAATAAATACTTTCTGATATTAAGAAAATGTTAAACATTGCTAATGATGATGAGAAAACATATATTATTGTGAGAAATTTGAGACAGCTCCTAAGGTCAAATTTTCCATTGGTTCTTAACTCTTCATAACACATGTCTTTTCAGGAATTTTATTTCAGCAATTATGTTCCCTTTTTCTTATATCATGTGTTCCGTTTCTTTTGATCATTTTATGTTTGAAAATTTTCCATTAACAACAAACGATAACTTCCTTGATCTTATGTTCCAGCCAAGCTACTTTACATCTTTCTGCCCTCCTTAACAGTAAAACTTCATGAAAGTGACAGTTCCTGAAAAAGACATGTATTACCAATGATACACCACCTTCTGCTCTCTCTTCTACTCACTGGTATCTGGCATTTCTCCCTTTACTTCATAGAAAAGACTCTCTTCTTATGAACACCAGTGATCTTCATTTTGCCAAATCCTATATTCAATACTTTGTTCTCATTTTATTTGACCTGTCAGAAATATTCAGCAAAGTTGACATTCTGATTTATATACTCTCTTCTCTTGGCTTTCATACCAGTCATGATTTTTCCTGTCTCATTGCTGCCCAGTCTGTCTTCTTAGCTTGTTTATCTTCCAGTGGATGTCTTTTAAATCTTGGAGGCCCCAGGTTTTTGACCATGGTTTCATATATACATATACATATATATATATATATATATATATATATATATATATGTATATGTATATATGTATAATTTAAGAGATAAAATTATTTTAAAAGTCAGAACTCTGGAAAAATAAAATGGGTTGTTTTGGTAGTTTTTTGAGTAACAGCTGGATGACCACAGGGATAGTTATATACAGAGGACTTAGTTTAGGCTTGTGCTCAATAATTTAGCTGCATGATAAGACATCCTTTTATACCTAGGAGTTCCCTCTTCTTTAGTTATTGTAACCAGATGTGGCACTGCTACCTTAAAAGATGAAGCAAGTAATTTAATTGAATAGATTATATTTTCCTCATCAAGCTAATGAGTTGCTCAGGATACTGGAAATACCACATTTTAGACTTGTCTTCATACTGTACCAAGATTTATATAGATTACAAGAAATCAAATTCCTCAAAAAAATTGATTTCACAATCGACTCCCTCTTTTCTGTCCCCTCTCAACTGATCACTATAATCAGTGAATCATTGTCTGAGGAATGTGAAGGAATGTTATTAGGAGAGGCGGGGAAGGTCAGTTTGACTCTGGAACTGATACCTTTTCCTGGGAAGATCCTTTTCATCTTGTTAAGGATGCCTTATCATTTCAGCACATGACCATACACAGTGGGGAACAGAGGATCTAATGGACATTGTGGTTCGTTGGTCTTACTCATAATCAGTGTTAATTGTCCAGTAGTCAAATGGCGCACAAAGCATAGACTGCATAACATATTCACGGAAGGAAAGGTGAAAGCACTAATAATGAATATGGAGATTGTTCATGGTCTAAAGATAGAAGATAAGGAAGCTCAAACTGGAGTATTCAAATAGTGCTGTATACAGAAGGAAAGGGAAGATAAATGATGACTAGTCTCTCCATTACACTGAAACCATCTAAACTAGCTAGAGTAGTTCCTTAGAGCTCAGGACCTGAGATCAAGCTGACAAGGTCTGACTCTCTGTTTTACCCTTTAACTTGTTGCAAGTCTTTGGGCAAGTTACTTAAATTCTCTCATGTATTTCACTGTGTAAAACAGGCCTAATGAGGACATGCACATAATATGGTTTAGAGGAGAAATAAACAAGCTAATTCATGTGAAACACTTATCAAGCTACTCAATGCGTCATAAATGGCCCATAGATGTTAACACTCTAATAACTATCCTACACCTTATATGCTTTACAGAGGATTTCCTAAGCCTAACACTTTTACCCCTTCTTTGAGTGGCTGCTTATTTTTTTGATGAGTTGAGAATAAAGATAAAACTTAATGTCAAAAAATTAGAGGAAAGGAGAAGAAGAAGAAAGAAAAGAGGTTCAGGTCTCAGGAAGCATGTCTTGTTTCTATATACCCTGTTTCCCCGAAAATAAGACCTAGCCGGACAATCAGCTCTAATGCATCTTTTGGAGCAAAAATTAATATAAGACCTGGCATTATGTTATATTATATTACTATATTATCATTATATTATATTATAAAGACTCGGTCTTATACTATAGCAAAATAAGACCGGGTCTTATATTAATTTTTGCTCCAAAAGTCGCATTAGAGCTGATTGTCCGGCTAGGTCTTATTTTTGGGGAAACACGGTGATGAGGTTGACAATTTTCTTCCACAGTGAATTCTAAAGGGAAATTTTTAAAAGACGTTTTATTCCAAAAATGCTCTAGGCTAACACAATAAATTTGAATACATTTTGTCCCCTCAAGGACTCTTTTGAAGTGGCACACTCATTTTGGTTATGCATCCTGTAAAAATTTAAAATAAAAAATAAAAAAAAGCAACGAAACAAACAACACTTGGTATAATCATGGTAGTAAAGAAGGATTTGAGGTTTCCTTCAGGAAGTGTAATTTGAATAAACAAAACGCTGGTAGCTGGAATAAGTGAAGGACAGGCCTCTGAAGAAGATGATTTAAAATATATGTTTCCACTAAAACCTTTGTAGCTTGATAATCTTAACTCTGTATCTCTAATGCCTTCAGGTGCTAGTTCCAACTTCCTGTCACCTTATTACAGGAAATACACCCAATAAATGACTCCACCACTCCCATAGGCTTGCTAGTAATTAGTAATTTTTTTTCAAATGATTGAACTGACCAATGAATGGTCAGAAGCCAGTTGGAGAGGCAGACTCTCAGTTTTGAAGAAACCCTGAACTTGATAGGAACAGAAATATGTATAAAAGATACTGGCAAGAGCTCCCTGTAATACTTTGCTTCAGAGCCTGGATGCTGAGTCATCAATGACTCTACATCGAAGCCAAGCAAAGCCAAGCAAAGGTACTGCCAAGCAATTCCCTGGTGCTCTGCCAGTGCCATCCTAAACTTAGAACCAATTCTGCTCGATGCATATGCTATTTCTGTTATGCCATGATTCATTCTAATTAAAAGCAATAAATCTCCTGTTATAAATGGTAGATCATTTTGTTTACTTTGCTTTGGATAAACCATACAGAGAAACACTCATATGGTCTGGGCCATAAACATGGAGCATGGAGGTGATCAGACCACTTCTTTCCTTTAGAATGACTAGAAAAGACATAAAAGATCAATGAAAAGGTTTAGTAAGAGGGCACCAATTTATCACTTGGATGAGACTAATGAAATAAGTAGTGCAGTGGATGATGTGGAAATATTAAGCAATAAAATAGGGAACAATTAAGAAGTGGCAGATTCAGAGGGAAATGGCACAAAAGAGAATTTGACAAACTCTTTTAAGAACATAATCAATTCTTTTTCTCTCTGCCTTAGTTGAACAATTTAAAATAAGGAGTTATTCTATTTTCAAAGAATTCTTTGTGAAGTAAGTTAAATTTGTCTATAATTTCAGTAATTAAGATTTGCAAATACATTTAAAGGATTTTGGACTTTTATTGATCTAAACTTTATGCAAATTGGGATACATTTATTCAGAGTGCATTAAAAGTAGAAGAAAGGCTGGTAAGTATATTGATAAGCATAAATATTATAAAATTTATTTTACTAATTAAAATAGCAGCTTGAAATATATGTTTTGCATTGAATATAGTTAGAAAATTTTAGATCATATGTTTTACAGAATTGATATATATTGCCTGACATCTAATTCAGTGCATTTTAAAACCCTCTTTCCTTTTACTTCTTTTAAACAAAAAGTTATGTATAATGTTACTTATTGACATAGATCATACCAGTAGAGTATCACAGAAAGGATGTTGGCTTTAGGATAGCTGATAATGGATTTAAATACTAAGCACTGTTATCTTCTAACTACGTAGGCTTAGGGAAGTTTCCTAAGTTTTCTGAGCTTCCTGAGACTCAGTTTCCTTATTAAATTGAAACATGACCTAACACTCTTTTTTCTTTTTTGTCATAGTTATTGTGACAAATTAATGAAATATTGTTTGGGATTGAAACAAACAAAAATACAGAACACAGTATCTGTCACAGAACAAACATCCACAATATTAATTTCCTCCCACCATTCCATTACATAGTCTCAACAAAAAGTTAAAAATCTGACCTCATACAAAATCTAATTAATGAGAGAAGTCAAAGAAATCGGTTTCCTATGACTTCAAGGGCGAAGTTAATTGCACACTCCTGAGATTTACATGATGAAGAAGACCAGATTTGGATGAAATTTGCCAAGCACAAATAAGGTAATATCCTTTTCCTTGAGGATGTTAACATTTGGTAAATGTTAACGATAAAGCAAGTGTTACATGCTTAGTCATGTGCTACAAATACCTAATCTGGAGTAATCTTTAAATAGGGAACTGTTTAAATATTCATATTCATATTTTTGGGTTTGTATTTGTAACATGTAACGATGATTCATTCACTTCAGGAAAATTTCTTGTCTTTTGAAATATCTTTATGGTAGAATATGCTGACTAAAAATGGACCATTTGAGAAAGACATGTGCATATGAAGTTTGTTGACTAGAAAAAAATCTGAAGACTGTCTTAATTTATGTAAATATATGCAATGATAATAGAATATGACTCATTAATTTGTTAAAAATATTTTTATTTTACAAAATACAAACACGTTATCTGACTCGAGTGGCAATATGCGTATGGCACAATGGGGGAAATAGTTTTCTGACTGTGCCTGTGGAACTTCCTCAAACTGTAGCTTCCAAGCGTATTTTTTTTCTCCTATGGGTACTTAATTTAGTAAAACAAAAACAAAAATTATCTTTAACACATAAATAGCCATTTTCAGTTAAGGCCTACAACTCTGAGTAATCCTCAGCTTTTTAAAAATAAAGTGGAATTTGTGAAGGATGAGGGTGAGGCTCAGTGACAAGGTGATAAATTGGAAAGTCTCCCACGATGGAACTGACTGACTGATCTAGGTTCCCGATCCCAAGCTAATTATTTTCCATGTATCAAAGTTTATATTTTAGGAAGATAGTCATGTATGCATGTAAGTGTGTGTGCATTTGAGATCGGAAAATCTTTCCGAACTCTATTGTACACACTTTTGGGTAAATTATTATCAGTATTAGTTATTCCCCTGGGTTGTACTACAGTGAGGCATTTGAACTGTGTTGCAACATTTCTTTTAAACATAAATGGTCCCAGACTGTTATTTTGTTCTCAGTGTTCAACCCTGCATCATGATTTCAATGTTTGATCCTGAAGTTTTTGGTTTTCTTTCTGTCAAGCTTTCAGGAGTCATGTTGTGGTCAGCACCCCTGCCATAGTAGTCTTGTCTTCACTCCCAGGGGAAACAGACTGATAAACTTAACAGTGAAAACAGAATGAGTCTCTTGGGCAGACAGATCTGAGCTGTACCTGGATTTCTCACAGCGAACAGATTACTCAGATTTCTCACAGCGAGCAGAGACACACTCTCCTGACCTATAAAATGAGGATAATAGGACCAACTTGTTTGAACTAAATGAACAACATCTATACAATATGTAATAGGATTTCTGGTATATATGAAGTACTCAATAATAGATCATTTCTCTCTTCCACATTCTCCCATGCTGTCGAAAGTATGCCTTTTGTTGTTTTTGGACAGCACTAATCTAGTTGGATAAAATGTTGCCTAAAATAATGGTAAATTCTCTCTGAATGCCCAAGAGATTCTCCTATGGGTTTACATTTGTCTATTTTGGCTGCCTACTTGTAGTTTTTTGGCTATATTCCAAAGAATTTGAGATGTTTTGAATAAGTTAACTGTCACCACAGTACTGCAAAATCTAACATTCATTATTTTTGATGTTCCTGTGTTAAGACAGCCCATTTGCTAAATTGAGACCTGAATTTTCCTACTCACATATGACATAAGGAAACCAATAGAAATGTGAAATATATCAGTTAAGTTATTCATCACGTAGACTATCAAATTCCCGAATGGTTATTGTATTGAATATTTTACTTAAACAAATTTTAATTCAGCCAAACTAGTTTCATGTATATTTTATTACATATGCTTCAGGTGGTACCAGTTTAACGTTTCTAATTTATTTTTTATAGATTAATAAGTTCCAAGTGATATCATTGTTTCTGAGTTCCATGTTTTTAAAAAATTTAAGAAATTCTCCAAAATAGAATTCCCACAGAACTGAATCCTAAATTTGTTTTGCAGAATGAGAGCTAATTTGGGGAGCTTAATTATAATTTGGCAATTTTAATTATAATCTGTCACTTTATAGGCATAATCAAATACCTGATTATAGGAATATACAAGCAACAATTTATAAAAACTTAAATCCTGTCTTTTAAGATATGGATATCTTCCCATACTTCATTTTTGTTTGTTTTAGGGCAATAAACTCTTAGCATTTTTACAATGAAAAAATTATCTTCTTTTAATATAAATTGCATTTACTGTTAATGTTTTTCCATTACGATTTTGGTCATTCTGTTCAATAATTGAAAAAAATTCTATGCCTAGCTCATCAATGTTAAACTCTTTCAAATATTGCAAGAAGAAAGCACACAGAGATCAGTACAGAACTATAAAATAAATAAAATAAAAACCAAAATATATCAAAAAAGCAGAAAAATGTTTTACTTGATTTTTTGTATACCTATACTTTATATTTTCTCATAATTATCTACTCAAGTGAGTGATTCTAAGGAAATTTGATTGACTAATTTTTTTACATATACAGTGCTTATTGAGATTTCATAAGGAAGATTATTTTATTCGAGTAATTTCTCACTACATAGCAAAAAATGACAAGAGAACAAAACTGGAGAAATAAATATTGATGGATGCATTTTCAAAATGAAATTTCTACTGAGTCTTATAGATCTGAGACCGAGGCTTTTAACAAGATTGTTCTAATAACATGGGTGATGATATTTTCCAACAATAGCCACAACAATAGCTGCATTTCCACATTCTCTTCTCACAATATGACTTAAATATTCTTTCTATTAAGAGGTAAGGTCTATGTTTCCTCTCCTTGAATTTGGAAGTGATTGTGTCTATAGCAGAAATGAGACTATATGACTGCAAATTGAGTCTATGTCATAAACAGTGATACAACTCTTGATTGATTTTCTTGAATACTTGCTCTTAGAACCCAGTCACCATGCTGTGAAGAAGCACAAACATCTTGGAGAGGTCTATATAGAGAAGAACCAAGACCTCCTGTAACACAGCCCTGGCAAGCTCCCTTCTCACAACTAGCATTAACTTGCCAGCCACGTAGATGGGCCATCTTGAAAATCAATTCTCCAGCTTACAGTTAAGCCATCCCCATTGATGTTGCAGAGAGCAATGATGAACCATTGCTTTGAAACCTGCCACAATTTCAGATTCACGAGCAAATGAAATAATTGCTGGTATCTTAAGTTACTATGTTTTGGGTGGTTTGTTACATAGAAATAGATATCTGGTGCACATAATTTCCTTAAGAAATGATACCTGATTATTCTATTAATGTTATATGAGTGAAGAGTAATCATTGTCCACTTGTCCACTTTTATAGTTGTGAGTCAAATAATTTGGCTTTCTGGACACAGAAATTATTTGACTCACAATTATAAAAGTGGACAACCCATATATATATATATATATATATATATATATATATATAATATATAATGTATATTATATATTATATATATATATATATAAAATCTCCCCTATCATTCAATATGTCAACGTAGAAAGATTAGTTTTCATTCACATAAAAATCTAATAAAGTCCCATTTATACCTTCTTGAATAATAGTTTTACTTTAAGCCCTCAAGTTGAACTCAGTATTATATAAGAACTGTCAAAGCAAGGGGGTTTTGCTTTGCTTTTTTGCAGCTCAACTTGAGAAGAATAGACTTTAGAATTTGCCACCCTCAAGAAATTATCTCCTAAAAGCCATTTGCTTGCAACTGTGATTCAACAGCAGCACATACAAAGGTAACTCTATAAAGAAAGGATATGGGTCACCATTAAAACAGTCTCGGTTTTCTCTCATCAAAATAACTTTACATATTAAGAGATAGAACAAACATAATCAGTGACTAATGGGATAAGTTACCCTAACTAAACTTCATGGTACTGTCCCAAACTCAGTGATTTCAAAAATGTAGAAACTCAAACTATCCCAAATGTTATTATTCATTGTCTCATTTTCCTTAAATAGCTGGAAGTCAGAATTGATAAGAAAATCCAGAAAATCCTGTGTGAATATCCCAGTTTCAATGGTACATTTGAAAACTGGATTCAGAAAAAAAATAAAAAACAAAACAAAAAAAGGAATTATTTTAAAATAGAATCCGCATACACTTTTGGGGATCAAAAGCAGGCTAAAAGAGTGGTGCTCCAATTCTAATGTGAGTAAACATATATAACTATCTACAATAAAAAGCTATAATTTATTAGGTAAGCTAATGTCAAATGCAGATCATAGTTGAGAAAGAAATTTATTTAAAAAAGGATAATTAATTTACATTATATGGAAATTAAATGATTCATTTATTTTAATAAGCAATAAATTAAAGATGAGATTGTATGTATAGTAATTACATAAAAGTGAATTGGCAGAATTAAGAAAATAATTTAGAGTGAATATAATGATACTTTAGCTTTTAAATAATATTAAAAGTTGTAAGGAGCTAAACTGATACATAGAAAGAGAATTCACAGAATGATGGACATACTTATGGAGAAACCTTTACCATGGATGCAAAAATAAATAAATAAATGAAAAGGATAGTATACATAAATGAAGTGAGTGACTGAATTAGATGCATCAATTAAGGAAAAGCTGAATGGCCTAATACAAAATGCACAAATAACATGAACAGGTAAAATCACAAATATGTATATAACCAAAAAATGGCAAAGATTGCAAACTCACATAAATTCAAATGAAATTTACACAAATTATGAAATTGCATGTTTTATATTTCCGAATGTTAGTTATTAAGACACTAGTAATAACAAGGTTGAAAATATTGTGAGAAACGTGGGGGTTCTCATACAATGCTAATAAGGAAGACAATATGGTATATTTCTTATGGACAATGTGGTAGCAAGTACTAAAGCATTCTTTGCTCGACAAATACCACTTCCCTTTTCCTCATGGGCACATAGTGGGATGAAATCTCCTGTTAAATATTAGACCTGCTGTTATAAGATTGGGCCAGTTAAGTGGTTAGAAGTGATATATGTCATTGTAAGTCCTCATAAAACACGTAACCCTTATGCACTCTCTATTTCATGTTGAATTATAATAATCCAGCAGAAAATTTGAAGGCCATAGTGAATGGAGGAATTATGAGTTGAAAGGTATTTAAGTGTATGAATCACTGAAAGGAAGAGAGCCACTCAGGACAACTGGCCAATAAAGAATCCATGTGTTACATAGTTGGATAAGGAACATCAATACTTGTGTTAATCCATTGAAATTTGGGGATTGTTTGTAATGAACATGGCCTTATATACAAATTGGCATCTTAAAGTATGGTGCAACCAGAGCAAAACCTATTATGCGAGGCATTGGGTTCCATGGTCAGTTAGCTGGCAGCAAGAAAACTGATATCAGAGGCCGAAGAAATGGCAATTCAGGTTATTCAGTAGTGAAATATTTGGTAAAACTCTTGCCTGTGATAACTTGGAAGGCAGACCACATGCATTACTGATCTTGTAGCTCTAGAGAAAGGGATGGGAAAGAATCAGTGTTTGTGCGTGTTAGCTATTACTTGATTTCTTTGGTAAGTATAAGAAAGTGATGAGTTCAAGAAAATCTTTTTGGAGACAAAGAGGAAAAACTGAGGGTTGCTAGATGGGCGGGAGGGGTGGGGGGTGGGGGGGAGGGTGAGGGGATTGGAGGGCAGTCGGTGACCACAGGATGGCCACGGGTTTGAAAGTTAATCTGGGGAACGTAATTTGGTGGTTACCAGAGGGTAAGGGGGTTGGGGGGTGGGGGATGAGGGTGAGGGGGATCAAATGTATGGTGATGGAAGGGGAGCTGACTCTGGGTGGTGAACACACAGTGTGATTTATGGATGATGTGATACAGAATTGAACACCTGAAATCTATGTAATTTTACTAACAATTGCCACCCCAATAAATTAAAAAAAATTAAAAAAAAAAAAAGAAAATCTTGGCAGGTTTGAAACTAGATGTAACGGGGAATTTTGACAATACAAAAATTTAGAGCAATAAAAGTTTGTAAAATCTTACAGTTTCTAGACCTAAGCCATGAAAGATGAGGTTGGAAAAAATCTTTGAAAGATATTGCAAAACCTCTAAGCTGAAAAGAATGAATCATTTCTGTGGTAAAGATCACATAAAACATACGGACTTCCCATCTATTGTTTAAGTTAGCCAAAGCAATGGCTATTAAGTTGAGAGAGCAGCAGGGTTTGAGGAAGCAATGAAAGAAGTCTTGAATTTTTTTTGTGTGTGTGCCTGAAAAATAGCCTTTGTTGTGGTTAGTGGCACATGGAATTCACTGGAAGCAAAAATAACAGACATGTACTAAATTTATGAGAGAATATTTTGCCAAAGGAATCGTGAAACTGAACTTAAAAGCCACTGACACTTCAAACGATAAAGTCATCATTCAAGACACTGTGTTTTTCAAGAGGAACAGGCTATGAAGCCAGGGAAGGTCTAAGATGGGTATATTCCTCATCGCTCACCTCAGACCACTTCAGATACGAATATGGAAGATACCAACTTCTCATTGGATAGAACCATTAGACAAGGGAGTTTCATATGAAGACAAACATCATTGTCACATCAAGGAATATCCCATACCCATGTTAAGCAGTCTTTATAAGATCTGCCTAGTGACATTTCTACATGTCTGCGTACAAATGACTGCTATGCACCTCTCACTCTGCCCTTTTCAAGTGGGATTTTTGTCTGGTGGTTATTCTGTTTTGACTGTGATACTGTATATTGAGTGTAGGAGGGGCCAACATTATTCCAAGGTCATCAGATCAGAGTAGCTATATCTGGATTTAGTAAAGAGGACTACATTCATATCACACTGGTGTCCTGGACCTCAAGGTGGATGCAGTGACCAGTTAGGACTTCAGAATGTATCTCTTTAGAGACAAAGTATAAAATGGATATGTGGGGATCTGATGGATATGCTACATCAGAGGCTACTATGGGTTCACCAAGAGTTATATTCCTTCCCTCTGAGATGTACAGTTTGACCATATTTTCATATCAGTATGTCCATATGACTGAGTTATGACCAGTGGAATGAGGACCAAGTGATGTGTGATACCTCTAGACCTAACTCCTAAAAATCCTCAGGTGATCCTCCATACTTCCTTTGTCGAGAATCCACCAGAGGACCCCAAGTCTCTAGGGGATGCAGCGTGAAGAGATAGGAGGAGCCTCGGGCTCTAACACATCACTTGGAGATCTGCTTTACTCAGGACAAACTGTTGCATTACCAAGAAAAAACTTTTATGGTGTTAAGCCACTGGATATTGGGGTTGTTTGTTATACCAGTTAGTACGTTATGACTAAAATACCATCCGAGTCAATAATCCTATTTCATTGACTTTTTTCCCCCAAAGTGGTAGTCAGGAAAGCATATGTACCCAGATATATACACACAAGATGTTCATTGAAGTTATGCTTATAATAATAATACTTAGAAAAGTAACGTAATTCTTTCCATTATAGCTCTCCATTATAAATTTGTACCAATTAAAAAGACATATGTATCAAAATAAATTTAGGTTACATTGTTCATAGAGAAATTTTATAACAAAGATATAATATTTACTTAAAGTTACAATAAATATGTGATAGCTATTTGATACTATACATACTATTAGGTTGGTGCAAAAGTAATTGCAGTTTTTGCAATTATTTTTAACTTTTTAAACCGCAATTACTTTGGCACCAACCTAATAAACCGTTAATAGTGCTTGTCTCTAGGTAACAAATTGTTAATACTATGTGTCTCTAGGTATTGTCTATAATTGTAGCTGGAGGAAATCAGAGTTGACAGGGACCATCTACAACACAAATGAGATACCAAAATGCTGAGAATGCCCAGTGGTTTTCTTAGAGTATTGCAGACTAAATTAATTAATGGAATTGCACTGCTTAATTAATGAAGTTTGCAGTCATAAAATATTTCTCTCTTTGTTATTATTCTGAGATTCACTTGATTTATGTAGCCTTTGACTATTTCAAATCACCTTAGGCTTAGTGTTATCCCCATTAGTTATTCTTTCCTTCTTGTTCCTCCTTCTCTTTCAACTCCCTTTGAAAAAACGAACTGGGCTATAGGAAGCCAAAGAATGGAAAGTAACAGAGGTATGAATTGCTTTCCTTCCCTTGGCAATGACAAACTGGTGATCTTTTAAGAATCGTGGTCATGACGATGAACAGAGGTCCAGGGTTTGGAAATCAGTTCCCTGCCCTTCTGTTCTCCAGTCACCTTCCCTAACCTCTGACAGATTTAGGGGTTAAAATTTAGTGAGCAATACTTTGACCCTTATAGAAGCAGTTCACAGTGACAACCTGCTGTACGAATTCTGATGTTCGT
This sequence comes from Rhinolophus ferrumequinum, assembly GCF_004115265.2. Taxonomy (NCBI): domain Eukaryota; kingdom Metazoa; phylum Chordata; class Mammalia; order Chiroptera; family Rhinolophidae; genus Rhinolophus; species Rhinolophus ferrumequinum. Next base: position 49,442,285 of record NC_046288.1, on the reverse strand, counting down.
TCATTTGAGCTTTGGCCTGATCATGACTTCAGTTTAATTCACTGAGAATGTTAGGTCCATTTGGTTGAACTACGATCAATAAAACAAATGTTTACTGAGTTCTTGTGTTAGGAATACAGCAATGAATATACTATATTTATAAGCTAAGACCATTCTCCTCAAGGACTATAAAACTAATAGAAGCCATAGAGTATATTAATAATTGTGGAGAAAATAAAATCCATAAACACATTATTAATATCAATAAATGATTATGGAGGTTCAGAGAAAGATCATACATATCATTAGGAATTCTGAAATATCTCATTTAGTAGGTGGCATCTGAGGCAACCTATGAGTGATGGGTAGGATTTTTGAGAAGCTGAAATAAAGCAGAAGAAATAGGAGAAAACAAATCTTAGGACTTAGGGACATATGACTGTTTTGTAAAGTTTCTCCAAGGAAAATGAAAGATGAGATTGTTAAAATAGATTGAAAGTAAAATTAATTTATCCTGACTGCCTTGTCAATAAAAATGAAACTTTATTGATCTCGTTGCAGAAACTGGCTGGCTCTTTACCAAACTTGTTTCCTCTCCCTCCCTTGCATAGAGCTAACATGCATTTATCAGCATCTCTTGAAATTAAGTGTGACCATGTGACTGAATTTTTACAGTGATGTAAGGTGTGCTACCTCCAGAGCTGGCCCATAAAACACTGGATGCAATCTCCATGTTCTTTCCCCGTCAGAATAAATTTTGAAAACTCATATTACCTGATTTTAAGACTTAGAACAAAGCTACAGTAATCAAGGCAATGTTGTTACTGGTTAAAGTATAGAATCATAAATGAATAGAATAGAACAAGTAGTGCAGAAATAGAACCAAACAAATAACTGATTACTGACAAAGGTGCAAAAGCAATTCAGAGGAAAAAAGATATTCTTTTCAACAAATGGTGCTAGAATAACTGGATATTCACATGCCACAAAGGCGTCTTAACATATACCTCAGATCTTTCACAGAAGTTAAGTCAAAATGGATGTCAAACCTAAATGTAAAACTATAAAATTTCTAGAATAAATCATAGATGAAAATATTCATCATCTTGGGTTAGTCAGAGATCTTACGTAAGACACCAAGAGCATGTCACATAACAGAAAAATTGATAAATTAGACTTCATCAAAATTGAGACTTTTAAAATTTGTACTGTAAAAAGAACTGTTGAGAGAACGAAGAGGTCAACCACAGAGATGGAGAAAATTTTTGCAAATCATATTTCTGACAAAGGACTTGTATTTAGAATACATAAAGATTTCTAAAAATCAAACAATAAAAGAATAATCCAGGGAGCGCCTTTCTAGTTGCTAGATGGGATGCTGCCTGATTCAGGAGATTTATAAATCACTTAATAAAGCCAATTAGATCATCAAAGTAAAAAAAAAAATCTAAAACTTGAGCAAAAGATCTGAATAGACACTGCACCAAGGAAGATATTTAATGACACATAAGCACATGAAAAGGTATTCAACACATTTGGTAATTAGGGAAATACGATTTAAAAACACATTAGATAGAGTTATATATTATTAGGACAGCTAAAAAACAAAACAACAACACCAACAAAAATACAATACCAAGGGCAATAAAAGGAATAAGATATTGATTCATGTCTCAACTACATTTTGCTAAGTGAAAGAAGTTAAACATCCAAAGATTATATATTATATTTCTATTTATATAACATTCTAGGAAATACAAAACTATAGAGATAAGAAGATATCAGTGTTTTCTAAGGATTTGAGGTTGGTTCGGGAAAGGGTTGAGTACAAATGGGCCATGTAAAAGAACTTGGGGAGTAATGAAACTGGTATATATCATGACCGTGGTGGTAGATACATGACTTTGTGTATTTATGGAAACCTACGGAACATTATACCATAAACAGTGAATTCTACTATATATAAATTGAAATTTAATAATTTTAAAACATTGAAAATATTAGGGCACAAATTCCTACAGCTTCATCTTTACTGGCACTGCAATATCTAATATAGCTTTATAACACAGACTCACAAATACTGCTAATTCATTCCACCCAATAAAATTTCATCAACAAAATCGACTCTCAGGAATATACACTCTTGTTTCTAAACTAGTTTAATGATGTTATTAGACAAGAGGATATAGGAAATAGATACATGTAGGCATATCATCTACAAGTGGAGAAAATCAAAGACGGAATACTGAAAGAAGCTAGAGGAAAAAATTACATAGAAACAAAGAAAATAATTACATCTGGTTTTTCTTCAGAAACCATGTAAGTAAGAAAAAGTGGAATGAAACCGTAAAGGTGCTGAAAGGAAAAAAAAATATCTATCTAGAATTCTGTACTCTGTGAAATTATTCTTCAAAAGTGAAGGAGAAATATTTTCTGAGACAAACAAAAATCAAAGGAATTTGTTGCCAGAAGACCTGCCTTGCAGGAAATGTTAAAGGAAATTCTTTACAGGGAAGGAAAATAATGTGAGTCAGAATTTTAAATCTACATGAAGAAAGAGCACTGAAAAAGCAACATATGAATGTAAAATAAAAACTTATATATACTGTATTTCCCTGAAAATAAGACCTAACTGGAAAATAAACCCTAGCATGAATTTTCAGGACGACATTCCCTGAACATAAGCTCTAATGCGTCTTTTGGAGCAAAAATTAATATAAGACCCGGTCTTATTTTAATATAAGACCGGGTCTAATATAAGACAATATAACATTATACTGGGTCTTATATTAATCTTTGCTCCAATGATGCATTAGAGCTGATGGCCCGGCTAGGTTTTATTTCAAAAAAATATATATATATATATATATATATATATATATATATATATATATATGTTTATGGAATATATATATATATACACACACACACACATACATACATATATATGTATATATATATCTATCTAACATATATATGCTTATATATGTGAAAAAAATGAAAGCAATTATACAAGTGATGAGAGGAAGAAATTAGGTTTACTTTGTTATTATAAGGTACACTACTCATGAAGTGAAATAGTATTTCAAATATAGTGGCATATTTGGAAGTGGACTTGGATTAGTTGTAAATTATATTGCAAACACTAGGGAAACCAATAAAAAAGTTCAAAAAATAAATAAGTATAACTGATATGCTAAGAAACGAGAGAAAATTGATTTATATAAAATGCTCAATTAAAACCCAAAGGGCAAAGAAAAAGGTGTAAAGCAAAAATAGGAACAAAGAACAAGGGTAACAAACAGAAAACAATAATGAACATGGTATTTAGACCATCGACATTTAAGGTGATTATTGATATATTGTTGTAAATATGCCAATTAAAAGACAAAGATTATGAGGATCAAAAAACATAACAACTACATGTAGTCTACAAGAAGCACTCTTTATAAAAACACATATAGATTAAAAGTAAATGGCTGGAGAAAAATATTCCATGCTAATACTAATCATAAGAAAGCAGAAGAAGCTATATTAATTTCAGACAGATCAGACTTCAAAGTAAGGAAAGTTATCAAGGATAAGGAAAGGCATTACATAATGATAAAGGAGTCAATTTTCCAAGAAGAGATAACAATTCATGCAACAGGTGTCAAACTGTGTAAAGCAGACACTGGTAGAACTGCAAGGAGGAATAGATGAATATACTATTATAATTGGAGACTTCAACACCCCTCTCTCAGAAATGGATAGATCCAGAAGGCAGAAAATCAGCACAAACAGAATCGAACTGAACTACACCATCAGTCAACTGGATATAATTAACATCTATAGACTACTTCATCCAACAATAGCAGAATATCAAGTTGACATGGAGCATTCAACAAGATTCCACATTCTGGGACATAAAACACACCTTTACAAATTTAAAAGAATAGAAATCATACTACATCTGTTCTCAGACCACAACGGAATGAAACTGAAAATAAATAACAGAAAGGTAACTGGAAAATCCCAAAATATGTGGAGCTTAAACAACACACTTCTAAATAGCACATGGGCCAAGAAAGAAATCACAAGAAAAAGATAAATACTTTGAACTAAATGAAAATGAAAACAAAGGGTATTAAAATTTGTGGAATGCTGTGAAAACAGTGCTTACAGGAAAATTTACAGCATTGAGTGCATATACTAAAAAAGAAGAAAGATCTAAAATCAATAATCTAAATTTTCAGCTTAGAAAACTAGAAAAAGAAAAGCAAATTAAATCTAAGTAAGCAGAATAAAAAAATACAAATTAAAATTACATAGGCTTCAAGTTGTACAAACCATTGTCACCCCAATAAATTTTAATTTAAGAAGTAAACAAACAAACAAAAACAAATTAAAGCAGGAATCAATTAAATTGGAAATAGAAAATCAATAGAGAAAATCAATGGAACCAAAAGCTGGTTCTTTAAAAAAGATCAATAGAATAGATAAGTCTCTAGCCAAGCTAACTAAGAAAAAAAAGAGAAAAGACACAAGTTACTAATATCAGAAATAAAAGAGGGGCTATCACTATAGATCTCATAGAAATTAAAAGGATAATAAAGGAATATGAACATCTGTATGCCCACAAATCTGAGAACCTAGATAAAATGGACCAATTCCTTGAAAGACACAACCTGCCAAAACTCACACAAGAAAATAGATGATCCGAACAGGCTTATATCTATTACAGAAATCGAAGCAATCATTACTAACCTTCCAAAGCAGAAAGCATCAGACCCAAATGGGTTCACTGATGAATTCTGCCAAACTTTTAAGGAATTATACCAATTCAATAACATCTCTTTCAGAGGATAGAAGCATAGAGAATACTTACTAACTCATTCATTATATGGAGCCAGCATTACACTAATACTGAAAGCAGACAAAAAAAAATTACAAGAGAATGATAGACTAATATCTCTCATGAACATAAACATAATCCTCAAAAAAATATTAGCAAGTCAAATTCAAAAAAGCATAAAAAGAATTATACACCATGACCAAGTGGGTTTTATCCCCGATATGCAAGGGTGGTTCAACATTCGAAAATTAATTAATGTGATCTATCACATCAACAGACTGTAAAGAGAAAAATCACATGATCACATCAATAGATGCAGAAAATGCATTTAACAAAATCTAACATCGATTCATGATAAAAACTCTTAGTAAACTAAAAATAAAGGGGAACATTCTCAACTTGAAAAAAGACTAATAAACAACCCATAGTGAACATCATTCTTAATGCAGGGAAATTCAAAGATTTCCCACTAAAATACGGTACATGGCAAGATGTCCACTCTTGTCTCTTTTCCAACATCGTGCTGGAAGTACTTGTTAATTCAGTAAGGCAGGAAAAGGAAATAAAAGGTATACAGATTGAGAAGGAAGACATAAACCTGACTTTATTCACAGGAAACAGGGTTCTTGACTTGAAGTAGGAAGATGTGTATTCAAAGCCTTGTCCTGAAACTTAATTTCTACATGACCTTGAGAGTCTCAAGCCTGTTTCACCCTCTGTGAAATGGGGTATTACAATCCTTAGAGAGTTTTCTTGAGGAGTAAAATAAGTTTATGCACATGCAGGCTTTAAGAGAATGGAGGCATATGAAGTTTATCAATCAATGTTAGATGAACCTGAATCTAAGAGTGCTTATGAATGATATAGTTCCATTCAGAGTGAAACTGTCAGTAAGGGACCATTGCTTTTTTTTAATAAACGAATAAAATGTGTCTGTCCTAATAAAACCTTTTTCCCTTTTCCCCCTATGATTTACATTGGTATTTGACCTCAAATACCACCAGAAACAGTTCCAATTTGTGTTTAAAAAAACAAAACAAAACAAAATACAAAAACCAAAACAGGAAATATAATATTAGCCACGTCTGGATTTTACCTCTATACGAGCAACAGTCAGCTCTGTTACCATTAATTGATTTGAAGTTCTTCATCTGTTAGATGGACATAATATCTGCATAAAAAATTTGCTATGAAGATTAAATGAGAAGTGGTGAATAAAACAATGTGGTTTAAGTACGTTGAACAGTAAGAGTAATTTTATCATAACTTTTTTATTAATACGATTTTAATGATCCTGAGTTTATTTATGTGCCACTATATTGTTTCTACACCATACACAGTAACATTGGAAAATTAAAAAAAAAAGTATATCTTTTTCCCTTTAACGTTTGCTAAAAGGTGAGTTTGCAAGTAGATAATACATTGGATAGTAAAGTAGTTTACACGCATTTGGTGAGGTAATTAACTTTTCACTTGTGAAACAACCATAAAATTGCAAGTTTGGAATATGGTATTCTTGGTAATACTGGCAATACTCTTATTTGCCTTCGTATATTATTGTAGCTGGATATTTATACTAATACATTTGATTAATCATTGTGGTCGATTACATTTTTGGAACAGTTTGCTGGTAATGAATCTTACATCAAACTTTAATATTCAAATGATACTCTGGTGACTTTCTAAATACTAACCTAAACAAAGAGGTAACAAGAGCTAAAAGAATAGCCAAGCTTTGTTAGTAAAAATGCTCTAGTAAAAATGACATATATTTGTCTTTCTCTTCCTAAAATGAATATCTATGCATTTTAAATCTATTTCCTGGAAAACACTTTTGCATTAATTTCATGCATAATTCAACAAGGTCAATTCTGACATTTAAAAAAATCATACAGTAGGTGCTGAAATAAATTTTCAGGAAATAATATTACCAGATTTATGAAAAACACAGTCATCATTTACTATTAGAAATTCTGCAGGTTCCACATTTAACCCAGCAAAATATATATATATTTTATATATATATATACATATATATAAATATATATATGTATATATATACCTTTTTATATATATACATATATATAAATATATATATATAAATATATGTATATATATACCTTTTATATATATATATACATATATATATATATATGTATATATGTATATATATATATATACCGTGTTTCCCCAAAAATACGACCTAGCCAGACCATCAGCTCTAAAACGTCTTTTGGAGCATAAATTAATATAAGACCCAGTATCATATTATATTATATATATTATATTAAAGACTGGGTCTCACATTATAGTAAAATAAGACAGGATCTCGTATTAATGTTTGCTCCAAAAGACGCATTAGTGCTGATGGTCTGGCTAGGTCTTATTTTTGGGGAAACATGGTGTGTGTGAGTGTGTGAGTGTGTGTGTGTGTGTGTGTGTGTGTCTACATGATTCATACAATCATGTATTTTGCAATTTCTAGATTTATGATTCTTTTATATAGACCGATATTTATAGATTTTTTTCACTCTCTAAAAATACTGAAATAGAAAATATGAAACAAATCCTCTTTTTAAACTTATAATCCTGTACTACTCATCTGATTTAATAGAAAGGAAAGAGAGAGAGAGACGGGGTGGGGGAGGAAGAAAGGGTGAGAGGAGTTGGGGAGGGAGGAAAAAAAACAGAAAGTCAAACTTTAGCATTCATCTTTAAGTTGAGTTTTGATTTAACCTAGTGATGTCTTGATTGAAACTAAAATGTCCATCACAAATATGAATGTCTTTTGTTCCCAACAATTTACAGCATTTCATGGCCTATTTCATTGTATCATAAATGTCATAATGACCAAATGTTCCATGAAATGTCATAAAATGATATGAATTACAGCTATCTTCTAGATCTATGTCTGGAAAACCGAGTTTTTGGCTCATGCTCAGGTAACATTGTGCTTTTTGTATTTGAAATCTCCGTGCACTGTGACACTGAGTTAATTAATTTTATTTTATTGTCCAAATGTACTATGGCTCTCTCTCAAAAAGAAATTCATTAGTCTGGAGAGTACATACATAACTGAGTTAAATAGCCCCCAATTATAATGCTGTTATTTCTTTAAATATCAGCTATTTTAAGATTCTTAAAATTTCAGCTTCACAAAGCTCTCTGGCATGACAATGCTTTACGACTGTTTCATTTTCAATATCAGGACATGTGTTGCTCTGGGACTTATTAAGGTGTAAGAGATTTTATCATACTGTTCAAATTCAGTAATGAACGCCACGTTCTTTGGCCACCCCATTCTCCCGTTATCCCCAGCATGCCAGAATGCAATTTGATAGTTTACTAAATGTGAGTAAAGAAAAAGGGAAAAGATCATAATGATGCTATTCACACAATTATGCTGCATATATGTGCATTATTAAACCTGTTTTCACAAGTTAGTTTTACTACTTAGCTTTAATACAGCTGGAAATTTAACTTGCTAGCTAGGAAGCAGTTTCTGAAATGTTAATTTCCAATTTATATCAACAGGTTTTTGTTTAGCATTTTTTACTTCTTTTTTATTTTTTCTTAATCCAAACCAAAAATAGATAAATGAATAATAACGCAACTCGTGGATTGGATTTTAATGTGTATTTAATGTGGATTGGATATTAACAAGTACTTATAGAGCCCCTTCTGAATCTGGGTACCGTAGCTTGGAGGAAAAAATAAACATAGCAACCTCTGTTGCTGCCTTTATGACACTTACCTAGGAGCTCAGAAAACAAATTCGCAATCATAAGTCCAGTTCTAAGTGTCTCGTTTTGGTAAGCTAGGGCCTTTTCTACAGAACACCATTACTCCAGATGCATAGAGGAATACAAATTCAAACACTTGAACCATCATTTTCAAGTTATTCTTATTTCTTTTTACTTCTCAGTGAAATTTCCCTACACTTTATCACTGAAGAAATTACAAGCAAACTAATTCAATCCGTACTTCTCTGTAGCAGTGCATCTTTGTGGACAACCAGTATAATTGTACAGTGAACACTTTGCTATTTGTGATTTTCCAGTCTCAGTATCGCTTTGCTACGTAGGAGGGGAGAGTAATGAGTAACTTGATATCCTGAGTAGCCATCGAATTCTCTCTCCTACTCCCACCTTCTTCAACAAAACATTTGTTTTTTCTTTCTTTCAACACCCAGTTAATTATTCATCACTTGGTTTATCACCAATCTCTGGCCTGACCTGTAATAGTCATTCAATAAATTAGCTGACAGAACCCCCAAAATAAGCTGTAGAGAGCTAAAAAAATATCTACAGAAGTGCATTTCACTTCATTTGGCATGATAGTCTTGCCTATAAGTGTTTTCCTAAAATAATTATTTATTTCTTTGTGGAAATAAGCTAACATGATTTTTAAAATTTTTATTAGGGTTAGACATAAGAGCCGTAAAATAATGGGGTTTGTCATATTGGAGGTTTATGTGGTTGGACAATGAACTTTAAGATAAATATAGGTGCTTAGCTAATTATGATGCCCCACGAGAAAACTCCTAAAGCCCAACTCAGCAACAATAGTCAGGAGTTTATATAAAGCAATTTATATATTCCAAGGGGAGAAATTACTACAATGCTTGGGGCACTTTATACTGTGGAAAAATACAGCGAGAAAGCCTTGTCAGCCTAATGTTTAAATAGTACTAAGTATATATGTGAATAAGTCTCTTGACTTCAACCTTTATGAAGTGGATCTTAATCACCAAAGAAAAGATTGCGAAAAAAAAATTAAAATGTCTATTTAAAGGTTTTATAAAGTTCTGAAACTTCCCAACTGTTTCGATTTGCCTAAAATATCAATGTATAGTGGTTTTGTGATTTGCCTAAAACATCAATGTATAGTGGTTTTTTTCTCAAGAATATTTCTTAAAGTTTAGCATATCATGAAAAATTTCTACACTTAGGAAAACTGTGTAAACTTATACTTTGAACTCCATGTGGTTTCTAATTAGTGATTCCGACTGCGAGAACTTGATACAAGAAAAAAAAATCTGTAGAAACATTTAAGTGCTTGGAGAAAAGGTGCTGGACAATGACAAATGAGATGACTAAGCCAATGAGGAACTTTTACATTATAGAGCAATATATTACTAAAAGTGTGCATAGTATAAATCATGTTTCCTATGTGGTTTGTTAGGTTCTAGTATAACTTTTAAATTTTCCTTTTAATTTGGTCTCTTAATGTCATTGTTGTACATTGTTAGATTTTTGAAAATTTTTAAAAAGAAATTTCAAATATATTTATAGAATGTTTTACTTGTGAATCACAGCATACGAGGCATATTAAAGGACAGGAAGATGAAGGAGACAGTTTATTCCATCAAAAGTTTAAACAGTGTATAAGGAGGAAGATTCCAATACCTTTAATAAAAGAAAAATGCACAGTGGATATGTTAGGGAGATGTTTTGAATATTTAGTACTTTTCTCATGTTTTTATTTTCAAGAGTGTGCTAAAAATTTCAATTGTTAATAATAGAAGGGAAAAAATACATTAAGGGTTCAGCTAAACATGAGTAACAAATACCGGGGGTGCCAAAAAAAAACGTATACACACATGACTGGTATTCATCTTTTGTTATCGGTATATATTACTACAATTTTAATACCATTTTTTTTCCGTTCTTAAAATGTATATATATTTTTTTGGCACTTTATGTATATGTGCATTCATTATAGTTTTCAGTTCCTCTGTTTTTGAAAAAGCAGAACACAGGTAGAGATTTTCAGGCCTTTTGAAAGCATTTTACACCTGTCTTACTTGCTGCAAAATTTGGTTGCCTTTCTTTCTCTATCTTAATATTTCCTCTTGAAGTCTATCATTTCTTAAAAGACAAAATTAACATTTTAATGTTTACTGTATGGCTGTACCCTTTGATATTTAAGATTTGTGAAAACTAAATGAAAGTCAAATTGAGGAGATGTTCAGGAAGCTAGAGAATGTGAACTTTGAACAAAAAAACACTGCTGTTTAAATGGCATGTCATGACCTCTTCTTGTAAAATATTTTGCATGAAATACTATTATGTCCTATGCAATCCAAAGCACTTAGTAAATTAATTGTTTGATATTTGGAATGCAATTTCCCATAGAAAACTATGTTTCTAGACTGGCATAGAAAACTCATTGATACTAGAAAATTAACTCAATGAAAAAACAAAACAATAACCTAACCTACATTCTATGTAAGAAAAATACAGAATACTGAAATAAAATACCGATGAGGCACAAATAATAAATATGAAATATATAAGTAAAATATGTAATAGATACATTTAATTTCCCTTGGATGTTGTTTTTGAAGCAAGTAAGGTGAAGTTCTAGGCTCTAATTAAAACATTAAAAATCAACAGCACTTGTTTTTATGTTTTATTTTGTTTTGCTTGTTTTGTTTTGTTTATGAACAATTTTACTTCAAAAGTGATTTTTTTTTTAATTATTGAAAGTTATTTTAATTATTGAAAAAATTACATTTATTAATTGTGATTCCAGTTATTTTTTTGGGGGGGGGGGCTTATAACTGATTTGCTTTTTAAATAAGCAAATGACTGAATTTATATATAACTGAACAAAAGTTGGAGAACAGTAAACAAAGAGAATATACCATGAGATCATTTCATACAATATCAAAGTGTGGTAGATGTTGATAGGGATTATCTGGACCATCTCTGAGGGGGAGAAAGGAACAATGAGCCAGTTGGTTCTCCTGCCAGCCCCTAGGCTGTTTCTGTAGTGGTCCCCCCTTAGTCACACGGGATATATTCCAAGACTCCCAGTAAATCCCTGAAACTGGATAGTATTGAATCCTATATATACTAATTTTTTCCTATATATACGTACATATGATAAAGTATATAAATTTGACACAGTATGAGAATAACAACAACTAACAATAAAATAGAGCAATATAAAAAAGATTTGAGGTGCAACAACAAAACTAGCTCACATTTTTTTTTTCCTTCTTCACAGTTTCATGGATAGAAGATTCTTTGGGGGGGAGGGAGCTAAAGAAATTAATACTTTTTTCCCCCACCTTCTCAGTTCTTCTAGCTGGGCTAATAATCAAATTCACAGAGACAGATTTACAGGAGAAAATCAAAATTTTAATACTTGTGCATGGGGAATTCACATAAGCATGACAATTTCCATGACAATGACGCAACACTGGGTATATAAGACATTTTGGACAAAGGAGCAGAGGGGTGATATTAGATTTCAGAAGTAAGAATGGGCAATTTACAGGGAGTTGAGGAAGAGTGGAATATACATGGCAGGCAAATTCTTGCTGGGCAACTCAGAAACAGCGGGACACAGGGAGTATCTAGCTAATAGGCTTGGAGTCTTCCTGACTAATGTTAGGGTGAAGATTCTTAAGGTGATTAAGCCAAAGCTCCCTTCCTAAAGCAGGTTTTTCTTCCTGACTCTCTTGGACAGGACCGGGGAGGAGGGAGTCAAAGGGTCTTTCTGAGTCCTGTTTCTTAATAAATAGCTTAAAATCAATGTCCAAAATAGTGGTTCCAGATGGCAAAATTTTGGTTTCCTTCAATTCTTACCATAGATCTTAGCAACCTCAGCATAGTTTCTTTCTAGGTCAAGAACTTTTACCTTTTCACTTGAAGGAAGCACTTACAGCTTCTCTTTGGCATATCCAAATTGCCAGCATCACTCCTCTTGTGCTTTGGGGCCACTATTAAGCAAAATAAGGGTTACATGAACACAAGCACTGTGGTACCTCGAGAGTTGATCTGATAACCAAGACGACGGTGACTAATGGCCAGTGAGCATCTACAGTGTGGACATGCTGGACAAAGGGATGATCCATGTGCTAGGTGGGCTGGAGTGCGATGGTGCAATATTTCATCGTGCTCCTCAGAAGGGAGAAAAATGTAAAACTTATGAATTATTTATTTCTAGTTATTACCATCTAATATTTTTGGATCTTAGCTGACTGTGGGTGACTAAAACTGCAGAAAGAAAAAACCCTGGATGAGGGCCACCACCGCAAAAATTATCTTGGTATTATCGAAAGCAAATGTGGATGGTCTTGAGGTGAACATGGAAATATACACGTGGTCATTTGAAACTACATAAGAATAGCCCTATGGATACTTGTAGCAAATATTGGAGAACTGCATTAACCAAATGGACTAACACCATCTCTAACAACTTCGCTAGACTTAAAATGTATGGATCAGCATGCTGAAGCTAAATTTGAGTGGCATATTAACCAGCCTTAGCTAACTTGCCAGAAAACAGTAAAACTCAATAGTAATTTGTTATTTTGGAGTAAATACTAACTTAAATACAATGTGTTTCATCTTTCCTTTTAATTGAGTTGTGCAGAACTATCCTTATTCATACACAAAAAGTCAAACTTCTACAATTCATTCCCCATACCATTTCAGAGTACCCATTATTGGAATTCAACAAAAAGCACATCATTTTAGCTATCTTGGGATGATAGTAAACAACAACAAAAATGATAAATCCATAGTTGAAATCTGTGAAAAATGTAATAAAGGAAAAGAATAGGATGCAATAATAAAGAATAACAGGGAAAACAACTTTTAGGGGAGGTGTTATGGAAAGTCTTGCTCAAAATGGCATTTAAGCTACAGTCTGAAGGGTGACTAGAAGTTATCCATTTGGAGAAAGAGTGTGCATTTCAAGCAGAATGAATTGTGCATGAAAATCATCATCATCATCGGCGTCATTATCCAATTAGATGAAGAAAAAGCTAACGAAAAAAAACTTCATGTTGTCTGGAGAGTATTTGAGCAATGGGGGCAGTGATATCTGTTCATGTTGGAGACAAATCGTGAAGTGTTTACATTATTCTGAATATAATGAGGAGATTAAGGCTGTGATAACATTATACCCATAGCAGACATTTTTCTTTTTCTTCTGGAAGATCAGATAACTGGATCATAAATTGGCTATGGGGTTGTCAACTTTACCTCCGGCTGATAAATCTAGGAAATGGGAGAGGAAAAACATAATAGTTTAAGGGTGTGGTAGCCTATATACCAGGAAACTGGAACTATAAAATCTATTATAAATAACAGAAATAGAACAAAACGGACTTATAGATACATGTAACAGAAAAAGGCAGTGGTGGTCCAGCTTCTGACACAGCTGGATCCAGGTGCTCAAACAGTGACTATAGAAAGCTATGTTTCTTCATCTTTTAGCTCTGTTTTTATGTATGTGATGTTATTTTTCATACAGAGTGACAAAGATGGCTAACAGCATCTCCAAGGTCATATTCTACCAGTTTCTACCAGGTGACTCCGATGAGATAGTGCTTCTTTCTGAATTATTCCCATAATAAAAGCCTCCTTTAAATCCATGTCACCTACCCATCCTGACTGATCACTGGAAAATGGAATGCTCTCCTTGTCCAGACCTGGCTCACATGCCCAACCCTCAAGCAGGTATGAGGTCAGGCTTTTCTGAATGACATTGGCTTAATATGACTGAGGTTGGAGAAGTTGTTCACTAAGGGAAACTCAAGATGATGTTATGGGGAGAAGAAGAAATGTATGCTAGGTGTGAGATAGATAAGAAAGTGGGAAATTACAGAGGCGTTCAGGGTACTGAGAATCACTGAAGGATTAAGAGAAACTGAGGGATGGGGAGATGGATTCCAGTGGGATTTTTAAAAATAAGCCCGAGGATAAAAGTACATATTCCTCAACTCCACCCAACACCTAACAAATCTGAACCAGAGGCTCTAGCGGTGTGTCCTGTCGATGCTCATTTTAAAATAAGAAGGCCATGATTCTTTGGCACTCAAAAGTTTGAGAATCACTGGAGCAAACTTGAAACCATGGGAAGGCCTGAGGCTCTGAAGAATTCAGTGTATATAATTTCTCTGAGCTTTGAATTTATATTATCTTTTTGTTTCTTGTTATGTGGAGAAAAAAACAACTTAAGCACAAAAGGGACACCTACCACATAATACTGAGTTTTTTTTTTTTTTTTTTTAAATGTTAGTACTTCCATCAGTGTATTTGTATGTGAGGAAATACTGACCAAAATCTATTTAAGATCAGTAAGACCTCTTGGTGATTTTGCTTCAACCTCCAAACTCTCGGATTTTCTCTCATAATAACTTGCAGCAGATGAACTGAGTTCTTGAAAACAGGTGTAAAAACTTGAAAATGAATATCCGTAAGTGTTTTTGAACATGAATAAATTGCAGGGTTTTGCTTTGATTCTGAATTTCTTACTCTGCTTAGATTGGAGTTAAGTATTTAGCACTCTCTCATTGTCAAGTGTCTTGCAAATCCTGGATGTTTCATGGCAAAAACAGCTCATCCTTGATTACTGCCAAGTCTGTTGAGATTTAGCCACCAGGTGTCAGTAAGAGTTGCAAAACAATAGGGTTTTGCAGAGTCCAGTGATTTTATTTATTCAATCTCTAGGAGCAAATTAACAGTTTGGGTTAGATCTTTCTTTTGTTGTTGTTCCAGGTAAGAGATGCAGTCCATTGACAGGCCCAGTGAGCACAGATAGAATTTAAATCTTTTTTCCCCTCTATGACAAGGCCTTGTTTTTCAGAATATAGGCTGGTTTTTAATTTCCAAGAATTGAGTACTTGAAGATTCATGGTGAATGAGGTAGTGTAGCCCACCCATAAGAAAAAAGATACATCTGAGGCTGGTGGTGAGGAGGCAGAGTACCTTGCCAATTATATGTAAACTACCAGAAATATCAGTTAACAGGGAATGACTAGAAAAGGTGAATGCTCTTAAACTATTTATAATATTGCAAAACAACACTATGCTGGGACAATTTTTAAACTTAATATGGAGTCTTTTAAAAACTAATCATTCATACTTTTGTATTAGCATTCTCACTTATTATGATTGTTATTATTATTATGGTTGTTGTTGTCTTTATCATTATTTTTTCCTCTGCATTTGTTGCTTACGAGACTTAAACACAAATCCATTTGACCCTGTACCAAGCCACCTGAATACCTTAGTTTATTTTTCTATTTCATATAAACCTTGAATTAAAACTTGAAATTAAAAATTTTACCTCATATCAATGATACCATTATCAAGAATTATTCTATTACTTATTGTCCTATGTAGAAAAGAGATTTGGTGAAATGTGCTAGCTCTCATCTTCTTGAGGATTACTCTACTAGTCACTGTGTTCTGGTAAATTGTTTGGTTTAATTCCTATTTCACTCTATGTTTCCTCAGAGGCAAATACTTCAAGGACTTCTTGGTGCAGCCAGACTCTCTAGTTGAAGTCTCAGCAAGGTCACAAAGTCTGTTGACTCATACGGCAATTCCTGTGTAGAACATACAATTCTACATCATTTTTGAATCAAATCCAATAAAGCAAGATCCCAGCTGTCCTGGTATCTGTTGAAAAAATAAGACTGACCTAGTTTAAATTGGTTCTCAGCATTATTTTGGATAGCATTTAGTTTTTCAAGACTGCAGGACTGATACAAGTTTATATTAGAAAATTTGAAAAATAAAGAAAATACCAAGGTGAAAAAGAGACAGCAGCTATTAATATTTTGACCTACAACTCTCAAGATTTTGTTATATTACTTGTTTCATTGTTTACAATATTTAGAAAAGAAGCAGCAGTAGGAACTGCTAATACAGAATTTCTTTTCCCTGGATAATAAATCATAAGCTACAATGGCCAGATTGTATTGTTCCTATGCTTCAGCAAGGTGAAGTCCCTGACAGCTATTACCAGGCGTATCGCACTAACATACATCTTTTTTCCTCCTTCAAACACAACACATTTCTAGAAAATGAAGTAGGAAATAATTATTGTATAAAGAAAGGTGTGGGGTAGGGAGAAGGGTTAACACAGTTTTGAATGCTCTGTAAACTAGGTCCAATATTGTAAAAAAGGTACGAGTATTTCCCTCTGGCCTCAAAAGAGTCTGGGTTGGGCCGGCCCGGTGGCTCAGGCGGTTAGAGCTCCATGCTCCTAACTCCGAAGGCTGCCGGTTCGATTCCCACATGGGCCAGTGGGCTCTCAACCACAAGGTTACCCGTTCAATTCCTCGAGTCCCTCAAGAGATGGTAGGCCGCGACCCCTGCAAGGAAGATTGAACACGGCACCTTGAGCTGAGCTGCCTCCCAAATGGCTCAGTTGTTTGGAGTGTGGGCTCTCAACCATAAGGTTGTCAGTTCGATTCCTCGACTCCTGCAAGGAATGGTGGGCAGTGCCCCCTGCAACTAAAATTGAACACGGCACCTTGGGCTGAGCTGCCGCTGAGCTCCCAGATGGCTCAGTTGGTTGGAGTGCGTCTTCTCAACCATAAGGTTGCCAGTTCGACTCCTGCAAGGGATGGTGGGCTGTGCCCCCTACAACTATCAACAGCAACCTGACCTGGAACTCAGCTGCGCCCTCCACAACTAAGACTGAAAAGACAACAACTTGAAGCTGAATGGCACCCTCCACAACTAAGATTGAAAGGACAACAACTTGACTTGGAAAAAAGTCCTGGAAGTACACACTGTTCCCCAATAAAGTCCTGTTCCCCTTCCCCAATAAAATCTTTAAAAAAAATAAAGAGTCTGGGTCTGCAGGCAAGGGTGGGGGTGAGTGATTGCAATACTGGTGAGTGAACAGAAATGTATCATGGTTTTTCGTGGTGTGCACCTGCTATTTGCCTGAAGGCTTCACCAGAACTTTGGTTCATGGACATTTTATTGATATTTGCCAGATCAAAAAAACCCAAAAATTCCAGTGATGTTAAGTCTTCCCATATCACCTTTTATTCTCTGTTGTGTTTCAGTGGGAATGTGAGGAGGGCTCAGTCAGGCATACTTAACGTTCTGCCATTTAACTTAGAAGGCCCTCATTACCGTTACTATGGATGTCCTCATTCTGAGTCATTAGTGGGCATTTTTCCATTTAGGGCTTTTAAGACAGTCAGGTGTAGTGCTAGCACCCATCACAATGCCTGTGACAAAATAGACACTGAAAAAATATGAAAAGAGTCACCAAATTAATTTTTAGGAGACAGCAATCTGTTTTCAAGTATTAATGACACAAAATGAATCATATTTTTTTCATTTGTCATGTTTCATCATTTAGTCGGGGCATCTGGTGGAAAGAATCCGAGGTCGGCATTGTTAATATATATGAGTGGTGGGGATCAAGCACATACCTGAATGATAAATACTGGACAGAATTATACGGAGACAATACTGAACAGTTAGATTACATTCAGCATAAATACAGTTTTATTTTGGGTAATGAATAATAAAAGAAATAATGGAGTTCAATGTTTGGTATGAGTGGGTAAGTGGAACACCATTTAACAAACACAGCGATATTGTCAAGAAGGAAACCATACTTTGAGAGTGTATAGGAGAGAAATTGGATCACAAATTGAACTTTGGTTATACTCAAACTGTGAAGTTGGAACATGACCTGGGAATATAACTAGATTTATCACTTTTGATGGTTTTCTGATTGCTTAGGCGGCCAGGATGCCCTTTTAAACTCTCCATCTGACTGACTGTCTGTATCCTTTCCTGCAGAGCACAGGACTCTGCTACAGTGATCCTTGTA